>NW_023336527.1:0-307593 GCF_012971845.1 Lasiodiplodia theobromae
CCTAACCCTAACCCTAACCCTAACCCTAACCCTAACCCTAACCCTAACCCTAACTGATTAGAAGATAAATATTTTCTTATATATATAGTATACTTATTTATAATAGATAAAATCTTCGTAGTTAATTCTAATTATTATCTTATATTTCTCTTATTATCTTTTTTATCTAACTATAGCTACTATTTTCTAAATATAGTATCTAGTAACATTTTAAATAGCGGTAGTAAACCCTTAATAATTATAATATTCTTTTAAAATAATATTAAGTAGCTAGATTAAAATAATCTACGCGGAAAAGATTACGCTATTAATAGATATAAATCTACTTAATAAGAAGTATAATCTCTAGATAAACTACTAGTTCGGTAGTAGTAAGCTAGACGAGGCCGTTAACGCCCTAAACGAGCTTATTAAAGCCATCGCGATAAGAATACCCGGCTAAGCGTAATAGAAACTAGTATAAGACGGGCTGCTGGCGGCGAACGCGCTGTCGCGTGCAGGCGTCGCCGAGGATTCCTTCGCGGTAGGACTTCTCACACGAGCGCGCCGAGCCCCCTTTAAGTATATCGCCTCGGGCCTGCTCGTCCCGACCGTAGACTCGTTCGCAGCCGCGTAGCCGTTTACCTCTATCGCCAACGCCAACGATAGCGACGACGACGAGGACACCCAGCCCATCCCGCCCGTGCTACTCTTCCGCGTAGAAAACGACGCGCGGTACCACGACGGCGGCGACGACGACGAGCCGCCCTTTGACGCGCCCTACCGCGCGGCGTGCGCGGGCATGCCGGCGGGGCTGTACACGGCGGCGGCGGACCCGCGGTCGAAGGACGTGGCCGAGGGCGGCGGCGTACTGGCGCTGCCGTTCCGCGTCGGCGGCAGCGGGCGCGCGCGCCGCAGCGACCGCTCGCGCTTCGACAGCGCCGCCGCCGTCTTCCAGCTCGGCCTCGTGCTGCGCGCGTAGCGCCGCCTGGTCGAGGCCGGCCACTGGCCCATCGGCGGGCGCGGGGTGCTAGGTGGGGTGGAGACTTTTCGCCGCGCGGATACCGAGAAGAATTGGCGGAAGTACTGGATTGAGCCGTCTTAGTAATATTTTCTTTCTTTCTTTTTTTTGGTAGAGGGGGACGGTACGGGATATAATGATTGTAGAGCTGAATAGTATAGGTTAGCGGCACGTGCTAGTATAATGATTATAAACCATGTGGGCTACGAAAACTTATCAATGCAATAATGCAGAGTACCCCGCTTGAACGAGTCAAAGCGCTGCACTTTAACGCCCGGTGCGGCGGATCGGCCCGGCTCAGGCCATGAATCATCGTCCGCTCTCTTGGCGGCGGTCGTCAGCGTTTCCTCGTCTCCGCACCTCCGCAGCTCCGCCGACCCTCTATATAAACTCGTCATTGCCAACTCCACGTCAATATGGTGCGCGCGAAAGCCGGCAGCTGTCTACCAGCATCGCCAACTCATGGTATGTTGCCGGACGAGCTGTCCTGCACGTCTGCTGACCCGATTGCAGCAAAGCGGCCTCAGGCAATTGGGAAAGGAACGCGACCGCACAGCATCAGCAGTGTTGCACGTATCAGTTAATCCATCCTAAGCTCGGGAACACCGGTGCTAGCAGTCCGGTAAGTCTTCCCTGCTTGACCGCATGGCCCTGAGCTTATGAGACTGTAGCTGCACCCTTCCACGTCCACATACCAAAGCGCAAACCTATCGACACGTCGGGTCGGGTAAACCAGCACAAAAGCTACAGCGGCCGGCTCCGACCACGGAAGAGGACGCGCACACGGAAACGGCCAGCGACGAGGCGGTTAGCAACAACCCTATTGACTGCTGGCGGAAATACGAGCGGTGGCCTTGGAAGTTTTTCGAGTCCGAAAACGACATGAGTCACTTACTTGCGAGGAAGGAATCCACTTCCACACTTCGCCGGAAGTCATCGGTGCCGTGGGCCAACTCGAGCAACATCACCCCCACGCAATCCAATCAAAACCCCAGGGAAGCAAAAAGCGCGCCATACAGGGATAAGAGATATGAGACGCTTCTCGAGATGAAAAACAGTTTTCTGCGTAAGGATGACGCTGGGGTCAAGAAGGAGGCGAAAAAGCTGTGCCGGGATCTCCTCGAGATGGAACAGGCAGCACCCAAAGACACGCTGTTTAGCGAGGACATCTTCGAGGAAACTTGCGAGATAATGCGGACGAGAAACGAAGCTCGACTCACCCGCGACGTCACGTTGTTGATCGTTCCCTCGGCGGAAATTCACACGATACGCCACCCTCGACACCTAAGGATTCTGGTGGAGACTGTCAACCGAGGCTGGATCAAGTCAATTCCTTTATTTAAACCTCGTCCACAACCAGACTATGCAGTCGGATTCCGTCCGTCGGCCTTTTCAGAAAAACATCTCCAACGTCTGAAGCCCTTCATTGGAACTGCGTTGGAAAAGTCGTACTTCGCAGTGACGCGGTACATGTACTTCCCCTTTCTTACTTGCGAGGTCAAGTGCGGCGCGGTGGCGCTAGATGTCGCGGACCGGCAGAACGCCCATAGCGCGACGCTCGCGGTACGCGCCGTTGTAGAGCTATTCCGGAAAGTAGGGCGTGAGAGTGAGGTCAATCGCGAGATTCTAGCCTTTTCTATCTCACATGACTATAGATACGTTCGCATCTACGGTCACTACGCCGTAATTGATGGGAAGAACACGAAGTATTATCGTCATAACATTGACGATTTCAGCATTACAGCTCGGGAAGGCAAGGAGAGGTGGACGGCGTACAAATTCACCAAGAACGTCTACGACAACTGGATGCCCGACCACTTCAAGCGCATCTGCTCCGCCATCGACGATATCCCCGAGGTCGATTACGATGCGTCTCAGTCGGAACTGCGGTTTTCAGGCCATACGGGTCTTTCGCAGGAGCTGGAAAGCCACCACCTTTCGCAGTCACAGGAGTCGGCATCGGTTCCTCGTCGAGAAGATGGGTCAAGCGTTGCTTCTGTTGGAGCCCCGACTCCTGACACGCCTCTTTCTCAGAGCTTCAGGAAGCGGAAGCGGAATTAGAGATTTCTCGCAGTCTGTGCGTGTTTTTTCTTTTCTTTCTTTATCGCCCGTTTTATTCCGCAGGCGTTGCATGGTTCTTTGGCAATTATGTTTTCCGATATGTACTCCATCGAGTATGTTGACTTTCTGAAGAGGAGCTGGGGCATGAAGATGGTTTGCTTGATAGGGGCCTATGTTTTAATGGGTAATCCCTTGCTATGTATTAAAGGGTGAAACATTTCGCTCATCAACAATTCGACGATTTGTCAACTCCGTGCAACATCGGATTTCTTGTCATTAATGTATACGGGCAAGAGCACAGTACGCCATTAATCAGAGGGAAGAAAACTCGAAGTACATAAGTAGTAGAGACAGCTTGGGCATGTGTGCTCAGTGAAGACATGTCGTTGTGGTCAGGTTAAAGTAGGAGACTGTGAGGGCTCGTGGACGACAGTCTTGTCACCACATAACATGCGCTTGCGGTCGTCGGTGCCACGCCATTCCCCGCCTGGCCCCGCTGCCTTTGCCAGCTCCGGCTCCAACTCATCCCACTCCTGGTCCGTTGCAAGTGCCAGGAGGTCTGCAAATGCTTGCATCCTCGCATGCGGCGGGAGATCTTCGATCTGCTCCCGCACCTGAGATGTCATCAGATTCCACTCCAGGCTGACGTGCACCCGGCCGTCGAGCGAGACCAGCGCATCCGAGCGGTTCCAGAGGCACGTCTCGAAATGCTGGATGACGGTCTCCACCACACTGCCCGCATATGTCCCCAAATAACCCGGTTCGCGCAGCCTTTCAAGCGGGATCCGCTGCAGCAGGCACGTTATTGCTTTCTCGAGGGCGCGCCCTTGCATGATGCCAAGATTTAGGACATGTGGTGCCCTTCTATCGTCCAGGATGCTCCTCCGCACAGCATCCTCGGCGCTGCTCTCTAGATACTTCAACACGTCCTTGCGCATGGGATATGGGCTGTGAGGCGGTAAGTCACGTTCGGGGGTTTCTGAGCGGCGTTCGGGCAATGGAAAGTTGGCCTGGTTGATTTCACCAGCCAAGGTGGCGGTGGACTGGGACTCCGCCTCTCGCTGCCGTTTGCTGCGACCCTCAGCTGCTCTGTCGCCGGTATCCGCCGCTTTACTGAGCTCCTCCCCGTCTTGTGGCGGTTCTGTCTTTTCCGGTCCCAGAAAGCTGCATTTCTCGCAGTGGTAGCGCGTGTGCGAGATCAGGAGAACGTCGGGTGCTGCGCTGTCCTTGTCGTCGATGGAGAAGGCCTCGACTTTGGAGCCAATTGTTTCAATGGGAACAATGTCCAGGTCGTTGCTCGCGAGGATTTCGCGCTCGTGCTGTCCACTCTGGCGGCCAGGTTGCGTGTCCTCGGGACGCTGGTACCATTGCAGGGCACACAAAACAGCACCCGCGCGAGTGATGGCGAATTCCAGGATTCTGCCCACCCAGCAGTCATGCAGCAGCTGGCAAGGCGGTTTCTGGGGCCATTCTTCGTCCATGTGCACGAGCACAAAGTCGCCTTTCTGCAACAAAAGGCAGGGTCCGTCGTCGGGCTCGTAGGAGACCGAGTCTCTCCGTTGGAGTTTCGTCCACCACCTGGTCACCCAGTATCCTTCCATCTGGTATTCCTGGGCTATGCTGTCTCCGAGCTTGAAACGGATGAAGTGCTTCCTGGGCCATGAGATAAGCTGGTAGGTGCGCCGGGGAGCAGACATGGTGGGTTCGATGTGGAAAGCGTGGAGCTGAGCATTTCGCCTCAGCTTGAGCTATATGCACGAAACAGCCAGCGATGTCCTGTCGGGAATATGCAGGTATGCACACTGTGGTCCGTCTCTGTATCATTCCGGGCAACACGGGTAGTTGCCGGAGCTCTTACAGCAAGCCCATGCTCGCTTTTCGCCGTCTTAGAAGACTTCGTGTCGCCAGGATATGGCATTAATACGAGTTATTGCATTATTGGATGCTGAGGAAGCAAGCATTGATTTTACTGACTCTGATGGGGCGAATAGCCAAGCGGAGTCGAAACCCGATTGGTGTTGAGTCACGTGCTAGGTGGCATCACTTAATCAGGACGCCAAGGCCCGGCCACGTCACACAACGTCCGCTCCCACAGCTGCGCCCTCCCTTCTCATTCTCTCGCCCGCCTGCCGCAAGCTGCACGCAAGTTGCCGTCCATGGCCTTTAATGCTTCCGCCTTCGCGCCCCGCAAGCTCGCGGGCAGCGGCCCACCCCCTCCCCATCGGCTCCGCCACGTTCCGATGGTGCCCGTCACCTCATGTCTGGTGTTTCTCGTTTAGCGCGCCCGTCTTGGCCATTGTCCCTTAGCCTTCCTATCGCAAGCTTAGCTGGTATGTGCAAGCTCGTTTCTTTGTCCAGAGTCAGGGCTGCTCTTAAAAAGCCCGGGTGGGCGGGTGGGGTCAGGAAGTTGCCGGCGGTTGTATGCTGGTGAAGCATTTTCCGCGGTGTGCTCCAGTTGGTAGGACTCTACAGTTAGTTGTCTAGTCAGCCAAACTCTCTGTAGTTGTCGCTACATCAACGTGGTACCCTCGGGGGCGTACTCTGACGTAGTGCTTGAATGCTGCTACATGACATGCGGATCTAGTCACAGCTTTGTGCTGCTGGCCCTCCGCGCAGTCGCCATCGATCACGATGGTTGTCAGTGTACGCTTCTGTGCTTCATCAGCCAACTCTGCATCTTCCGAGCTTGGAGCCAAGGCTGCTCCTCCAAAGAAAGCCTGGGCGGGCGGGCATCCCGCACCTCTATGCGGGGGGTTTATCTTCCCCAACAAGCTTACATAATGCGAATAGACCATGGCCACTCATCCCTTCTTCGGCACTTTGAACCCCATTGTCCAGGAGTGGGCTATCGTCCAGTGGGTCGACACAGCGACGAAGGAGAGTCGACACATGGGCCAGCTGGGTCCGCGCCAGGGTGCGACTGGAGCAGACTTCTCCCTATGCGTCGGTTTGAAAGGCCATGAGCTCCTGGTTGCGTTCCATCTTCCGGTTCCACTTCGCCCTGTACCTACCAAGGCGCCGAAGCCCATGTACGTCGTCTTACCCGTTGAGAGTCTTGTGATGGGCGTATTCTATGCAACCATCTCCTCTGCCGACATTCCGGCCATGCTGCGTGAAGAGCTACAGAAGAGCGACCTCCAGGCCGGTACCACTTTCCTCCACGTCAATATACGCCTGGATCAGCCCCCAGGCGTCCTTATGCACTTGCCGCAACCGATAAAGAAGCCAATCACGGGAGTCCCTCTTGAATTGCTCTCAAGCTTGAAGTCGCTTTCCGAGTCGCGCATATTCAACCTATGTCTACAAGAAGACAAGGCCATCAGCGAGCAGCTCTTTCGCATCTGTGACATTATCCACGGACGAAGTTACAATACTCCAGCAAACCAGCTTGTTTCGAAGTGGGCGAAGGACAAATGGGATGCGTTTCCAACCCAAAACGGCACCTTGGCGACGCCACTCTGTCTACCTCCTCTGTGCAATGAGAACCCCCCGGTCTCAGTTCCTGCTTGTCAAGCGCCACCTGAACAGGCTCTCGAACGCCGAAACATTGGGTTCCAGCCCCAAGAACCACCGCAAACTGCCGCCTCGCCCGCCGAGACTGTGACATGCTACGCCTCCACCGAGATGACCGCAACGAGCGTTTGCTTCACCGATGAGCTGGATATGGACGAGCCCCTGTCTACGCAGGCGATGCGCCTCGAAGCGATTCGCGCGCTGCTCGCAACGCTCCTTAACGAGACGTCAACTCCCGGATCCTCGTTGAACGAAGTGCAAACGGACCTCGTTGTTGACTTGGCCGAGTGGCTATACCACGCGTGGGCTTTCGACCCTGTCGCGCACTGGACATTTTGCGCCGACCTGGGCAAGCTTGCCGTGGCTGCTCGAACCTGCAACCACCGCGTTTTCGACATATTGCGGATCCGATGCCAGCAGCGACTGATGTTGGATAACCCCGTCGAAAAGTCTGCTAGACACGTTAACCTGCCCTCGACCCTTAAAGACAAGATCAAGGATCTGATTGATTACGTTTACACGAACGTTGCCCGAAACGCTGATATACTCATTCGTGACGAGGTGATACAGCTGCGATGTGCTTCGTTGCGTGTGGAAGCCGCCCGTGCGGATGGAGATTTGGATAATGGCATGACTGAGGATGAATTTGGCTGTCGGCTGGCTCTCTGCGTTGTCATGGCGTTTTTCAAGACTTGGGGGAGTGCGGAATTGCGGACTGTTTAATGACATGGTCACTACCGAAGGCGGGTTTATCATAGATCGAACGCGTACACCAGTGTGATGAGCTAAGTTTCTCTCGTTTTCAGAAAACTCTATAAGAGCCGCTGTAATATGTCATCTAAGCTTGTAGTTCTTTAGACTACACTCAAGCTTATAGCTACTCAGAGTGACCCGTCCTATTTGCCATCCGTCCTATGGTGGGGGATAGGTGTCCACCGAGACAGTCACTTAGCGCCGCTCATCACCTTCTGTTTTAGAAGAGGAGGACAACTGAATCTGTCCGTGGCGAGAGAAGACCCGGGACACTGCTGCTGAGGGAATTTCCGCTTGCTCTGCGGACGCACTCAAGGACTGATTCGTTCATTCGGCCAGTTTTTCACTTTATGGATTTTGCCCTAAGCCCTCGTTTACGACGTCTACCATCATCAGTATCTAATCACCTTCATGCCTGCTGCCTGCCTCGGTAATAACTGTGGCATGAGAAACCCTCCTCAGCTCCAAATATATGATCGACAGTCAGCAGGCCATGCTTCCGCATGACTGCATTCCATGATATATGCGCTGTCCACTTCGGGAAATGGTCTATGCTAGCGCCAGCTTGACATGTATTCTTTTCCTGGTCACTGCTGCAACTCATTAGTCTTCAATGCAGCGCCATTTGCCAGTCTCCACTGACGCGTATTCCTTGGCCACATCCGCCGATAAGGCAGGAGATTCGTCCTTGATGGAGGGTCATTCAGACCTATTACTGATCCCAACATTGGTACATGGTGCGAAGGTGAAAATACAAGGGTCATCCATCTTGTGACGTTGCGATTTCCTTGTGCGCTCGAGGAGTGACAAGATGCCTCATGGGATGGCATAAATTTCTGTGCAGGAAAAAAGGCGACAAACCTGCGCGATGTACCAAGCCATCTCAAATCAAGAAGCCCGTGCTCTACTGCAACGAGCGGCCTGTGACGGTCTGAGCTTGTAGCCGTGCATTGCATGAAATCCCCAATGCCCTGGAGGATGCGCCCGTGTTTCCGACGATCTACGAATGCAACAGGCTATGCACATGTACATTGTCGGAACCATTGGCTTGGGCTAACCATTAGTCCGATACTATGCAGGCTGGCTTGTTGAACGAGTCGGTAGGCACGAGTGGGTACCAACTGCGTTGAATAATTGTTGGCTAGAAGGAAATTACGAAAGCTTTTGTTCTAATGTAATCCTACAGGCATACAAAACACGCCACTATTCTTGGCTCAGCTGACCGAGACCAGCTGTGTGCCCCACCCGAGTTCGAAACCAGGTTGAGGGAAAGGGTGATTCTCACATGCCCCAACCCCCAATCTGTGTCGACCGCTGCCATGGAATCAACTCTCATTAAAGCCTGAGAAGGCTTCGAAATTAATCAATACATTGCCAAAGACGTATTTCATGCTTTCAATCTCCCTCCCAATCATCGTGAGTCAAGAAGTGGCAGTGCTAGTGCCAAAACACCGTGACAACCGTCCAGGATTTGTCAGCGGATCTCGACGCCGTCTCCTAACTTTCAAAGGGTTGAAGCTGAAACTGTCCAGAAAGCCTAGTTTCCATGAAGTGAAATACGGCCAACTGCCATGCTCGAATTCAATCTGTGCGGCGACACTCGCCAATCAATTTGCGGTCCAAGTTCCAGCTTTCAAAGCTTCGGAGGACGAAGTTTGGAGAAAACGAAGCAGATCAGAACCATGGATAAACGCAGCGGTAGGGCGAACTGATTCGTTGTACGCTAGATGCACAGGAGACAACAGATACAGATGGACGCTGAAGCAGTGGACAACAGACGAGATCGAGTCGATGAGCGAGAGGAGTGGTAGAAATGCGAAATGGGCCAAGTAACTGCCCTACCATCGATTCGTGCGCATCCCAACGCTAACAGTCAATGACTTCGCAGCAGATACCCATGCCTAGTGAGGAGCACATAGACAGCCCAAATCTCTGCGATCCGTTCTCAATCAGGCGGTCCCGCCAATGCCTACACTACGCCATGCATAGAAGCCTCTGAGAACCTTAAATCGAGCTACAAGTCGGAGTACGCCTTTTCAGTACTGATGCTTCAACAACAGCAGCATGTGAAAAGGCTGCTACTGAGAAATTGTTCCAGCAGAGAACATTTCTCGGCAATCAGCGGTTGCGAACGCAGGTGACGCCAGCAAATCTTCCCTCTTCCATAGGCCCGCATTAATTAAGTTGGCAGAATCAGCGAGCACCACCTACCCAATAGGATTTGTACCCTCTTTACATTTCCGACTCCACCAACCCCAATCCAAACGACGCGATAGTGCCAGGCTCGGGTGCATCCGCCCTCACAGCCACAACTCCCCCTCCTCCCGCTTCTGTGACCTTTGTGCCCCGACGTACATGGGCAATCCTCATGCTGTGGGGTATGCTGCATATGAAAACCACATGTCTGTCCGGTGGAACGTTTTTCGGAGGGTTTAGGATGACGTCTCCGTTCCGAGTAGCGGAAACAGTGGTCGTGAGGCAATGAAACGAAGCGTGGCTTTGGGGTATGGCAAAGGTCGCTCGCCTCGCGTACTCCCGGAGACGTTGTGCTGTGGTGCCGTCGATAACCCTTGATCTTCAACGTTCACGCCCATCTGTAGGACCTGCACCACTCTGCCTTGTTGTTCTTTCTTCACTGTACGCATGTGCTGGAGTCGGCATACCTTGCCCTTCTTTGAAAAAGAGGAATAAATAAAACCCCACGTGATGTATGTAAAATATCAGGAGAAATTCATTTTGTAGTCACTACGCTGATGTGTATGTGTGCCCTTAATAGCTCTGTCTACACCTTCTTTTGGCTGGGGCACAGAGGACAGGCGGCGGGTGGGTATTACTCCAGGACGATGTTCGTAATTACAGAATGAACAGGGAATTCATTGAAAGAATAATTCCATGTAATCTTTTCCATCGCCATTGGGTGCACAAATCGATAGCGGTGAAGTCACGAGCGCTAGTAGCTTCCCCCTTCTGCCAGCCTCAGCTCTTCACATGTCCCGCCGTGCTTGCCCGCTTCATTTGGCTCTTAGTATTAAGGACATGGTTCCACACCCGAAAGGTACCCTACAAATTCTTCGCCAGAACGAAAACTATCCAACACCTTTCAATGCAATACTTTACTCTCTACAAAGCAACAATAAACTATCCAAAAGTGTACTCGTTTCCATGTTCCTGCCGGAACTTCTCAAACTGCTCACCAATGCGTAACGTGTGGCTACCTGGAAGCTCCACGCATTCTCGTAGTAGATTGATTGTCAGCGCAAGACAGAAAGACAGCTGGCAGCGCTGACCATGGTCCTCCAATGAGCAGTGCATTGATTGTATTTCAATGCTCAGATGCTTCAGTGCATGGCCGTACGCTTTCCATATGCATACGATGCTCCTCACAGTGGTACTGAACGACTGGAGGTAACACTCCTTTCCATAAGGGGGAATATTGTAGCTGAACTGGACTTTTTGCAGGGAGCAAAGAATAAAGCGGCTCACAAAGTGAGTGATATGCCGCCTGATACATGTTTGACGTTGTATGCCAGTACGTAAGTGGAATACCTGCTGTTCTTGAAGAACATCTTGAGCTTCGATAGAGACTTGGCGGTTAACGAGAAGGAGCGAGGGAGTATGGAGTATATATGCGTCCTTGCTGTCGACCATCCCGTCGTTGAATTTCTCGATTGTCCTGGATATGTTGTTGAGATCAACGGCATAGCGATAGACGTATTGTCGAAGCTCAAGGGGCAGCCGCAAGAACGCAAAATTGGAAGGGGCATTGCTGTTGCCTGGATTGTGTCTCTGCGTGGGTGAATTTTGAGTCGGTGGTCTCGTATGGGCCTTCAACCAAGGTGGCTCAGCTCTTGTCATCCAGACCCAGCGCGAGGACGCGCCCGGAAATGCTTCTTCAGTGTGTTCTTCAAGCCTCGCGGGAGCCGGTTCCCATACAGCTCTGTCCCACCAAACATGGCCCGAAGCGCTTCCCACCGAGCGGTTGGCAGCGAGCCGTGGAGACGTTCGGGCAAACCGAACATACATGCGCCGGATGCTCCCAGGATTATCCGGGTCGGCCACGGCCTCCAACCGATATGGACCAGAGACCCAATCTATTTCCGTTATCTCCGAGCTTCGGCGTCGGTAATCTAAGGTGTAATAGAGCTTCAATCTGTAATTGTTCGAATCGACGTGGTAGAAATGGAACAGAAATTCGTGCATTCTCTGAGAGGCGTATGTTAGCCTTTGTGCTCGCCAATAAACAATCCAGGACTTTTCCTTATACTCACCTGCCAGTCCATTGGAGGAAGCATATGGGGTTCTCCCAGGCTTCCACAAAGCGGTACAATCTCGATGCACGAGACGGGCGGAGGGTGCCACATCGACATTGCGATTTTTCCCGGCGAGAAAGGTATTGCTGATGATTGCCAGCACGGTGGTGAAGGAGACGGTACTGGTGAGATGACCCAGCCTCTATCGGGCTCGCGAAGGAAAAGGGCTAATAAGTAGAACAAACGGTCTCGCACGATCCACCGCGCGTTTGTCAAAGTCGCGTCGTTTGTACTACCCTTATGCCGCCACACCGCACGCGTTTGAAGGACCCACCCGGTTCGTTTGCTTCAAATCAGCCGCACTATCCTCAATAGCGCCGCATTCTGCTTATCTGCCAAGCGTTGGGGCGGAAGCCGGCCTGGTTTTGCAGGGAGCTTGGCGTGCTGAAAGCTTCGTCGTAGTCCACCCAGCAACTCGCATCGCTGTGCAACGACGGCGAGTCAGAGTGTCGTTTTAATAGGCTAAAACCATTAGGTTTGTAGGTGCGAATGTGGTACGCTGGGTGGGGGCTCAGACGCGAGCCAAGACTTCCATGGACCTGCCATGACGCCCTGTCGCATCTTCCTGCTGAAGAGCGAACTGAAGTGTGGAGTGAGGTGATGAAAAGAGTGGATTGCTCAACTATGTTAACATACAGGGTAGGGTCGAATATATAGACAGTAGTGTAGCTTAAATCACGTGACTTGGCTTCAACACTTCCATCATCGCCCCAACCCCACGCCCACCTCCCTACCGCGCCGCAACATCGCATTGGAGTTTCCGGTTGTCGCCTACTAAGTTGGTTGATCTGCACGCCTCTCGGCTAATACTCCCGTTCTTCCGCCACTCGCCTCCGGTGTATGTACGCGTAACTACCGTCCAAATCAGTCGGCGCTGGCAGCTACCCCGTTCATGGGCACTGAGAGGCAGGCCCAGGCCAACTTTACGCGGCAATGTGCCAACTCACCGCAAGAGAAAATCCCTCATTTCCCAAAAACACCACGATTAAGCATGACCGCCCAGCGGATCAGCGGTGGATATGGCTGGACACGGTCGGAACAGCGCCACTGGACGATCTATCTAAGGTATATTGGCATCAGAGGAGCTGTAGCGGGGGCCAGTGCGGTGTGGTATCCATGAAAGGCTAAGCCGTCACTTTGGAAACGTTTCTGAATGCCTGGAAACGTTTCCAGAAAGCAACGTGCACGTGCAGGCTGGTTTCTCAACACTAATACTACAAACGGGACTAGAGGTGCGGCCGCTGCTAGCAGCACCGAGAGAGCTAAAAATCCCCTTTTATACATGGAAACCTTGCTAGTGAAAGGTATAGTGGACAGATTTGGAAGACCGCTCGTGCTCACTACGTTCTGTTTTCCCAGAATTAGAGTTAATCCGCAAAGCGCTTAGTGAAGTGAGGACAAAGGGCTTCATTATTACTGAAGTAGGTGGTGAGACAGTAAGGTGAAGCCGATATTGCCTACCAGCATCCAATTTGTGAGGGGCTTTACATTTTATTTTCGGCATGTATTTATACAAGGTTTATGACATCTATATTTTTGTTCTTTTCTAAGTTACTCCATTATGTCCTGCGGTACTAATTGTTCGGCCTGCTAACAAAGACGATAAACACTAAAGCCAGGTGGAGAAACGAAGGAGGGGAAAAAGGCCGCCAAAATCACAGAAGCAGATGCAGTAGTGTCCCACCCCGAGAATCCATAATCTCTGCACTGGTCATTTTCCTACGAGAGGGAGTAGACGGTGTATCTTATGCAGCATCGTGCAGGGACTGTCTGTGAAGGCACGCTATGCACCTGGCCGGCGCAGACGGGACGAAGGTCCGCAGATAGATCCAACGGTCGGATGCGGAATGTTTGAAGTGTCTTCGCGCATACCCTGTTTCCGGAGCCGACCAAGCCGTCCGCGCCGTAAGAGCGGATGTGGCGCGGTCATGGCATAGTCTTCAAGTCTCCGCTAACTGGCCACGGTCATCACCATTGCGTGACGATGACTCGAACGTGGAGGCCAACCTTCCTTATTATTGGGCGCGACCCACCGGGTTGATTTAATAGATGTTAATGATGGCACTATCCGCATTCGTTGGTGCTCTTCCTAGATTCCCGGCCCACGCCCTACCCTCCTTCCGCCATCGTCTCATCTCCTCCCCACTTCATCCTCCAATCGTCTTTTCCTGTGTCGTTTTCCGCATTTGGGGATTCCCCAAGCGTGCCTCAGCTCTGGGTTCCGTTGACCACTACCTCAGCTCGTCTCGTTTAGATGTACCCTCTCGAGCGCCGACAAATACCGCCTCTTCGTCTACACATCAGGCGTACGTGGCTAACGAAGAGGGATTCAAAAACCACATATTTAATATGCAATCTAGACAGTGATCAGCTACGTCAGTCTGTTAGTTTTGAAGGGTAACGGTATGTCTGCGTACCGGCGAGAACGAATGCAGACGGTGTCATGCTCCACATCAGCCAGCAAATAAACTCATCACATTGCAGGCACGCTCCGAGACACTTCCTGCGTGAAAGCCCATTCTGGAGCCTAATGTTGCCACTAGAATAATCGGAAACCTTCATTTCAAAGGACATGCTGTGTCTTTTACGGTATAAAGCGGCGTAATACCGTCCCGCCCGAGGATGGTAATGCGATAGTAAATCATGCCATTGAAGGGCTTAAGAGCGCAAGAGCACACTGTCTCTGTTCGGCTCGCGACGACCCCACGCACTTGTACTAATGGTTAAACAGGAAAGGGTGCCGGCAACAGGATAGCAAACCTTCAAAATTATGATGTGTCGCGCTAAACATGACATTGCTGCACCCTCAAATTTATGCGACCTATGCAGATTCTCGACATGTTGCTCCACAAAACTCTAGACGATTTCCGCTACAGTCATGCTATCGCGTTGTGGCATCAGTAATGGCATCCACCACTCGTCACCAGCGCTCGCGATGCGGTAACCACCCAAGAATGATCGCTCTCCGGTGCAAGTGAAAATTTATTCTTCTCCGCCTCTGAAAAATCCTCGCGATGTAAAACTCAGCACACTCTCGTCGTCCATATTGCCCCTGTATCAACGCATTAGTATGGACGAAATAGGCACAGGCGATGAAGACGTACGACGTGCGATGAAGTGGCTGCATTTCCATCGTCACACCAGTTATTTCACTCCGTCTCCGCTGTTGTATCCGTATAAATGCGGGCACTGCCGTCCTTACCAGTGCACAGCTTTGGCTTACCGTGATTTCCTTTCTGCCAGTGCTTTTGCTTTTCATCGACCGAGCCATCCTCGGCCGAACAGGTGAAGCTTTTCCGTCCGGTAGTTCTGCATTATTTAAGCGGGGTGGTTGGCGGAATATTGTTCTCAAGGTCGGTAGATGTCGAAAAGGATTCGTCCCTGCTCAGGTCGTGGAGTAGATTTGAACAGATGGTTGGCTGGGATGTTCCCAATCTGGAGAACATTGGAATATCGTTTGTAAAGCCGCAGGTTCAACGACCTATTAACAGTTATCAAAGGTTTCTGAAGTCAAATCAGGCCAGGAAAATGAACTGAAAGTCTATTTGGAAATGAACTCAGTGTCACTAAGCAGGGTGTGCTGCGCTTATCAGCTGGAATATAAGACTCGAGGAAGCGTGCGCTTACAAATTGATCCATAGCTTAGGGTATTTGTATAAGAGTTAATGAGTTGGTATAACGAGCGGCGAGATATCGAAAATGGGGTGAGACGGTGGGAAAAGTATTAAATAGACGAGCCTGCCGAGAGAAGCGGAGGTAATGAGGGGAGGCGGGAGAGTAGGGTATTTGAGCCGGCCCTCGTGACGAGATTAGGAAGTGCATTTGGAAACAATTTTGAATTGTAATTCCCAATCTTCTCTTTCCGATAATTGGCCTGTTTCGTATCAACGAAAGGCCTCAGTACTCCGCCAAGGCTCATCCCTCCTCCGTAGACCATGACGCCCTTGAGGAGTTCATGTACTCCGCCCGGATAGGTCCAGGAACGCCCTTCTGCTTTGTCCAAAGTTTTCCATAAAGAATAAATGAGTTCTCCCACCTCGGCCAAATTTTCATCAAGTGCTGCCTTCTCTATTTGCGGACACAAATCCCGTACGACTTTTGAGAGATGAGGGGGTTCGTCAGAGAGCGACGTTCCGTCCAGAATGGGGGCGTGGCCGTGCGTATCTGCAGCAGCCGCAGAGTAACGCGTTGAAGGTCCGAATGATTGAGAGGGGCTGGCGGGTCCGGCAACTTCGTGAAACGTACGGCCATTGGCCGAAGGTCTGGCAGGTCGAGACGGTTCTGTAGATCCGGTTTGCTCTGCGCGCCTGTAAGCATGCGAAGACGTCGCCATACAGGAGAGATATGCTTCTGATTGTGCTATTATAATGGGGTAGTTCTTCGATGGGTATTGCTGAACCGCCGGGAGATGCACTTCAGAATGAATACTCCCTGAACTTGCCCAGGCCCGACTGTCAGCAGTGCCAACAGAACCATATCTCTTCCTTCATACTCTTGAATCCGTTTTTAGAAGCCATGGCAACGTGAAACCCTTACCCACGGCATAGAGCAATTTAGTATAAGTGGGACAGAGGCTCCAGCGGATGGACTGGCCACTCAAACTCCCGTAAGAGCAAGCATCGCGGGCACTTGGCCTGGATGAGCTGGACACGACTCAACTTTGGGAAGTGGAGAACCCCAAGGAACCCACAACAACACGGCAAATATGCTGCCCACTTTTGGTCGCGAAGGCTATTAGGAACTTTCGTATAAGCAAATAAAGATCCTCGATTGAGCGCCAATAAACTAAGATTCTTCGGCCCTAATTCCTGGAACCATTGAGGTCCATTGAGAGCGATGTTAAAGAAAGGGAAATTCGTCCAGCGACGGCGTGTACTGAATATTCTCCCGGCAACAGGGTGCTTTCCTTACCGTAAGTGTCTGGATGTAGGTCTTCTCTATGCACGGTTTCCGATCGGTTGGTGGCACCGAGAACTCTTCATATTAGTCTGCGAGATGAGAGTATATGGTGCTTTGTTCAGGACGTAGGGGAAGCAGCTAAAGGGTCACAAACAAGATATACCATATCGCCAACTACGCTTTCACTTAGCTCTCGTGGCCTTAGCTTCGATAATGGCAAAATCAACCATCTACGGCCATGTTGACAGGTCGGCAGACAGAAACGGCTAGTCTTTCATTTGCAGCGTAGTGGTGTTGCGGTACCAGGTTGGATTCGAGCGCGAGCCGCACGAGTGGACCTCATTGTTCCAGTCCTCCTCTTCCTCGACGCCACAGGTCAGATATTATAGCAACTCTCCAGCTACAAACCCCTCACACTCCGATATCTATTTTCCCTTGATACCGGATCCAGGCTCTATCATCGCCCAGGCCAACCGGCCCAGCTTGCGTCAAAGCATTGTTTCAACCAGCATCTTGGGCGGTTTGCCCCGTTGTGTCCATTTGGTCTGTGAACATCCTTCGCCTTTTACCTCATCACGATTCGTGCGGCCAGCCTGCTGGAAGCATCTGAGTTTTTGAGGGGGACCGTTGTATTGAGCGGAAGAACAGAAAAGCACAGGAAGGGTTGGCATCGAAAAAAATTGAGTTGTGCATTTTCTGTTTCGTATGTAAAGCTTCCGTGCCCGAGCTATGTATTGGAGAACAGACAACGGTGTCGCCTCGCGCTGATATTGATGTTTGGCCTGGAAGCTGCCCGGCATCCTAGCCTTGCATCGTGGCAAGGAGCATCAAAATATGAGAGTACCTGTTCTTATACTCGCAAGAGCCGGCTGGGATGGAGTATAAATCAATCAATCAATCAATTAAAGAGAGACTCGCTCTCATACAACTCGCGCATTGCTATAAAGTTAGAAGTAATATAAAAGAAAAAAAAAAAAACTAGGTGTCGTCTCTTAGCTTATTTTCCTCAATTTGTTCAATTGTTACGACCACCTTTCGATTATATAGGCCGCTAACTCGTGTAAGAACTGCTGCTCGCATCTTTCCTTCCAGCCTCATTCCCTAGCACAATCTCGGCAGCGGCCTCGACTACGCCATCGCGCTTATATCTTCGCCCTTTCTCAGACGTACGCTCTCGTCTACCCTCGATATCGAGTCCACCATCACCATTCTTATGCAATCGCGGTCCGTTAACTATACTACCTACCCCCTTCTCCGCCTACCATCTATCTACATAAGCATCGAGACGAAGGCTCCCGAAGCTGATTTAGTTATGCGAAAATATAACTGGCAACATGGAAGACCGCATATCTACGGTGCCTTAACTGTCTACATGACTGTCTACATAAAGCATCGTGAAAAAAAGAAAACATGGCCAGCTCTTCCATATCTTCCTCTGGTCCTCGCCATCGGTGCTTACTGGGGCCTTTACTTCCTTAAAATGAGCAAAAAGGGCGAGGTTACTATGATTGGTATTTAGTCGTTGGGAGCTCGAAGCATGGTAGAATCATCTTCCTCTTGGATTTTAAGTGCATGTCCGTTGATATTCACCTACGGTATTCTTTTTCCATCCTCGTGTATCTACCCTTCTTTCTCTTCGTCGGCTCGTGTTAATTTAACATGCATATCCAGAATAATGCTTCAATTACTTTCCACAACAGAAGATTCCATTCAATGGGCATTCGATAATTTCACTCTCATTTGCTCCAGTTCATCTCATTTACCTTATTCGACATGGCTATGGAAGTCGCCCTCATCGCAGCGGCGCACTGCCTCAATAAAGGCGTCGACCTTGTTCTTAGGAGCAGCAGAATTTTCTGAGGCGTCTGAAACGACGTCCCAACGGCATGCGTCGCATTTTCCGCCTTCCTGAACACCCACGAGCAGGTATGATGGACGAGGTTCACGGAGGCGTTGACTATTTATGGTTTGCTCATGTTCGTAGTGCGAATCAGATGGCGTGCATCCTTGATGTGGGCTGTAATGGAAATGAGAAGGGCCTGGGCGAGGATGAGTTCGCTCTGGGCTTACTCGAGGTCATCTATAGTGCTTCTGGGGGATCTACGCTCGTCGTGCGGCTCGATGGGTGGCCTGGCTCTTGGCCAGACGAGACGCAGCTGAGAGCGTGTGTGAAGAGGTAGGACGAGAGTTACGCCAGCGGGTCGACGGCCACCATGTGTTCCACGTCTGCACCGACTTGTTGGAGGGCTCGTGCATGTCGTCAAAAGCGTCCTTGGCCATGCCTCGGCATACATCTATCTCGTCGTGGTGTATGAGCCTCCGCACCAACTCAAAGCGGCGGTCTGTGGCTTTGACCACGTCATGTACGTACCCGGTAGGACTCCTGCAGCAGGCTGCTGTCGATGTAAATGAGGGAGGCCTGGCACTTGTATGCCAGTTCCTACTACTTGTAGTAGCGCGCGAGCTCGGGGTCGTTGTCCGGCAGGGAGAGCAGGCGGCGGAAGAAGACCATCATCAGGCGGCTCAAATGCCGCGGCCAGGGCCCCTAGTACAGGATTACTTCGACCAGCGACATGTCGAACATGCACCTAACATATACAGCCATGTAGCTGATCTGCTCATAGTCTCTGCCAGACCGATCTGTATTTCCGACAACTACTCCTATCTCACGTCCGAAACATCCGCCGAAATGCCGTTCAACTCCTCGTCATTGCGGAATACCGTGTATTTTTCTTTTCTTTTCGGTGTTGTTGGCAACGAACTGCAGAGTTTGAGGTAGTGTGCAGGGACGCAAACAATGTTCATGGCGACGTCCAAATCCTGCCCCAGTTTCGTCAGCGTGAACAGATCCTTTCAGCGGCATTATTCTGCCGGCTTCCAACGCTTCTACGCACTGCTACGGCGTTCTCCTGCTGGATGAAAGCGGGTTTGCGCGGCGAGTGTCTTGCGAGGAACTCTTCGGCCATGTTCGCGTTGTGGTGGAAAAGGCTGAGAGGGAGAGCGATGACGACGATGCGGACAAAGAAAAAGTTTGCCAAAGCTTCACCAGTTTTACGTCTCGTGAAACGCCTAACAGCGTGACGGTATTTTCTCGCTTAGCTAGCATAGAACAAGTCTTTGTCGAATTAGCACAGGCTCGCAAGAGCTAGCTGGGACGGAGTATGAATCAATCAATCAATGAATCAAGTCTTTGTCGAAATTAGAACAATGAAGTAATTCGCACATTTTTCTGCAACAACGCGTTGTTTTATTTGCTCTATCCAGGTGTATGTAGAGGATGTAGGTTGGGTTCTGTAACGACAGAAGCGATCAGTTCTCTAACAGGGCTCGGCTCTGGCGATGCATCGCCTTGGCAACGACAGTCACTTGGCTGATTTAATGTAGTTTGCGCTGGAATACTTCCTTCGCACTGCGGACGCGTTATCGCCTGCTTGTTGTGCAGAGAAGGCCTCTGTGCAGTTGAATATGCTTGCACACCCGGGCAAGCTGGTTGCGTATTGTTTGACTGTTTAGTCACGCGTTTGCTGTTTTTCCGACAACCATCTCATTTGTAGACACTGTTTTACAAGTAGATAGTTCTAGTCAGTTTGACTGGTTGGTGATGCCTACTTAAGCAAGGCTTTGGACTGGTTAGCAGGACTAAGCAACGGAATCTCATCTTCCCTAGGGAGGTCCTTTCAACTTATACTACATATTCAAAACCAGTTCTCTTATATAGAATACGAACTACGAGCCGCCATGTCTGACCGAAATTCTGTGGCTGAGATGTGTCTCCAATCTTTCTTGTCCAGCCACATCCGCAACGGTAATATGCCACCCCAGCCAGAAGGCGTCAAACCTTCGATGGTTCCTGTCTTCTAGTCTGCTTACCATCGATTTTAGCATCCACAGCGCTCAATGTGCTTCCCAACTGGGACCGGGAAAGGCTCATGCTGGCAATGGCGGGCTGGGGCGGGAGCAGTACGTGGGAATGGAAGAGAGTGCAGCATCCGCAGCGACAAGTAAGACTGAAACCCTCCGAGGTGACGGCGGAGACGTGCAATAATGGGAAGCAACTCGTACTAATACATCCAACACAGCTTGGGCTGGGCAGATGGTATTGTATAGCAAAATGCGAAAACAACTTCTCTGTCAAAAAACATCCACCGAGGCTCCCCATCTTCATAAGCCCCGGGACTCTCGATCCGATTCCAACGACACTGCGCAAGCAACACATTCCAGCAGAGCCCAGATATACCAAACCCTCCCACCTCAATCCAACAATCTCGATTCAGAACACCATGTCGCACAACACCACCCTCTCCGATACCAACTCCCACGGGTACTTCTGCCAGGGAGTACGCACCAACGGCAGACCCTGCGGAAGCCGCATCAGCGAGGAGAGATGGGTCCGATACAAAGTCCAGTACTGCTTTTACCACGAGGACCAGGCGACTGAGACGACGGTTCCTCTCGCGGAGTACCAAGCGCTCGAGGCTCAGCTTGCAGACACCAAGGATCAGCTCGCAGACACTGCGACTCGGCTCGCAGACACCGAGACTCGACTTGAGCAGCAGAAGGACCGGATGGCGGCCACCGACGAGCACTGCGATCAGCTCGTGGATCAGCTTGAAGGGGCCAGAGAGGAGAACCAGGGACTTCGAAGGCTGGTGCTGGAGGTGGGCGGCGCGAACAAGAAGCTCGCCAAGCTAAACCAGAAGCAAAAGAACCAGCACAGTCTGAATGAGCAGAGGCATCAGACCCAACATGTCGCAGCTCAAGAGAAGATGAGGGAGGACCATGCGGCAGCCGAGCAGAAGACGAAGGAGGAGTTTGCCGCAACCGAGAAGAGGCTCAGCGACCAGCATCATGCCGAGCTGATGGCGCTGAGGCAAGAGATGGATGCGCTGCGCACGGAAAACCAGATGCGCCGCTATGTGTGCGACAGGCTGCAGGAGACGAACGATCGTCTGGTTCGCGACCTTACGAACACCAGGTCGGCTCTGGCTGACGCCGAAAAGAATGTCGCTCAGCAAGCAGAGAGCAACAGTGAAGTGGACGAGGTCTGCAGCAAGATGTCTGAAGCCAGCATCGCCACCGAGGCGGACGATCTTGCTGAGGCTAGCGACACCACCAACGCTTGACGGCTCCATGGCTGGTGCTGCCCTCGCGTTTGCTGGGGTGATAGGCCTGAGCTGGGCTTTCGGAGATTAAGGGAGAGCCTTGGAGAGGTAGCGATAGTAAGTATTCCTGAGCATTAGTTGAGCGATTTTGCCTTATCAATAGTATTGACTTTTTCTCTATTCCAGAAAGTGAAGCGACGAGTGACTATATATTGCTTGAGAGTGTTTCCAAGCAGAAACCGAGTTCGTCTCCCTGAATTCATTGCCAGATGGGAGCAGCTTCAAATGTATTCCCATCGTCTATATAAAGTACTAATCACAAGCGCCGTGGTTCGAGCGTCGATCTTCAACGATGTGCAGGACGACGGCCAATGCCACGGAATCTGCGTCAACGGCAGGCGGTCCGTCAACCACGTTAACAGTTACCGAGATGCAACTGGCATTCAGGAAGTAGCGAATGGCTCCGACTAGTTGAAGTCGGGCTTCCATGCAACGGGCTCTGACTTGGGGGAAGGCGGGACCTGATCTTCATCGTCACTGCTGCTGCTGCGATGCGAAGCTGAAGCGACCATCGAGGAAGACCCCAACGAGGACGTCGACATGGACATGGGAATGGGCATGGACGGCCCGGCCTCGGACGATGAGGAAAACGGCGCTGCGAAGTGTTAGCTGCAGATTGTGCGGTGATACTGCCTGCTAACACCCCACCACTGCTGCTTCATTTCCTACAAGCCCTTCGTATAACACAACCACGTCGACGGTCTGTTCATATACAATCACAGGCCATGCGGGAACATTCACTGGCCCTGGGCGGTTACATAGACTTTACTTCGAGCACCCACCCACTCCTCTCCTCCTTCTCATCAACATCCACCGCGCCAACCCCAGTTCAACCCGAAGCACCAAGTAGACAACACCAGCCTCCTACAAGAACACCTACTTCGCGCCAGCCGCCCGGAAACCACATCCATCTATCCCTCTTATACTCCTCATCTACATATACCCCCTCTACTCCTCATATACATCTACCCCCTCCACTCCAACGGCATCAAAATGACCACCATCAACCTCAACATCAACATCAACGGCGCTGCGCCCGCTAACCTTGAGGCGCCACGCCAACTCGACATGGCTCCTTCCCACATGCCTGTCGAAAATGTTGGCGCGGTCCGCCCACAGCCTCCTGCTCCGGTGAGGGAGTTCTACCCGTGCCAGGGTACAACCCGCAAGGGGAAGGCGTGCGGAAACGTCATCAAGCACGACAAGTGGGTTCGCGGCGTCCACTTCTGCAGCCACCACCGCGGCGACGCCGCGATCGAGGAACTCGAGCAGCTCCGGGCCCGGGTGCAGCAGCTGAGCACCGACAAGGCCGTGCTGCAGTCCAGGGCCGACACGGCGGAGGAAAGCACAAGGAGGGTCCTTAGCGAGCGCGACGAGGCCCGCCGTGAGCGTGACGAGACCCAGGACCGTGCCGCCGGCGAGCTCGCCAGGGCTCGAGGCAAGATTGAAGGTCTGACCGTCGACATCGCCAGCAAGGAGCGAGAAAGGTTCAATCTCGTCGTCGCCGCCCACTTCACCACGCAGAATGCCCGCTCGGAGCGCGAACACTGGACCAAGGTGATAGAAGTGTTGCAGGCTGAGAATCAGAAGCTGCGTGAGGACCAGAAGCGCACAGCCGGCGAGCTCGCTGCCCTCAGTGAGGACAAGCGTTTCCTTCTCGCCAGAATCACCGCCGCGGATGGCAATACGGCGAGGGCCCGCAGCGAACGCGATCAGGCACGCAAAAGCCTCGACGGCTCCCAGACCCAGCTCGCCGACGCCCAAGCCAAGCTCGCCGACTCGCAGTCCAAGCTTGTTTCAGCTAGGAAGACGGAGGACGAGCTAATCACTTATAGCGACGACCTCGAAACCAGAATTGATGCCGCCGAGTCCACTACGGAGAGGGTCAGTCGTGAGCGTGACGAGGTCCGCAAAGAGCGCGATGAACTCTGCCGTGAGCGCGACGAGCTCCAGCGAAGCCTGAGCGAGGCCCAGGATCGTGCCGCCAGCGAGATTGCCAGGCTCAACGAGGACAACCGATTCCTTCTCGCCAGGGTCGCTGCGGCAGACAACAACACGGCGAGGGCTTGCAGCGAGCGGGATGAGGAGAGAAGGGCAAAGGCAGAGGTAGAGGCACAGAACGGAGAGCTGGTCAGCGCGCTGCAGCAGAGAGGCGAGGAGATCACTCTCGCTCAAAAGACTGTGGAGGAGCATGGCGAAGAGTACCTGCGCACCGTTCGCGGCATCCAGGCCAATATGGAGGAAAGATTGAAGATTTGTCGCCAAGACCTCGACGAAGATACCTGACAGACCGAACTCTAGTCAGCAGAATTCGCCATCGCCTGGATCAGCGTCTTCCAAGCCTATGTTTGAGCGCGCCTGCTGCTGGATGCTGTCGTTGACGCTGAGGTTGCTGAGAGCTCTGGGAGAATGACATGGCGGACAATGTGGTTACTGGTTGGGGAGCGAGGCAGGGATTCTGGGAGTTGTGATATTATTTGATTCCAATGTATAGCATTCTTAATTCGAACATGGTTTTTGGTTTTCTGCAAAGCTACAACGTACAGCGAGATGTTCTCTTCTGCGATGAAATTAGTGGGACTGTTCCAGGAAGGCGAAATAGCAATGAGCTACTGCGAACCAGGTCACTTTAAAACAAAGGGCGGCGCGAGGCCATCAGGTGATGATATAATCTAGTGTTGGAGCCTATACTGTCCCGTTTTGTTCAACAGGAGCATCAATGCTATCGTGATTGGGCCGCACCCAGTCCTTTCTCGTCCTGTCAAGGACATCAGAAACACGCTGAGCTATGAGATGGTCCGCCTTGCGAGCGTCGGGTGACCAGTGGGTGTACGAGTCGGAGTGAAAGCCGGGGCCGATCTGTTGACCGGGCTCAATGCGGAGCTACGCTTTCGGATGAGGGGCAGCAAGAACCTTAGAGCCTCCAAGACGTCGCCTTCCTGGAGATCCTGGACTGCACATCCAGGTCACCCAGTAAGCAATCATCAGGCTGGTGGCCGCATCTCACATCAGAGAGCTCCACTTTACTGCCATCAGCGGCTGCTTGCGGCTTGCTATAATCGCCATCCACTCGCTCGAGAAGGACGCGGATCTTACAACCCGTCTAGAAGCCTGACATAGCGGCAAGAAGGGCAGTCATCCACGCAATTGACAGCACCAGCGGCAGTCTCCAGAAACTGCAAGAGGAATCAAGGCAGTGACGGGGAAAAGGGACAGCGTATTCGGAGCTGTGTCCGTCTTGCTGGTAAGATGATCTCGGAAAGAGGGGAAAAAAGACAACAACGTCTCGTACATGTACCACCGCTAGCTGCACCCGCTTCTAGCGTCTTTGACAATCGGGACTTTGGAAAGCAGCTCGCGTTCGGCCTCGCCAGATCCATCATGTCGACCTGAACGGCAGCGACATGGGACCCACGGTTTGTAGTGGACACCGATGTGGAATTTCCAACGTTACAGTTGTACACCACCCTGATCGAGCATCACGGCACTCTGTGTATCAGCCGGTACATCACAGGCGATGTGGCCAACCGGGACTTTGAGCACTATTTTAAAGAGAAAATACTAATCTAGGGTGGAGTTTCCTTGGACTTCTAAGAGGTCAGGCGCGTGGATGACTGCTTCTTTGGAAGGATATAGCTAAAATACATGGATGTGTCAATCGAGGCACAAGCGCATGGATTCGACATGTAGTGGAGACAGCGGCGACTGGCATGACTGCAGTGCTGAAGGCCGCGACGCAGGATGAACCGCCATGCTTAAGACCACGGTTAAGGAGTTTTTAATGACGGGCTTCTCCAAGCTCGCGATACTGCCCGTCGAGAGGATGGTGTGCGGGCAAGCCGTCGGCGTTCTGCGGCGTGGAATAAATTTCGTGCAGACGTCTCGATTTTCGGGGCTGTTGGATCAGAGCCATCTATTTAACGTGCTCGAGGCGCAGGTCTTCAAACTTACAGATCTGGAGTTGAAGGTTTTAGCCACCGCTCCCCTCTCCCAACCAACCCGGAGATAGCATATTCCCGTTTTGTCCAACTTTGTGTCCTACGTTACAACTAGTTGCTTAATGAGAAGCTTAATGTGCACGGCTTAAGGGTTGCAGTTTGGCTCTTTACCACAACTTGAGACTCATTTCCTCATGTTCTTTTTACATGTATCTTGATTGGTAATCAAATGAGACAGCTCGTAGGGGGGCTGGAGCGCATACGCGGACGCAGATGTGTATTGAACAAAGCAGATGTTTACTTTTAGCAGTGAACTCTCTTTGTCGCACGCCATGCTAATGCAGCCGTACTTCTCAAGCTGTCAACGCCTCGGGAAGTCGGATTCTGATCGATTGGCGTAAGTTTTACACCGCAAGGTTTGTCGATGAGCGCCAGCCAGTGCAAAGAAAACAGCGCGAGGTTGATCGAGAGAATAATACCTACCAAACGTCCCGCGGTATAACGGCGACTTTCGGACTGCCTATGGTGTCAGTCCTTCCGGCCGCGGGCGTGGCGGCAGAGTGACCCCGCTGCTGTTGTTACCAATTGCCGGATACTACTGCAACTGCTGGATTAGTGACAGTTTGGGACTGATTGTGGCCATTTGCCGGTGGTAAGCTGCGAGCGTCGGCGACTGCTGAGCGATAGGGGAATATTTCCGGCTCGGCGTTGCAGGTGTTGGCGATTGTAGCCCGCGTGCCGCATTGCCGCCCTCTGATGGGAATGTCTTAGGCGCTGATGAGAATGAGTTCGAAGAGGGGTGATTAAATACACGTGATAGGTTCCCCAGATGGCAGCGCAGAAAATTGCTTGCCTGCAATCCAGCTACTTTAATCGAAAAAAAAAGAATTTGGGAATTAATGGCGCAGCGTGCTCTATAGTATCATGGCCCCCTCACTTCTTGCTACATTGCTGACTACCTTGACCGTGGTATTTACCCGTACTAGGTGCGATCCGTACACCGCAAACTGAACCGTGTATTTATCGTGATGTAGTAGGCGGGCTTCTAAACTTTGTTTCCGTTTAAATTTATTTTCTGTAATTGGGGGTCCATCTCCCTGATGGGTTTTGATTTATGTACTATGCAATGCCAACTGTGTGTACAGCTATTTTACATTAGGATAAGTTTGTTCTGTCGGGAAGGAGGCGACGGTATTTCGTGCCCTTCTCTTTTGCAGCTCAATCGCGTAATGCTAATAGGCATTTGCGATAAAGGAAGAATAATCCGTCTGTAGCTGCCTCGAGGGCACCAATCCCATGTCTGTTGAGCCGACTCAAGACGCGTTTTTCCAAGCGCTCCATGCCGCCGACCAAAGACTTGGCTTGTTTAGGCTCTAACATGCTTGTCTCCGTGGCCATCGCTTACATGGAACAAATACGCTAGGGTGTACGATTGCTAAATACGAGCAAACACTCCTAATAAATGTCTGGCGTTTGATGAGGCCATGAACCTGCTGACCCGGCCCGAGCGGTGCAACTATTGGTGGAAAGATAACCGCATTCTAGAACGTGGAGGAGAACTTTGAACACGGTTTTCCTCCCTTTCCATTACGCTAAAAACCGTCCGGGTCTACGTAAGCCACGTGTTTTCCTTGGATTTTCTTTATTCCTCGTCCTTCAGATCCTCAGCGTTATGACAATGGAGACGCATCTCCGCGTGAAACCGTAACGACTTTATCCTCCAAACAATTTAGCCACTAGATCGAAGAATTTAGGCAGCACTACAGCCACTCTAAGGATCGGTTTGACTGTCTAAGTCCGTTAACTCGGTAATACTTTGCGACATGCACGGTACATTCTTACTAAAATGTTTAGTTTGAATTCGTCGGGTAGTACTTTCGTCGTTTTTTTGGTGTTCTCTTAACAACTACCCGGCGAACCCGTATTAAATTTAGTAAGAATGCACCGTGCCAGCCGCGAAGTATTGCATGCATACAGTCAAACCGATTCTTGGAGTGGCTGTAGTACGTAGCATTTGATACCCGCTGACAAGGTACGGAACATTTGAAGGATAAAAACATTTTCCGTCCCCAGACTGCAACTACAAAGAAACCATACACAGCTCGCTTATGCAAGCAGACGCTCTCTAGGTATTGAATAGAAAACTGACCAGCAATCACTCCATCAGCTGCGTGGTTGGGCATGGGCTTTCCGCACCACATATCTGTTGCCAGCCGCTTCTGGAGGTCCACAGGCCATGCCATCCGTACGTGTTCCCTTGGATGATGACGATGTTGACGTAACCTGAGAGGGACCCTGCCCGCGTTGAGAAACAGATTTCTTTACCAGGCTTGAGACGCAAAGAACCCATTCACGCAGACTTCCCCCGAATTCCCCAGAAATCCTTAACTCCAAGCCCAATCGCATTCACTTGGGCACTTTCTTTGGAGTTTCAGCGGTGCAGCTCCCAATTAGAATACAATTCTCCCGCTTCAGCTCCTCCGATGAACAACTCCCATTCTCCCCTGAACACATTCGGTAGAACCGCTCGCATGGCACGTTCAACACTGTTGTCTGCAGCTGGCTGCCAGGCGAGGTTGGCTGTGAGTACCAGAGCAGCACATACTTATTGTAGAACCGCGATGGGAATACGGCGATGAAGCGTCGACGGAATGGGCGAGCTAGCGCTTCACCTGTCGTCGCAGGCACGAAGCATCAGCAAATATGCGACAGTAGAGCCGCCGGCAATTATTGGTGCCCGTAGGATTGCGCCGGGTGAGTTCAGGGCGGCGATGTGTTGGTGGCGCGCTCAAAGAGTCCGCAGGTTCGCCATCGACTCAGTTGACTTCCTTGGCTGCCACACAAGACCTGCATTTGCTTATCTTATTGGTTGCTGAAGCTGTCGTCCGGACTTGTATGTAGAATTTTAAACTCTACACTCTCTTCCGGACAATAGTTTCAGCTACCCATATTAGTTGCCTGAGCTTGGGGTGTTGAGGAATTGTGACTCGATGGCCGACGAGGCGGTTGGGGGGTTCGCAGACGGTCGGGGGATTCCCGACGTTGAGCTGGTAATAAGTTGCTCCATTTTGGAACCCGCCACCGCAGAAAGGGTCGATGAAAAAGCGTTGCCGTGTGCCCTGCTGATGAAGTTAATGAACGCATTGGAGACGGCACCGTGGAGCTCCCACATGGCGAGCGAGTGTAGAATTATCGCATGTGAACAATTACTGTGGTGGAGCACAAAGCAGCCTCTGACCGAGGCGATAGAAGCAACCCTTGATGTGTTCGATTTGTCATCCTGATCGCGCCTTCCATATTCCTACGTGACGTGCAGTCCACAATCCTCGAACACATGGATAGAGAAATACTCAACCTCAGAACAACTTCTCCAACAATTTCACACTAATCGTTACATCTGAACCTAAATCACATATTCACCATATCAATCAAGGTAGAAGACCCCACGAAGCCTCCCGACAAATGAAGCAAGCTCACAATTCCTTAGAAGGGCGCCCAAGCCTCCTCTTCACTCCCGGCCGAGATCTCGGGCTGGGAGGTGATCTCTCTAGGCGGGCCGGAGCTGCGTAACGGTGACGGGAAGACGAAGGGGAGGCGACTCTTGAAGGACGACGGTCACGATATGTTGGATTTGGAACTTGATGAGCTGGATTCTCTCTTGGAGCCGAAGGACAACAATGGCGGCAACGGAAAGAATAAACGACGGGAGGTGATACTGCGGCAATGCCAGCGTTATCCTCGGCGGCAGTGGCAGCGAGGCGAACCACCCGATGGTGATTCGACCCTTCGGGGCTGCTGGCGTAGGATTGCGACTGCATCTGGCTGGTCGGGTTAACACACTTGACCCGCAGAATCCGTGGCAGCGAGCATGTCAAAAGGCTAATGACATGAAAGTGCTGGACTTCATTTTCCGCTTCGCCGACGCGGAAGACTGGTATTATTCTTTCCTTAGTGTGTTACTCTTTCCTTACCACTTCCGCTTCTCGCGCGAACTGATTGGCTGTCAAGAAACGGTAACACTTGGTGCGTTCCATTCACCGTCTTGATCGTTCCTTACATTGTTCGTGCAGCCCGCCATCCTCGACCGCGTGGATCCATAAATACCTACCCTCCTCTCGATCAACTCTGCACCATCGCTCGTCAATACATCCAGGAAACATGCCGCCTTCCAACAAGGCCGATGGCCCCGTCACTCCCAAGAAGGGCGCTTCCAAAGTTTCCTCTTCCTCACCGCTGGGTGAGAGCGGCCACGACGATGACACCACCGGTTGGGAAATAGTGTCTGCACAAGGACCCGAACTACCGAACGGAGGCCTTACAGAGGACGAGAATTCCAACGCGATCCTGAACCTCGAGCTCCACGATCTAATCGCCCTACTCGAGCCCAAGAACCACAGCAGCGGCGACAAAAATCATACAATCAACACACAATCATACTGGACTGGTTGGGCCATGTCGCCTATCCGTTTCCTTTCTCACTTTTCTTTTCTCTAAGAGCAGTTCCTCGAGGAACTGCGTTCTTCTTTCTTTCCAGTTGAGCCACTAACAGACCTTTTGACCCACACATTGCTACACCCATCACCGCTCTGGTTAGCTTTGCTCCTCTCCACCTCCAACTCTTCTTCAACCCAAGCTCCAGCTCGTGTCAGCACCACGCACCCCCTCGCCTGTCTGGTACTTGATCCGGACCTCCTTCTCAACCTCTGGCGCTCAACTGGCACCCACCTCTCCTCAGCTTCTGCGTAAGTCTTACCCTAGCCCATCACCGGTCCTCGTTCCTGCTGGAGTAAGGCTGACATTGCAGCAGCCCTGCACAACAAGAAAGTCACCATCGTCTGCGCAGACCTCGTCGCCCCTACCCCCTGCTCTACGTCGACCGCGACTCCAAGCGCAAGAACTACGGCGTCTCCGGCTTCCGCGAAACATGAACGCTGCCTGGCGCTGGTTAGTGTGGATCGCGTGTGTGCACCGTCGGCCTGGCACCGAGAAGACTGACTACGGAGTAGACCGCAAGTGGGTTTCAGCCTCGTATGGGCCCGGCTAAAGTGGGCGAAAAACTTTTGCTTTGGTGGTTGAAGGACTTTTGGCTCGGGTGGTTTAAAAGGTCTAGCTGGTTTTGATGATTTGAAAGGTTTGGTTGCGGCGAGTAATTTTTGGGCTATGGAGATTTAAAAGTTCTTACTTTGGCAATTCAAAAGGTCTATTTCCGGCCAGCTCGGACCATGTACTTGCTGTCGTAATACGCCACAGCTAGTAGCTCAAGCTGTGACTGACGCGCTGCTGGCTGAAGAAATGTCAAGAATGGTGCGCCAGTGAGCTTGGTAAATGATGACAATCCAGGTTGTTGACAGCGGAAGTGGCTCCCCATCCGGTGATTCAATTCTGGAGCCGAAGCTGGATGGAAGCCGATGAGCGACGACGTTGAACAAGTAGTTTTCCCCGATCCGAGCATATCATCAATCTCCAGCTGCATCGGCTGCGGCAGGGTTAAAAGCGTTTTTTGAATACATTGATAACACCCCGCTCTTACTCACTGATATTTTCGCTGGGGGATGGATAACGTCCGGGATCGGCGCCGGAGAAAACGTCTTGAGGAAGTGTTTGACTTCAGGTAGCATTCCTGGTGATGCGGCACTAAGACGCTTTCAAAGCCTCCGCCATGAACGTCTCAGATAAGTGGGGAAAGACTACCACCTGCAGTGTTATCAGGGATGCCATCACTGTGGATGCTGCCAGTTTAATATCTAGCAGCGATTGGCCTGCATACTGAACTCGAACACCGTTCTGGCCGAGATCGACGGAACCGCAGTTGACATTGGGATCGTTCTGCAGCATTCGGAAATTGACCATACTAAAGATGAGAGACAGCAGACACCTCACGCTGAAGCAGCTACGTTGGTGGTGAGGCAATTTACGAAATAAAATCCATTGATAGTGGCAGGTGGTCTCACCCCGCTACCAATGCAAGACCATTTGCGCTGTGGACGAATGGTGATGGTCCGTAACTGAGAGTGTGAACAGGTTGTGTATTGACTTTCCGAAGCAAAAAACCTAAACACCCATATTTTGCGGCATGATCACCCGGTTCAAATGGATGGACGCGCTGCGAGGCATGCCTGCCTACGATATAGTCCATCCACCTTGCGAAAGCGGGTGATCAAGCCTCAAAGTCCTGAGCGAGGTGCCCATTCAGAGAGATTTTCGACCATGCATGCACAGCTACAAGGTCGTTTAGCACAGTTGTAAACGAAGCCTCGGCCTCAAACAAACACCCAGAGGCTGTGTTCAAGCTCCAGTGCGACTTCAGCGAAGGTCGCTCCTTGTGGGAGGTGATGATGGCGTCTTCGACCACTGGTGGCTAGGAACGGGTTCCCCGCGGATGGCGGGGAAATAGGCGCTGCTAACGTCGAGGAGGTCTCCCTTGGAGTTTCTTTAGTTGCGGGTTCCGTGGTGTTGTGCAATGACTACGATTGAAGGCGCATAAGAAACATGGCTATGTAGTTTGGGATGTTGATGTGGTTTCTCCCCTGGACTGATGAGGAGTCGGACTCCCTAGAATGGATTTCCTTGAGCTCCATGCCCCATGGAACACCAGGGACAGATGGGGGGTGTGTTTCGTGTACACACTTTGGATTGTGTGTGAATAGGTTGCTAGGAAGGGACAAAATCACAAGGCCAGGTGTATGGGAGGCGGTAGACATCCTTAACCGACTTCTTAAGTGCACTAAAATTAGTTGTAAAGCAACTGAGATGGCTTTTCACGCTTGTAAGGAGTAAATTGAAACTCGCGATCGCGTAGCCCGTGTTCCCGATTATTTACGCTATAAGTACGTGAAAGCGCACTTTGCGTACATGTGTTCCTAGCTGTCATTATCTGCTAGCCATATAACTCTCGTACAACGACCTTATAGCACTATTTCAGAAAGATCCTCTATAGTGGGGGTGCTCTTGCCAATTGTCTCGAAGTGACACAGGGAATCCCATATGCCAGCTCACTTAAGTGGTTGAAGCACAGTTGGGAATACCGCTATCACGTATTGCTATAGTCAACGTCCACCATCTCACTAAACCATGGACTGTCTGCGCAGACAGCGAGCTTGTTGCAACGGTGAAGCTCTTGCGTCTTGTATTATAAATATCCGGAAGTTTGGGTCAGGGCCTTAGTTGCGGGCTAGCACCAAGCTTGGTGGCCATATATATGGCATAAAACCTGTCAGACTCTGTATATCGCGAGATGGTATTTGATAAGCTTTCTATGATCTGTTCATGATGCTTCAGTGGCGAGAAAGTTGACCGACCTGAAGAAACACTTACGTATACTGGGTGCACTTACTTTCTTTCGCCGCCTTCTCAAGATAATACCTAGAACGTATAGAGGCAGTAGTGCTGCTGAGCAGAGAAAGAGAGCTCATCGCCTGCGACCGAGTGGGCTCCGATGTTGAGAGCTGACAAAAGAGGTAGTGATTGGGAAAGAACAACGGTAGTCTTTTCTAACTACGGGACATCAACCGGATATATATATTGAATTAGTGAAGCTTAAACCCGTGACTAGCAAGTGCCTTGTCATTTTAACACTCGAGACATCCGCCGCCACGGTCGGTTCCACTATGAAGAATTATATAGAGACCTGGGAGTACACCGATGGCGCAGCTCCTCGGAAGAACGCCAATGAACCTTTCTCTACATGTCTACCTTCATCAATACGGCGTTGGCCGCGACGACGCTTCGGTGACGGTATAGATTATGTACACTCCGTTCAAACTTGGCAAGGTTGTGCCTGGAAGAATCACCGACGATACGGCTCCTGGCCCACTTCTAATTTACTCCTCTCCGACATTAGTAGGCCATGTGGGATGATTCATGCCGTAGGTGATGGCAAATAGCTCACACAGGCTGAATTGAGGAAGCGCGGGGCTGGTGCCTCTTTTGGGGCTCCTACCGAGGGCAGCTCTTCGTTGGTCGTCACCGATGCTGCTCAGGTTCCGCCTACCTTCTCTCAAGTGCCTGAGAATCCCCAACACGTGCGCAATGTCCCACCCGCACCTCAACCACTAGGACCAGCTTCATTGCTGCTCTGAAAGCCGCACTACCAGCTCCACACATCCTGTGCCGAGCTCTTTTCGCGCTCGTCGCTCGTCGCACTCTCAACCTTCAACTTCCCCTCATCCTTTAAATGTCGGTTCTTCCGTCTCTCGCACGCCCGTTACGCCAAGGCAAAAGTGCCTACGTAGGCGAAGTCATCGTCAACGACGTTGCTTTCCCGCTCGAGGATGTCCGCTACCTTTGTCTTCCCGCCTTGATCGTCGCTGACCAGAAAGGTTCACTAGCTTCGACCGTTTTGGCACTGAGATAGTGGCTCACGAGCTAATAAGAGATGAGGAGCAACTTGGAGGCCGCGTTCCCACTTTCCACAAGAAAACCGATCCGACCATCCTGCACAAGCACTGGGAGCTGGCCCAGCACCTGCGCTTCCAGGCCCAGCCCGAAGACGCCATGGAGGTAAGTTTGGATGTGCTCAATAACTGTCACGGTGCCGAAGGGGCAGGATGGTTTGATGTGAGGTTCTACAGGCTCGAAGGAGACGTTTCTGGAGAGAATCGAGGACGGTCGTTTGAGGGAAAGGGCAGTTGGAGTGCTGGAGTCGTGGGAGACGCTTTCGCCGTGAGCTTGACTTCATTCTGCTTCCCGGATTGCCAGGGTAAGAGAGCTTATGGGTAATTTGGTGCGAGTTTGGGGGGAAGAACTGACGATCCGCACTCTTCGACGGTCGAACAAGAAATATGTTGTGCTAAGAAAGCCCGGCGCCGCATTGACTCCAGTGTTGGCTAGTGGCCTTGGTTATCTGACACACCCCTCTTTGTAGCGCGGTGGAAACAGGCATGGGTGTAATAGAGTTGATTGGTTTTCTTTTTAGTTATGATAGTAGTATGAATGAGGAATTTCAAAGTGGTAGGAGGCGACCGGCCCCCGTTGTTAGGACCTTATCGCCCTGTTGTAGGTAGAGTTAAATGCAACGCAATGGGTCACAAAGCGAATGCCGGGCTGATAACAATCGAACGATTTCGCGCTGACTCTGGCGCTGGCTATGGTCTCGTTGTTCTAATAAAACCCAAATTTATTGAACTTTTCCGTCTAAGATTTAAAGATGTAGCATTTACCGTCGTGCATGTAATGGATGCTTTGAATGAGTGGTATGAGAAACGAGGGTAGAAATGAAGAAGTAGAGAGTGTAAACCGTTTTTATGGTTTAGCGATGGACAGGGTAGAGAAGATGCATACTGCTGCTGGACTTTTAAGAGACACAGATACCGCGCTTGGGCGATGCACTGTATGCATATGTGATGAAGCTAGAATAAACGATCCACTTGCAAAACCTCTCCTCCGGTGGAGCGGCAGTGGCAGTGGAAGGAACAAGTTGACAGGTGAGAAAAGGAGGGGTGCAGCGTTGAAATAAACCTTGTCTCAATTCCGAAGTCTGTATGGACCCAAAAGGCGCATCCGTAAACACGAGCCAATACTGGCTACGTGGTTTACTGTACCAGATGACGTGGAAGTCCGCCCATTAACGTCAAGCCGGCATGTGGGATGCGAAAAAAACTACTAACACGTACGGGCTCCAAAGCTGCCGCGTCCTCGGCCGTTTTGTCCTGTTTCTCCCCTTTCCCTTGGACTTTATCGCGGCGCCCGCCAGAGTCTCGAATCACCTCTTTCTGCCACCATGCACTATAATGGATAGATATTTACTATAAAAAATCACGTCTAGGTGCATATAAAATTTGAATTTATACTCATTTTCCTGGTCTAAAAGTTATAGTGGTGTTGAAGAAACAGCCTGCATGTGCGCGATACTGCCTGTTAACGTTTCTACGAGCTGGTAGCGTTTCCAGGCACCGGTAACGTTTCCAGGCATTCTTAATATCGAGATATTAATCACTAAAGTCCGGATTTTAGTAATCGCTTGACGTCCCTTTCGATGTTCCCGTCATCATTACAAGGAACAACCATGTGCAGCTTAGCTCCCATGACGTACGGGCGCTGTAGCGGCTCACCTCATTAATGATATAAGGGGACATACTGTGGCGTCTATTACAAGTATCAAAATGAAATGGAGGGCCTGAAAAACGCCATGGTAGGACTGGCTGCAAGCGATGGTTAGTCTCATCGAAGCAGGTGCCGTCATGGGGCGCCGTCACGATCTCCACTACGACGTAGAGAGCTGCCGTCAAGCTCGCACTCGCGCATTCACGAGGAGGATGCGGGTGAAAATCTGCCCCCACTATATACCGTCGTCAAGTACAAGCTACGTGTCCCACGGTGCTCGCGGCCATTAAGAGGCACTTCGACGGGTCGATTATACCCTGCTGCCGCACCACCAAGCAGCGAGTGCGGAGTGACAAGTGTCCACCAGGTAGCTGAGCTGCAGAGGAGGTACTGCCGGGGGTGCTTACGATGCTTGCAGGGGTAAGAAATTCATTCGAGTCACTGCAGTTGCGATAATTTGGAAAAACGACCCGAGGTTCTAAAACAGTGTCACTTTATGGTATGACACTTTCAACGGCTTCCACAACAACAGATGGCGTAGAGGAGGATTAATTGGGGTGAATAGCCAGAGCAACCATAATGTGAGTTTGGATGAGTGTACACCGCTGGTGTGATGGGCGCCTGATCTCCAGGCTCGCGACTATGGTTAGGTCAAAGCACGGGTCCGCATTTGAGTTTACATCCTAATAGTACCGCGTGGGCGATCCCTGGGGGGACTCTACATGAATATCCTGCTCCTGTTCCAAATGACAGTTACTTCAACTTCTTCGACGCTGTGCCAATCTGCGTGCATCGATGCCTGGTTGATATTGCCCAATTCCCCACATCGAGATGGGTGCGCTCGTTTATAAGTAATCCTGCCAACTTATTCCTAAGCGATGTTCCAGTAGATGTATGGAGAGTTTCTTCTGTTGACTCAAAACTTCAATGTATAATACTGATGGCGAAAATTCTGCGCGGCTTCACGCGTTGCCTACACGGGATGCGTCTTGTCTCTCTCGATTAAGATCGTCAATTTCATAATCTGACCTAAGCACTACATAAGCTTGAAATTTCTAATCTGTGAGCGGGCTCGTCGAAGACCATCCCAATTAACAATAGAAACGCCAATCCGCTCGAACCCGTCGTATTTCTCAACTACAATAAGTGTAGTGGCAAAATTCTTTCGAAAGGCGATTGGCTCTTCATCTCCGTTGTTTCGCAACTGTTCATTCGGGCCATCCAGGCGCTCTTCGTCCAAAATTATGCTGTAACATTTCAGACCTTCAGGAGAAATGAGGTTGTCCAGCACACGGCCGTCAGAAACGTTCACATCGTATTTGCGTTGGTGACCTGGATACTCCACATAAAGAACTGCTCTTTCTTTATCGGGGAAGTAGTTGCCCCAAGCCCATAACACACGGTCGGGATCAGATATCTTGACACGTTCATGTTGTCGTGTAATTCGAGCCTCTAACGATGGTGCGCTAACGTGCAGAAATATTGCCTCTGAAAAGTCGTGCCTATTTTCGATAAGGGTCTCGAGCTCATGCTGATTTAACAGCTCGTCGTTATGTCCTTCGACTGAAACGCCCAAATCTCTAATCCTATTCTCCGGCATGCCTTCCGGTATATTTTCGTTGCGTTTAAAGCCTCTACCATGCCATCCAATCCATGACCAGCTGGGAAATCCATTGCGCCGCTTTCCTGCTTTGTCACACCTAGGCCAAAGCAAGGGAGAGTGCAGTTGACCACAATCGTTGCTTGATTGCGTCCCTTTTGATTGGAAGACCTGCGATATGCCGTACTTGAACAATTTTCTCTGTTATTTCACTGACTTCTTCGTAACGTGCCAAAACACCTCGGATCGCGTTGAGGATATCTTCTGGATGCGCAAGACTAAGGTTCGCATAATCGTGTATCCTCGGCCAGATTTTCGGATAACCCCCCTCACCCATTGAAAAGTACGGATAGACGGGCGTATTCCTGTACTCATTGAGCTTGAACATGGGTGTAACGCGACATTCCTCCCATGCTTCCGCGTGTCCAATTTCACCGCACTGAAAGTAAACTTGCTGATCTGTAAAGACGAGACTTCGCCTTGCCAACAAGCCCTCCTGAAAGGTCCAGCCCCTTGTGGACCATTTTGACTGATCCATTAAAAGCTTCGGGTCAGGAAGCGTTGTAGAAAGTTCAAGGGAGCCGATGCGTGTGCATGGGGGAGGTTGGCTTTCCTTGACCACTCCTGGTAGGCCATAGTGCGGTCTATTTCCAGCAGCTGCAATAATGGTGATAGACGATCTACTATAGATATGGTGCATCTGTGTAATCTGCGCCGCCTTGTGGTTTATGTCCTCTTGACTCTGGGGGTCTTGGATTATGCAGTATCTGTCGCACTAGAGATACCGCATCTTCAGTTTTTGAGCCACTAATATGGCATCCGAGATCGTGTTTGGAAGGTCGGTAGGTAGTTCGTCGTAGCAGTCTCTTGGGAGGTCTTCGTATATACCCCACATATAAGACAGAGCTGCGTACGAGAAGTCCTCTTTCGGGGCAGGAACAACAGTTCGAGTCTCACGGTCGATTAGTCGCAAGCCTAATACTTGATCCATACATCGATAGCGCTTGCTATCGCAGTTGTAATGTTCCGTTCGACATTCCTCTAACCGTTTATTGACCATGTCGAAATTGACATGGGGTTTGATACAGGCTGCGCGGAGAGCTTGTCCGTGCAGGTCCATGGTTCGAATTTCTGCAATATAGCCCACAAAATCACGGTTAATGCAGTCCTCTTCATTCCTCCTCTCGACTTGCTCTTTCGTCCACAAGCTGACGCCACGGCTAGGAACATAGCTTTTGTTTTTGAAGGTCAGATAAGTTCTGTCTTGGGATGTCTTTGCAATTAATATCAACTTCCGTTTCTTCGGATATCACTGTGTATCCCAAGATGGATAAACGAAATGCATTGCTTGACAGAACACACATTTGGGATCGCGGATAAGTAGTTCGTTGGTACCAAAAAACAGAACGTAAGAATTGAAAACAGTGGTTCGGAGGAATATTGCATCGAAATTGATCCAATCACACCTGCTGCAAAGATACGGCTTCCTTGCATGGTCAACAGTGCTCTTCATATCTTCTAAAGTAGATCCGATGCCTGTGTAGTCGATGTTTCTGGGGATGTTGGGAGGACATTTGCCTGTGTTCCTCGCCAATTTTGGTCTGTTTCAGCATCTCTATGAGTCTCTGCGGGAGACGCTAATCGCTTCGAGGCCCGGCGACGCCGGAACAGCCGATGCAGAAACCGGCGAGCAATTGCAAAAAAGCCCATTTGGAAAAAATCAATCGGCGATCGTGGAATTTTTGCAAAGCTGAGTTGACATCTTATGCTTTGGAAAGAGTCTCATCATATAAGCGAAATCTCACTGAGAGTAGATTTGAGCACCAGTCTGACGTGGCAATTTTGCCGCACTTGTTTCTAACATTCAGATGCTATTGATGGATGCCAGCTGCTATGCTGTCGTAAGCGTACTATCCCCGCTCTGCAGCCTCACAAAATGCAGAGAGATGATACATCCGGTAGCAAGCCATAATCTTGTTTCTCCTGGTGGCAAGCCTGTCGACTGCCAATGATAAGACATATCGACCAATCCAAAACTTCACACCATCCATAGGAGCGAAATTTCTTCCAAGCAAATAGCAATATATCTCGAAAATCATCCACACCTATGCATTCATTAACTGTGGAGCAGGCAATCTCATAGCTGAGACACGTCGTTGGTTGCATATTGTTGAACAGTGCAAAGTGATTGAATTATACACTTCTGAAGAGCAGAATAACAGCAGAAACTACCTTTTTATATACATGGTTGCTGCGTGCACGCGCCTTGAAGTATCGTGAGTAAGTCACGCTTGGTAGTGAGATAAACAGGGGTTCTGCCTTGGTGTTGAGAAAGGAACACGAGATATACGGCAGTTAAGCTCGGGGTAAAAAGTAAAGCACAGTCTGACATGATGCTTACATATCAATGCCCTTACAAGTGCCGGAGGACGATATGTGGTATGAGTCCCGAGACCGATCCATAGGTTATGGACGTCCGCCGATTCCGTACGCTGCTTTGAAGCATTCGTAGTCTCGTCGCAGTCTTGTCGCAGCTAAGAGAACTCATCTGTGGCTACACGTTGCTTCTGATCGAGTGACGGCTGTAGCGAGGTCGAGGGGCTGAGAAGCGTCCTTAACACCCCGGTGGCTTGTTTACGATTAAATTTCACCCGGGTCGATGCGGATCAGTGGCAGGAGGGTGGAAAGCCATACGCTGGAGCGCGGCGCTGATCTTTCGCGGGAGACTTTCTGACCGTGTCTGCGGCGTTTCGTGGGAGGTGGTGACTCCGCTACCCGCTTTGGGGTCGTAGGGGGTGTCGTGATGGGGTGGCTTTGGAGGCGAGAGAGAGTGCGCACGCTTCGTGGATCAGCCGCCCATCCGCGGCGCACAGCAGGAACGTATGCAGAAGGACAGTAAGCACGCGTGCAGAAGCACGCACATTCGGGGGTTGATTAAATGATTGGTGGCTCCGAATACAAGGGGCCCAGGCGCTCTCATTTCTATCTTCACTTCACTGAAACCGCCCCACCGAGAGCCATTCAAGCACACAAAACGGCAAGACAGCAGGATACCCTTGGTGAGAGGTGATGAAGAGCTCATGGTGTCGTTGAAGCCCGTGGTGGGCTGCGAGTGCGAATCGCCAGAGGAGCAGGGCCCGCGTGCCGTCGCTGTGATTCGACATCGCCGAGACAAAAGACCACGACTGTTTGACTGCTGTCCAAACATGGGAAAAGACCGAGGCGCGTGACTGAAGCTCGAGGTGACCATGGATTTGGTGAATCCCTCATAATTGGCAACAGCTACTGCCGGCTGGGGTTCCTAGTGCTCACGCTGACCATGCTCCACGGCGTACAATATTGGCTGGTATAATCCCCAGCCTTTTTGGGACTGGACGGCCAGGCCCGGAGGGGATAAGAAGGGCGAATTGCGATAATTTTCGAGCGGAGGGAGCGTCGAAACAGAACAGGGCTCGGCGGTACTATTTGGGGCGAGCTGCGGACGCACGCAGCGGAATGCGTGTCCGGTAACGGAGCACCAGCGGTGAAAAATGTCAGACATGTAGCGGGGGTTGCAACTCACACTCTGTGCACCCGCCGGAAACTCGGCGTTGCTAGTGCATCACGGCCGTGCCTCCGGCGCCAGCGCCGTTCGGAGCGTGCGATAGCGTGGGCGATCGTCTTTCCCAGGCGCGTTAATCGGGCGGGGATCAGCTGGCCAATGCGAGCGGAGCCTGAACGACGCGCCTTCTTCAGCACTTCTTCCCGGCGTGCGTTCGGATGCAGCAGCGCCTGCCACCACCGGCCAGGATATTATGGAATGGGCGGAGCATCTGAGCGAAAAGGCGGAAGGACGGAGACGTGATTGCCTGTCTGTGCGATACATCGGTCTGCCGTACCTCATCAGCTCATTCCACCGACAACTGACAGTGGTGCCCTACGCTTCAGCCTTCAGGTGGGCTCGAAGGATCCGCCGACAGTGGAATCAACGCCGGCCCAATCTTGACAAGGCATTGTGTTGTTATTTGGTAGATTATGGCCCGAGCGGCGTACTTGTATATCGAGGGCGAAGACGGCGGTGTACGATGTTTCATCGGGGCTTTCTGCGGCGGTGTTGACGCGGTAGCTGAATACAATGGTGATGGTAGCAACCATGGATGCGGGTGCCAGAGGTTGCATTGGTGGTCGCTGGCTGGCAGCTGTAAAGCAGAGTGGCGGCCTTAAGCGAGGGCCACGAAAATACGACAACGAAGACTTTGATCAACACAGTATAATATACAGCGGTCGCATTGCGATGCAAATTAGTAGGTCGCATGAAACATTCTTTGAGAAGCTGTAGAAAAAAATGCGCATAAAAACATCTACGTTTCGTGGTGATGTTGTGTCATGAAAAAGCAGCGGCACAGTGGGTTGTGGCGCCAAGGTGCGGGGTTGGGGCCGGGCTCAGGCAGGCACACCAAGCACGCCTGCCGTCGGCCGCTGACCCCCTCCGTCTGCACCTGAATCCGAGAAGCCTACTACCGTCCGTCTCCGCATCACCAACCGAAAGCCAGAGTGCAAGTGCAAGCCCAAATCAGGCAAGAAGCGAAGAGAAGAGAAGAGAAGAAAATGGAGTCAACAAACAATTGGTTTGGTCGCTGCGACGTGTCGACGGATACCTGCATGAAAATGGCCACAAAAGCACACTCCCTGGACCTCCGCCCTCAAAATTTGCCCAAAGTCACACAACCCGCCTTTCATGGAACGCCAACTCGCCGGACGCCGCTGGACGCAGGACGAGCAGCTCGCCTGCGTTGAGGCGGTACGCTACGTATTGCGAACGACAAGCAACCTCATGACGCTGGCGGATGTATACAAACGCGTCTCAGAGCACCTCGCACGCCACTACTCAATCCAACGCAGCAGGAGAGCCGTGTACGCCTACGTCCGCTCCAATCTGACTTTCCTCCTCTCTGAAATCAACAGCGCTATGAGGCAGAGGTCGGCATTGCCAGCCAAGTAAGTCACGCCCTGCAGCCATTCTCCTCTGGTGATGATGAATAACAAACGGATGACAGCGACCATCACGAATCGCTTCGCTACGAGCAGAACCCGGCACGCTCGGCCCTCCTCGCGCCTGGTTTCGCCCGAGACGAAGACCACCTACACATGCTGACATGGTCCGAGTGGGAGCTGGATGCCTTCTTCTGGCCTCTCCTTAGCGACATCGATGCGGGTTGGTCTCCGGCGCCACAAGTGTGAATGTGCAGGTTCAGGGAAAGCTTGATGCTCCGTGTCAACAAGGACACCAAAGTATTGTCTAGGGGTCGGAATGCAATGTAAGGATAGATGTGAGGTTAGGAGCAAAAAAGTTTTTGTTTTATCATTTCAGCGAGCTAATCAACAGCTCCTTCTGCTTCCCGCATGCTGAATTGACGGTCAACCGAACATGCGCCACCCCGCCTGCGCCGCGAATGCCCCAAGGAGGATGCTGCCCTGTCACCTCTGCGCCCCACCACCGCCGACCCCAACCTCGGCACAATGCCACACTCGCGGAGATAATGAGAAAGTGATTGGGCGACTGTTGTCATTGGCTTTCGGAAGCCGGCAATTAGATCCAACGTGTCCGCGCTCTGGCTGTTTTCCTCTCTTCCCCGTCGGCTCCTTTCCGCCCGTCGTACCAAGCATTCTACTCTTTCCCGGACTCGTGCGCATGATGAAGATCGCAATGAAGCTAACCAGCCTGACCATCTGCCTCTCCCTCGTGCATGCCTGCCACGCCTCCTGGCTGTGGACTCCCGCCGAACTTCGAATGGACCGTCCTGCCTGTACGCCAATGCCTCCTCAAGGTGTGGGACAAACATTTCTTCCTTGCCCTGGGACATGGGCATTTCCTGGCAAGCGCTTGCGGTCGCGGTTGACAGCGGCTCAGCCGTAACGGCAATCCAGGGCTGCTTGGCCAACGATGGAAGCGCCAGCGGCACAACTGCCTGTGTCTTCGGCCTTGCAAGCCCCCTAATCGGCATCGGGACCGCCTTCCAAACCGTCCGGGCAGCGGGCTGGTTCGCCCGCGCCTCCAACACCTGGATGCAGTCGGGCCCAGAGGAGATCGCCCTCGAAACCTTTCTCCTAACGTGCTGAGACTCACCAGCGCCACTTTTGAAGCCGCTTTCCATGACATGCTCCGCCGCTCTTTCGGCCCCGCGCGCCTGAGCTCCTGGGGCCACGCCAACCGCACCCACCGCCTGGAGCCACCGCGACGCCACAGTCCCGCTATTCCGCTTCTGGCACACCGCACTGGGCCTCATTGACCTCGCCGCGCGCGAGCACAGCACTGGTGCCGCCCATTTCACCTTATCGTACGCCAACCACGGGCTGGATCGGCGCCAGAGCTTCCAGCACGAACGTATGTCCAGCCGCCTCTTCCAAGGTCGCTTTGACGCCGCCGCCGCCGCCGCTCTCGCCCATCCCATCAGGCCCGCCTTGGACGCCGTTTTTTGTTTCGCCACCAGCAGCAGCGGGTGACCCGATGGCAAAGTACTCTCGGTGCAGATGTACGGCAATACCCACCGTGCCACTTTTCGGATTCGCCTCACTCGGCATCTTCGACAATAGCGATGCGGATGCTGCCCTCATGGCTTTCGAGCCGGTCGGGCTGCCCTTACCTGTCCACGACTGCTAGTGGGGGATTTCAGCGGATGTTGGCCGGGCTGGACTGCTGCGGTAATTGCCGCGCTGAACCAGCCTGCAGACGAAAAATGCGATCCACTTGCCTGCCCTTCGGCCGATTTGGCTCACATATGGCGTCGTCGTCGTCACAGGCCGCCATCGCAGTCCATCCCAGCGTCGTCACTGCCACCGTCCCCGCCACCACAAGGGCCTAGCGGCCAGCATCCTTCCTCCCTCAGCCACCAATCTCCGAAGCTAGTGTCGGCGCCACCATGACTATCGTGCTGCCATCACCTGTTTCGGCCAGCGCGCTTCAAGGACGTCCTCTACCAGGGTGGCAGGTGTGAACCAACAAGGAGGAGCCACAAACGAGGGGCGGACCCGGCGCCGCCGCCGCCATTTAGCTAACGTTGTGGTAGCTAACACAGCCAAGTGGGTGGGGTGCTTCCCAAATGGCGAGAATGGTGGGCAGGGCTGCTGGCGTGGTGGCATTGTGTGGGCTTGGGACGGGCCGGGCCGGGCCGACGACCGCCTACCTCCCCCGGCGCGATCAACGACCAGGTAGCCCTCGCCTCGCTGTATCCCGGCTTGGCCGATGCGGTTGTGCGCGCCCGTGTGGTGGGGGGCGTTTTGGACTACCGTGTCGAGCACGTGGACTTGCTGGTCGAGATTATTATCGAAGCCGGCTTATGGATGCTTGGCGATGACGATGGTGAGGTTGCTTGCGCAGTTGCAGCGCCATTGGGCATCGATGCTTCCCTTTGTGGAGATCCGGATTGTGCTGGCAATGTGCATGGCATCTGTACGACAGTAAGTTCGCTTTCCCCAGGAATTAGCGACAGCTGACGCAAAGCCAGCGTAATTTTGGAGGATGTGAGTGCTTGAAAACCACCTATGCCTACGCTCAGCCGGGAGGCAGGGCTCTGTGGGACTTGCAGCAAGTGTGGTTGGACGGCCTGTTGAGTGACTAGGGATGGTCGTGCAGAGCAAACGATCCAATTAACTTGGAAATGAGCCTCTTTAGCCAGTAACCTCTCCACACTCCCATATTAAAGACCCCGCTAATCATCTCGTCGCAGAATTTCCCGCGTATTTTGCTCCAAGGTCGATTCCTACATCGACAGCCGTGATGTTAGCCTGAACTTGACCACCGAGGACTTGAATGACCCGAGCGCATGGAGCGGCTGCAACGGATGGAAATTCCGGTTTCATTGGGATGAATGGCATGATTCCGTGTTTCCCGCTGCCTGCTCAGACATACACGAAGCGTTCTACACTACTTGTAAGACTCTGACTCTCATGTCTTGTCCTACACTGACAACGTAACAGACACGCATTCGCCGCGTCTGGCACTCAGGACTTCTTATCGTTTGGGTCTGCCGGTTCTGCTGTTGAAAAGCAAGGAGTGTCGGACCTGGTCCTTTTCACGGCGTACTGTTCCATCATCAATAAGCCGGGGTTCGTCATCTGTTATGCATCATCCATGCAAAATACTGACCAGTTACAAGGTCCTGCGTGTGCAGAGACATAGACGCACAAAACAGTGGTATTAACTGTTAGACTGTGTATTACTTTTTGCCCCGAGCTTAACTGCCGTATATCTCGTGTTCTTTTCTCAACACCAAGGCAGAACCCCTGTTTATTTCACCACCAAGCGTGACTTACTTACGATACTTTAAGGCGCGTGCACGCAGCAATCATGTATATAAATAGGTAGTTTCTACTGTTATTCTGCTCTTCAGCAGTGTACAGTTCAATTACTTTACACTGTTCAACATTAACATTGCGTATGGAGGTTATTCTTGATTGATTCTTTTTGCCCTGTGCAATAGGATTCATTCCTTGCCTAAATTGATAGCGCGGTAATCAATTGACCTTCTTTTGTTATAGTAGAATTGATAACTTCCCGCATTTCCCTGTTTATTAGTCGGGCATCTATGTGCGTCCACCGGCTTCTCCGCGATTTTCGTGCACCATTCCAGTTTCTCTCTGTCGTATAGGCTGATACTGGTGGAGCCCGCGCTGCAAACACGCTGATATTAATTTTGAAGGGGATGGGAAATCAGGTGTCTTGAAGAAAGTAGGCATAATATACTAGCATCGACGAAAAGTGCTTCTAGAACTGAAGATCGTCGGTACCCATCTTTATCTTGTAAAACGAACACCATGGACCTAAAATTGAATATTTTATATTTCTGCTTAATAACTCTGCATCTTTCTTTGCTAATTGTAGACGCATCTCTCTCTATCTTAGAGGTCTACTTATATTGAGCTGGGGTTGGTTCGTCGCATAACAACGATTTGAAACCTTAGAGCCTTTCATAAAACTAACCTTCTCTATTATGCTAGAAGTTAAGAGTCTTGCTTGACTTAGAGCCGGGAAGGCGATAGGCGAGGCAATTGGTTTAGACGTATACAAATCGCAAGAATACTACGTGCAAATTCTGTGAATCCTGGAATGCATTTTGAAAAACCTTCAACTTAATTTGCATTGCGTCCCAACAGCATTCTATGTAGTTAAATAAAAGACCCGCCGGGCCGAGCTCTATTTCATCCCATCTTACCCTTCAACCAGGTGGTGTAGTCTAAGTTACTCCAAGCACGCCGGCATACGTCGCCTACGGCTCTACTCGTTCACACTATAGAAGTCTTAGGTGCCACGGAAATGGCTTCAAAGCTTTTTAAGAGTAAACATGAAGGATAACGCAAAGGAAACAAGGAGGCCTCTGGGCGAAAATGGCCAACACTATGGTTGGGAGTTAAATCCTATTGCGATCGAGGCTCTCTGCTGCCCGGCCTAATCTACATTGGAAGCGGCGCAGCAAAACTTCGTTTGAACTCATGGATTATCCCTCTGAGGGTCAATCCAGCAAGGGGATTTCTTGCATGCGGCACCACCGCTTCGCCATCTTACTGAGACGTCTGTCCAGCAGCCGATCACTCGGCCTCTCCGTTGGATTTCGAGACTCAGCCCAGCTCTGTAGAACGGTTGGAGAGGATACATCGCCTCCTGACACAGCGAACAAAGAACGCATTTCTTCACTTATAGCCAACGACAAGGTATCATCTTTAACGTCCAGCAGCATCCACGCTGTCGTGATCCTTGGTAGACATTTCGCCGCCGCCATATTCCGGTGTTCTGCAGCTGGCCCGATGATACGTCTGCCTGTGATTGTGAGAACAGGCCCATTTGCCGTAGGATTGAGGTTGGCTATGAGCTGGGATCTTCTTCGTGGCTGGGCACCACCGCCAATCGAAGGTGAAGACGGTTCAGCTACCTGAAAGGGTGTTGCGATACAAAGACGAGCCGTGTAAGTCTCGGATGTAGCGCTGCACAGACACGAAGGTATGGGCTGGTATTGGGCTTTCCGTAAGGTCAATGACTTCTGGCTGGGTAGCGCGATCGGCCGAGGAAGGCGCTGCATCCGGAAGGGAAAGTGATGGTGTTGAAGGATGATCGATTAGTAGCTACGGTGGGTTTGAACGATATGCGTTCAAAGCAGACTACACTAAGCCTAATCGGGAAACAAACGTGTTGTAGCAAACGCAGCCGGCCTACCGGTGCCTGCCGGCACGATCCTCAGAAAGCTTCATCAACTAGGGCGCTAGTACCAGAGACCGGTGATGTGATCAATTTGGCAGCTTGATCGTACCTTCCATATTCCTACGTGACGCGCAGCCCGCGATCCTCGACCGTGTAGGTGAACAAAAACCCAGCATCACCACCACCTCTCAATCAACACTCAACACGCAACACGAAAATCTAGCCAATCCATCTCGATCAATACCCCACACAAGGCCGATACATCTTCCGCGAAATACGAGTACACAAAACAATGCCAGCTCAGAAGAAATCCAACCTCACCAACGGCAAGCGCGATGTAAGTTCGATCCCATCCTCAGATCTACACAACAATCGCCCTGACAACGACAAGGCAAGCTGGGTCAAAGTCCCTTCCGGCGGGCCCCAACTTCCCAACGGCTCCTCTGCGAAGCAGGACAAGCGATCCCCTGCTGACGATGGCAACGGCATCTTGGACCTTGAGCTCGATGAGCTCAGCGCGCTGCTCGAGCCCGTTGGCGTCAACGGCTGTGGCGGAAAGAGCGACCGCAGGTGATGCAGAGGGCTTCGTGGGAATGCGTCGGTCAGGTGCTTTCTTTTTTTTTTCCTCCTCCGTGAACGGCTTCTCCTCGAGAGGCGACCACGATGCGAATGAGATCGACTCACATTTGACTTGGTCTTCAGTTTCCCATTGCGTCGATGGGAGTGTTTGCAATCGGATGTGGCTCGTTGATTCATTGGATGCTACTATACCAACACGCCGCTCATGATCGGCGCCATGTCTCTCACCGCACCACCACCGTCGTCGCCTGGCCTACGCTGACCGATGACTATAATGACAAGTCGAAGAAGGCCGGCGGCGCCATCCTCGGCGTCAGTAGCAGCGAGGCAAACAAGCCGATGGTGAGTAGACACTCGTTTTTCCAGTGCTTGTCCCCGACCTCATTCTCAATCTCTGGTCGCTTCCTCTCCTCACCCTCTCGCACGCGACGCCCCATTAGACATGCCCTCTCCTTTAACAAAGGCGAGCGTCACCGCTCGCTCGCGTTGCGACTGTTCCATTACTGAGAGTGCCGCCCGCTGTAACCATCGATGCGGTCAAGATGTCGCTCCCGCCGCCGAGGGAACTACTCAAATTGCCCTAGCCCCCATCGTTGGCCCTCACTGGCTGGCGTAAGGCTGGCATTGTAGCAGCGGCGGCCCTGCTCTATACCCAACCGGCTACTTCAAGCGCCAAAGAATCACGGCGCGCCCTGGCTTATAAATGCCGACAGGGAGGAGGGGGGCAACACGATATGCCAATCCACCCCAAGTTCCGCCCTCCGACATGCATCTCAACCGCAGCGTGGGTCCTGCTGGACGACGACCCCGCCCAGCAGCCGGAGCTTCAGGGCCTTTGTTCGCGGCGCCGATCCCGGGCCGAGGGCTTCCTCCTCCCCTTCGCGCACCAACTGCGTCACCCTCTGCCACAGGCCACCGTTCCAGGAGTGTGTGTCGTCAACAACTTCGCCTTGTCGTCGTCTCCCAACCTGCAGCGCGCCGTCCCGGCTCTATATTCGACGGCATTTGTACTGCAATGCTCGGAGCTACTCGCTCGGCAGCATTCCGTTGCCCAGCGCCGCCACCGTCGGCTTGGGTAGCGGGCAGAATATCCGTGGTGCTGGTCAGAAGGAAGATCGCGTGTGTGCAGTGTCGGTCTGGTCACCCGAGGAGATTGACTAACGGACCGCAAGTGGGGTTGATCCTCGCATGAGCCTGGCTATGGTGGGTGGAGAACCTTTTGGCTTTGGTAGTTGAAGGACCTTCAGCTCGGGTGAGTGCAAAAGTTCAGTTAGCTTTTGTGGTTAAAAAAGGGTTAGCTATGAAGATTCAAAAGGTCTTTGCTTTGGGGATTCAAAAGGTCTAGTGTCGGCCAGCTTGGACAATGCAATCGTTAGCGTTGATGAGGAGCTCAGCAAGACTCTGGATCGGGTGAGGGTAGGGAGGTTCTTTGGTTACATGGTCTCGTGGCTTGCAGGTTGCTTGTTTCCATGCCAGCAGCCAGAGAAGCTGCGGATGTGTAGGTGGGCACGTAGTCGTATAATTCCGCACAACCAGCACAATCACCGAGCGCAGTGGCTTAAGCGACACGGTCAAAGGAGAGGCTACTTCCTCGGACGGATTCTGATATTGTGATCTGGCGAAAGCTTATTGCAAGGTGTGGAATTTGGTTTTGCATACCAGTGCTGCACGCTCGGCCACTATAGAACGTCACAGTGATAAAAGCCACCGTAGCTGGGTAGTAAGATGAATTCGAGAAGATAGAGAACGCCCACGAAATCTCCTACCGCGCAAGGGATCGAGTGAGGGATAGTAGGGTATGGGCGAGGCCGCGCCGATAGATTGATGACCCGGGTAAGTACGGCGGGCGGCGCCAAGTGCAAAAAGAAAAAAAGTCTTAGTCGGAGGTAGGGGTAGTAAAAGAGGAAAACGCCTAGGAACCAAAGAAGCTCTGCCGCCGCTCTTCAACTCCAGAGAGCTCAGCCGGAAAACGCTTTCCGCCGCATTGCAAATCGGGAGAGCCAGGCCAGAAGATGAAAAAGCCCGGTGCAAGAGTCAAACTAAGCGGCCTCGCTAGGCCTCTAAACTCGAGACCGTCGCCTCCAGAGATCAATCATCTTTGCTTTGTTCAGCCGCCTGTCCCTCCAATCCCACGCGTTGCCGTCGTAGCACTGGTTGGCGCCGGCGTCGTCCGAATCCTCATCGCCTGAGCAATTCCACGCGACCTCACAGCACACACTCTCCCGATTGTCCAAGCCCTGCTGCTCCTCGTAATCCTCAAAATTTTACCACAAAATGATCTTGCGCTGGAAGCCATTCCCGTGCATCTCTGTCAATTCCCGACAGATGAGAAGGATGTCACCCCTCTCGTCGTAGCGTGCGAGCGTGATCTCGTGAATGCGAGGCCAGTCGGTCGGCCCCTCGATGTTGTTGCTAATCGGGATGGCCAGCTGACGCACTATCCCAATGGGGTTGCTGCCGTTGCCGCCGGTGGCCCCTTCAGGCCCGGGAGAGTCGGAGGAGTTGGAGGAGTTGGCGCTCATAACGGCGGCAGCTGCGGACGGTCCTGAGGTGAAGTCAGCTTTGCACAGAAAGGATGATTACTTTTCGCACCTCGATCGACGGTTGCGGTGACGCAGCGGGCAGGGGGGATGCGTAAGAAAGACAGGTAGGCCTAAGCAAGAGAAGCTAGTAGAAGCGGCGGGTGGTGGTGGGCGGTGCCTGCGCACGACGCACTCGCGGCACTCGTTACGGAAAGGATGCTGTACTGGAGTTACCAGGGAGAGCGCCGCGAGCTGTCCAAAGCCCTTGTGGGGTGAGAGACGTCAGTTTCTCGCAGCGTCACCAGTAACCTTATGGATGCGGGTGCAGCTGGCTACGCCGAAGGCTTAGATACGTCCGCAGCCTACCCGGCTGGCTGAAGCCTGCCCCAATCGGGCAAGACTGGCTCATAAGTCTTTTCTTGCTTGCCTTCGCGCTTGTCCACAGCATCCCTCGACATGCCGCCATCACCTTGGAGCCCCGGTTGCTCGAGTTTGCTTTGAGCCCGACGATTCTCGAATTACGCGGTTTGCTTAACCCTCACAAGAATAGAATCTCCGCATCTCCACCTGGTCATGCGCATCTATCTATGGTGTGTTGGTAGATGGGGCACGGTCGACTGCATCGGATAGTTGGGGCGGCTCGGTGTTGTCAGCGTCCCGCCGAGCCTTTGTTGCTATTAGTCATCTTGATTCTCATCTTGTTATAGCTTGAAATTGCTGCACTGAGGCCAAGGCTGTCGAAGACGAGGATGACTTAGAAGTAGAGACGGCACCCAAAACTCCACTGCATCATGGTGCTTAAAACAGTCCCACAGACAAAAGTAATCGCTCAAATCAGGGGGTCTTGATACCATATCCACCGGCAAAACAAAGCTGACCAGTCTTGTTAAGCTGCAAACAAGACCACGATACGCAAATACGAGCCGATCACAGCGGCACTGCCTATCCTCAAGTTATTGCAACCTATTGTTGTGAAACGACAAGATCTTCCCTTATGTTGCGAACGCAGTAGCATAGAGATAGTTTCAGACAAGACGTTTAGTTATTTCTTCGTACTGTGGCCATACTACAAGATTTACGTGTGGGTTACGTGCTACACTAGCCCTATTTAGAAAGGCGAAGCGGTTACTACTCTCCGGATATTAGGGAGGTGAAACATTTCTACTGCCTGGAAACGCTACCCATCAGTATATTCAGGCTGTTCTGGCAGCAAAAGTAAATAAAGCCCACGCTATACTAACTCGATAAGTGTAAATATGGAGCTAAACACCTTCCTAGTCCTATCTAAGAAGGCTTAGCAACCGTTAAATTCCTTCTCGAGCATGAAATAGATTTAGCGCAACACCTTCTTTCTTCTCAATCGTTTGCTACAAATAAGCATTCGTTCCAGTACTATAAGCTCTACTATCAATTACCTGTCACCATAATAATCCACAATGTCAAACTACGGCTCTGAGAGCAGCTTCGCCAAGAGCACCGGCGAGACCGGCGTTATTCGACAGAACCCCGAGAATAACCACCGCATGATCAACCGCGAGGGAAAGCTGCTGGGGTACCCGTCGCGGGGCTGTTCTACTCCCAAACTGAATCTCACCGTTGCCGAATACCGCCAGGACCCCGAACACGAATGCGCACTCAGCTGCTGAATGCAGGTCTCGCAAATCATCCTCCTTGGCGGACTGGTGTGATCAGGTCCCCATCGATCGGCGGCAGACATTAGCGGAGGTCTCTTCGCAATGCTCTCCCCCGACGAATTTTACCCGGCATGCATTATCCACAACGTGACGAATGATCGCCTGCGCAAACACGGAAAACCACGCTGGACACTGCACGAATTTGAACTAGAATACAACTTTAAGATAGTATACGATAACCAAGTAGGGGTAATTACCAAACAGCAGTACTTTCGCGCCGACCGGACCAAACAGTACATCTGAGGGCCAAACAGCATATCACCACCAAAACCCACTAAAACCCACTATATTTAAACCACTATAGAACGTCAACGCAATAAGAAATATAATTATTTTTTATATTTTTATAATACTAGAGATGCTAAAGAATACTAATTTAATTAAAAAAGATAGATATTATATAAGAACGTTAACGTTTTAACGATAAGGTGCTGTTTAAGGCCTAAAAACTGCTATTTAGTCCAAAAATCGCGAAAGTACTGCTATTTGGTAATTACCCCTAACTTCTAACTAAGTACTGGTAGGAGAGTACACGTATAGGGATAAGAAGGAATTAGAGGAGGAATAGGGGGACGGGACTCGGAGGAAGAGAAGATGGAAGAATAGGAAAAGAACCCGCGTAAAAAAAAGGCATCTACTTATTATAATTTACCCCAGTTTCATTCTCTAGGGGATAATTACCTGCTAGACGTATATAAATAGACCAATTCGAGATCTAAACTGGCACTTTTAATCTTTACCTTGTTCTCAAATTAACTTCTCTATCCCCTGTTCACCATGCCGCTTCCGCGAGACCATCTGCGGATTCTACTCGTCGGAAGCGCGGGTCGAGAACATGCCTTTGCCTGGAAGCTGTGTCAGTCACCTCTAGTCGAAGCAGTGTTTGTGGTTCCAGGCAATGGTGGAACGGATCACTCTTTGCCAAAAGTTGCCAACGTCAATGGCGTTAGTGCCAAGAATTTCGATGATCTTCTCGAAGTTGTGAAAACGAGGAAGATCAATTTCGTTGTTCCAAGCGCAGAAGAACCACTCGTGGGCGGCTTTGTCGACAAGTTCCAATAAGGTACGAAATCGCTACTCATCCAGTTTAAACGCAGTATCTTATTAAACAATGATTTACTCCAGCCGGGGTTTGCTGTTTCGGACCATCCGAAGCGGCAGCACGTCTAGAAGGCTCCAAAGCTTTTGCCAAGGCTTTCATGAACCGGCACGGGATTCCTACTGCACGCCATCGGGCTTTCGACTCCTTTACGGAAGCGAAGGAATACCTCTACGCAGCTGAAGGACCGGTGGTGATCAAGGCGTCGGGTCTGGCAGCGAGGAAGGGTGTCCTCATGCCAACTAGCATTGAGGAGGCCGTGTCAGGTCTAGAAAGCATGATGGTGATGAAGCAGTTCGGTAAGGCGGCAGATGAGGTGGTGATTGAGGGGCGCCTGGAGGGAGATGAGATCAGCATCGTCATGATAGGCGATGGTTGTTCTATAGAAACCTTTCCTCCAGCACAGGACCACCAGCGCGTATTCGATGGGAACGTTGGGCCAAACACCGGAGGGATGGGGTGCCATGCGCCTACAGTCCTCTGTTCTGATGCTAACATGCACTTGATCAACGAAGAAATTCTTCAGCCAACCATCGATGGTATGTAAAAAGAAGGTATGTAAGGTCCTCTTAATGGCTCACGTAATCTTACATCTCTACTACTAGGCACCCCGTTCATTGAGATCATATGCATCGGCGTAATCCTGACCACTGAGGGACCCAAATTGATTGAATCCAATGTTCGCTTCGGAGACCCAGAAGCGTAGATTCTGCTTCCTTTACTCGACCAAAACATCGACCTTGTCGAGGTACTGCTCGCCTGCCTGGAGCGGAAGTTGGATAGGATACCTTTCACCTTTAAGAACATGTTTGCTGCAAACGTCGTGCTCGTATTAAAGGGATACCCCACCGCACCCGAAACAGGAAAGAATATACCCATGGAAGAGATGCCAGAATGTAAGTGAACGTTACATTACAGTAATGCTTCTCTGACTTATTATTGTAGGAACACTTATATTCCATACAGGAACCAAATACGACGAAAGCAAAGAGCTAATAACTTCAGGCGGCCGAGTCTTCGCCGCTTGCGTATTCTGTAGCACTCTCAGCAAATCTATGTCTACAGCGTATGAAGCGGCGAATTCTGTACAGTTTGAAGGCATGCATTCGCGTAAAGACATCGCTCAAAAGTATGTATGAACATTTACGAGAAATAAAAGAGATTCCCCAATGCTCCCAGTTGACGAAATGTGTGGTTTTCGTGCTAAAAGCATACAGCACTCTAGAAATACTCTACCGGAAAAGATGCCCTGATCCAACCTTCAGGTTGATATAAATTTGGCCCTGCAAGTATTCAGCTTTGGCTCACACCCAGCGACGGGTCGGTACATACCTATGAGCAATATCCTTTCGGAAATGTTTGCCATCGAAACTAATCTCCTGGACGGCTGCATATGCCGTGTCGAGGGCTTCTTGGAGACTGTCGCCGAGAGCTTGAACGGCCATGACTCGGCCACCAGCGGTGTAAAGGGACCCATCAATTTCCCTCGTGCCCGCGTGAAAGAGAGTGGCTTCCTCCCTTGAAACTACGGGAGCGCCACAATTAGCATATATGTATTTGAAAAGAGCTCCAAGGTCGGTCCTACCGTGTCCTCCCTCTTTGATTGTGATGAGCTTATTTGTCTGGTAGGTTCCGGGATAACCGTTGGAGGCGAGAATGACGGCTACAGAATACCCAGAGCGGACAGAGACCCTAGCGGACGAAAGATTGCCCTGAGTGCATGCAAGCATCACCTGGGCCAGGTCCGTATCACTGTCAAGCAACGGCAGCAAAGCCTGGGTCTCGGGATCACCGAAACGGGCGTTGTACTCCAGAACCCTTGGACCAGAGTCGGTGATCATGAAACCAGTGAACAGACATCCGATGAAGGGTTCAGCTGAGTCAGAGATCAGTACGATACCAATAAGGAGCAGGCCAAGGGCGTTTTGTTTACCTTCCTCACTCAAGCCGCGGAAAGTCGGCGCAAGAACAGTGTCATCAATGTCGGCTAGAAGTTTCGCATCAGTAACATCGACGGGCGCGTAGCAGCCCATTCCTCCAGTATTGGGACCTTTGTCACCGTCGAAGATGCTTTTGTGGTCCTGAGCAGGTGGGAGCGACTTGAAATTTTGCCCGTCGCAAAAGGTCAAGATGCTGATTTCGTAGCCTCTCAACAATTCCTCGACGACAACTCCGTCGCCAGAGTCACCGAGTGACTTCTGGACCATGATTTCCGCAAGCGCTTCAAGTGCTTCGGCAGTATTTTCTGGGATGATGACGCCTTTTCCTGCTGCAAGACCCGATGCCTTGATGACGACGTCGTAGTCGATAGACCGGACATGCTCACAGGCCAGGTGAGAAAGTCTTGTACCTGGCGGTCGGAATGCCGTGGCGCTGCATGAAGCCTTTTGCAAAAGCCTTAGACCCCTCAATTTGAGCGGTAGCCTTGCAAGGCGCGAAGCACGGGATGTGGGCTATGGGAATGAGTCAGCAGTGTCGTGGTCTCACTAGGTACGCAGGAAGTCACTGACCGGCGCGGAAGTAGCCTTCAATGCCGTCGACGATAGGAACATCTGGACCAGGGACCACGAGACCAACGCCTTCTGTCTGGGCCAGCGCGACAAGTTTGCTGTAGTTGTCGGGCGCAATGTCGTCAATGTTCACGACCTTGGGCGACGCGATGGCGGTACCTCCATTGCCGGGGACAACGAAAACTTTTTCGACCGAGTGACATTGTGCAAGCCTCCAGGCGATGGCATGCTCGCGGCCACCGTTGCCCACAAGGAGGATTCGCAGACGCTGTTGGCTGGCCATGGCGGAGCAGTAAAAGAAAAGGTGAGCCGCTAGGTTAGTGTCAGAGTGAGCGGAACGCAGGCTTGGAGAATGAAGCTCTGGTCACTGTGCGGCGTCGGCTGCACCTGCTCGGGTAGCAAGCGCCAAAGATTTCGCGGGGCCCCAACGGGCGACTATCTCCTGATGCGTCCTAGCCCGGCGTGATCCGACGGCACCTTACCTTGCAGTTAGTTACACTACTAATTAACACGCCGCTTCTTCATTTATTACAGCTATATAAGCACTGTTGGATAGCCTCATAAATGAAGCAAGGATCATGCATGAGCTTCGTGGTTCCACAGCTCGCCACCCTTTTCTTGGATGCGCTTGTGATTGCAACCCAATTGATGGTAACAGAGCCTATTGCATTCAGTATAACCTTCTTGTCCATCACTGTCGCCTGGTGGTAACCCTGCGGTTCTGAGGTTGAGCACACGAGGGGCATGACAGCGATCTCGGTAAGCGCCGATAACCAAAGACAGATAATATCCACCTTGGGTAGAGGACACAACTGCGTGGCTGTTAGGAAGGTAAAAAGAAATTTGAAAAAGCTGAGAAAGTATGGGTGCCATTCCGCCTTCGGCAGGCCGCAGAGCAGGTGCGATTGCGAGCTGGGATCTGCCACAGAGCCTTCGAGAGACTGGAAACGCCATTTCTTGTTTAGAGATTAACATCAGCCTCACGTAGGGGCCACAGTTTATATTTGTTCCTCCATACAACCCTCAAGAAATCTGAAAAGTTGAGAAAGAACAAAAGGCTATTCCGCTTTCAGCAGGCAGCCACTCGGTGCGCATGCCGACTCGACAGCCGGCCGTTACACAGCCCAACTCTCGCAAGCGAATAGTGCGGGCAATTTGCCACAGAGTCGGGAACGCCAACCGGCGCTCGCACTCAACTGTGGCCCCTGCCAGCTCCGTCGTCTCGCCTCGACCTACTGTGTATATGATGGCAGGCCGTTAGGCTGCAAGCATGGGGTGGAGGTTCCCGCTATCCTGCTTCTCAATTCTGTTCAAGTTCGAAGGCGTGCTGTGCTCAGCTGGACGGAGGATGGAACTTTCTGGGATAGCGTCGGTGAGCTCCAAAAGAGCTTTCGCCCTGCAGGAAACTTTCCTCGGGACGCCTGCCGTGTTCCATGCCATCCGCGGAGACTATCAGCAAGGAGTTCTGCCTCATCGCCACACTTCCCGGCCCCCCCTTCGCGAAAACGCCGGAGCTAAAGTCAAACTGCATTTGATGACGATTTCAACTTCGAGCAGCGTTGAAACTCGCCCTCACCCCTGTAACGTCATGAACGATTCCGCCGCCATGAACATGAACAACGACGCGCTTTACGGTGAGAGCCTGCGCTTCGTCCTTAACCAGCACTTTGGTCGAGACTTACGCTGATGCCCTCGGAGCCAGTTCGCATGTGCTAATACCCACAGCCTTTCGGCATCGACCCGATTTCCTACGAGCCCGACCAGGCTGGATTTGGCGCCCTTTGCTTCCCCGATCTTGACTGTGTGCTGATTAATAAGGTTTTTTTGTGATCGTTCGGGGTCCAGCAGGTGTTCATTCGATCGGGATGCGGAGTGCGCTGGGCAGTGGGCTGAGGAGTGTTGTTATGATGTTTCCAAAGTAGATGTCCTGCCCACGGACCACCAACTCTTCCTTACATCTCGCTCAGATCGAACCTCCTCCTCCTTTTCTTCTGATGGTAGTGATGGATGATCGATTAGTCGCTATGGTGGGTTTGGACGATATGCGTCTAAAGCAAACTACACTAAGCCTAATCGGGCATCGAACATGTTGTAGCAAACGCAGCCGGCACGATCCTCATCTTCTTCAAACGCCCTCTGAGTGACCTTCCGGGCTCTCTTTGCCATTCCTCGGAACCCCAGCCGCTTTTCATCCTTCCTCATCTTCCCCTTCTCCCTTCCAGCAGCTCACTCACTTCCGTCCTCGCCCAAGGATCCCGATCTGGGTCCCTGACATGGCTCCTTCCGAGGACTTCGCGGAGCAGAAAGATGCTCCATCCACCGTTCCCGCTCCTAGATCCCGTCTCAATTCCGTTGGCCATCGTCGATCCAAGCAGGCTCCTTCTACGGCGTCCCTGCTTCAGAAGCCTCGGAACATTTCGGCTCTCAACTCCAATCTTGAGGCCATACGTGAGCGTTACCGTCGCCTTCTACCCGAAAATTCCGCCATCTTCACCGAAGGTTCCGTGCCAGGACCGTTTGGTTACTTTGTTCCCAAGAAGCCTCTAGCTCAGGTCTTGAGTAAGTTCCTCGGTGCTTCTCTTCGGTCGGTCTTTCAAACGAGTGACTGACTTATCCGGATCTTTTCACAGCTCCCGAGTCCGCCTTCTCTCAAGAGCAAGGAGCTGAAGATATCAAGGCCGTTCAACAGACTGCTGCGGAAGACGAAGATTCCGACGTCAAAGAAGACGAAGATGATGGTATTCTTTCTCCTTCGCCTCTTCTGTTTTTTCCGGCGCTAGCGGCAAACCTCCCTCTGCCAATCTCTTACTTCCTCTGCTAACCTCATGTCTTCCACGTCAGGCCCTGCGGAGGTCTTTCCTGTTCCCTCAAACCACGATCTCTCCAAGCCCTCTCCTCCCGCGGACGACCCTCCCGTTGTCGCCAACACGTCTTCTGGCCGGAAGAAGCGCGACGCCAGCTCCCTTCTTCCGACGCCTCACAAGCGTGGTCGGGCGGACATGGACATGACCTTGGGTTCCGCGGCTGAGCATGTGCCCCGCGGCTTCGCGCGTCCCATGGAGGACATTCTGGCCAGTACTTACGGCCTGTCGGGTTATTCCTCGGCTTCCGCTCAAGAAGTTACTTCCACTCGTCCCGCGCTGCTCCCGTCGGCGACAGCTTCTGAAGTCCCGGACCTTCAGCAGTCCGCCGAGCTTTCCCGCCGCTTGTCCGCCGTCGAAGCCATCTCCCGCACGTTCCAAGGCCGTCTCGATGGCTTCGAGTCTCAGCTAGACGCCGCCGGCCTTACTACTACTAACCAGCAGCAGGTGCTCCTCGGAAGGATTGCCGCTGTTGAAGACGACAGCAGAAGCCTCCAGGCTTCCCTGGCTCGTGCCCAGCAGGACAACGAGCTCCTCCGGGCTTCTGTTCGAGAGTTGCGGGAGGAGCAACGTTTCACCAATCGTAACCTCGATCAACTCGAGCAGGCTCTCCGTAACCGCGGATACCGCCGTCGTGCATAGCTTTCCTGAATGCTTGCATTTTCCCTAGGGGCTTCCTCTCTCTTCCCCATGCCTGATCCAGCGGGCGCCGTCGGGGTGCTATTTTCTTTCGTGATTTCTGAGTCTGTCTCCGGACATTCTCTTTTCCAGCTTACTTCCGGGCAGGATCTCCTTCGGGAATCCCTAAGTCCCTGCTATTTTCTTTTAGTTTCTAAGGTAGCAATACGATTTCTTTCGTTAAGGACGTGCGTCACACTGAGCAAGCAGTGCTTCCATAGTATTCAGCTTCACGGGGTCAAGCGTAGTCCTGGTCTTTTGAACAAACAGATGGAACCAGCGGAATTGCGTTTGGCCCGGTACCTGGCCTCTTCTGCAGTATCTACCACGTTCCGGTACTCTGCAGCACTTCCGTCGTACACTGCATCCTTTCATGAAGTTCGCTGCATGTGGCCGCAGAGCTGTGGAAACAGTCGCAGGATTTGAGATTGGTTTGGCTCAATGCAGTCCCGGGGTTTTCGCCTTCCAGAGCAACCATTGGAAGATGGGAGTTGCATCTAGGTAGTCCGCTCTTTGTCGTGCTGCTGCGTACGGACAAGTGACTATCGGCAAACACGCCGTCTGCTCGGTGGAAACTTCCAACACATTTCACTGTCTGCCGCGCTGGCGGTTACACGTGCTATATACAGGCGTGTACTTTGATATTGTGTACTGAAGTGCTAAAAGGAGCGGCCACGTTGTGTTCGGTTCCATGTCGCACTGGTCAGTGAAAAATTCATCTTTAGTCCAGGCATGCCTTGCATGCGAGCTCGTTTAGCGTGGTGCGTCACCTCCTGAGATGATCAGAGTATCCTTTCTTTCAACTTGTTTAGAATTAAAGACAAAGTCAAAGAGATGGCCATGCAAACACGTGTCGGCGTATGAACTGTCTTCATCCATCTCAGGTATGGCCAAGACAAGGCTGAAGGTATTGTCAGCCTGCCGGCGCAGCGAGGCAAACAGCTCATTGTTTCCGTGATGGCTGGCGCGACAGCAGCTTTCGGATGGGCGTCAGCGCTGCGCAGTGTGACGAGAGACAATTAAGCCAAGGCAAACAAGAGAAACAAGTCGGCCAGATATGGTGTTCCTGGACGTCACAGGGTTCGCGCTTGCTCGGTTTGCCTGGCTTGCACGTTTGTTCCCAATTATTCTCTCCCGATCAGGCTTAGCTTAACCCATTTGGCAGTGGTATATCACCACCGCTCGCCGCGTCTCATCCTTTCGCAATCCTCAGCTTGCTTCCAACATGTGTTAATAGCCCACCGCCCTCATGATTTCCAAGATGTGTTAGCATCGCACCACCGGCCGTTCAGGCTGCCCGTCCCGTGCTGGGTAGCGATGCTAACACATCTGTTGGAAATCTTGAGGGCCTGTCTGCGCCCACCGGGGTCGGCAGTTAACACCCTTCCTCGATTCACTTCCCCCTAACACAAAGTTTTATATATCACCATGCCAACTGTTGAACAGAACGACTCCTCTGCTCTAAAACAATCACCGAGTCACCATGTATATCAGGACCACCAGACTGTGCTCCTTCTCCTCGATCCCGACATCCACGACATCCACAACCGCGCCCTCCACTCCCCACAGCTCCTCCACAACCCCCACATCTCAACCAACACTCCTCCATCCCCTCCATATACACCACAAGAGCAGCACCAATGTCGGCTCCCTTCCAAGACACCGAGCCCCGCCAATGCTACGGAATCTGCAGCGACGGGCAGCGGTGCCGCAACTCCATCAACGGCCGCGCGTGGAGGGTCGACAATGTGCGCTTCTGCATCCACCACGCGTACCAGGCCGAGGATCCGCTCGCCAGAACCCAGGCGGAGAACCGGCGCCTCCGCGCCGCCAACGGCAACCTGCAGGCCAGGGTCGCCGCCGTCCGCCAAAGCCGTGCCGACGCCCGGGCCGAGAACCGACGGCTCCAGGCGAGCAACGAACAGCTCGTCGCGGAGAGGGAACGGCTGGGCCGGGAGAACGGGCAGCTCGCCGGAGCCATGAGGGAGCAGGTCCAGCAGCTGACGACGGCCAACGCCGTCGACCTACAGGCCAGGGTCGCCGCCGCAGACGACGAGCTCCGCCAAAGTCAAGCCGACGACGTCCAGGACCAGCTCGCCAGAGCCGCGGCGGAGGCCCAGCAGCTCACGGCCGCCAACGACAGCCTCGGCGAGGAAAAGCGACGCCTCCTCGCCCGCATCACCGCTTCCGAGAACAACACGGCGCGGGTGCGTGGCGAGCTCGACGAGCAGACCAAGGCAAGAGCAGAGCTCGAAGCGGGGAACGAAGAGCTCCGGAGAAGGCTTGCCCAGGCCGACCGGGAGAGCGAAGTATCGCGCGCAGAGAACAAGGAGCTGCGCGACGCGGTGGCTCGGGCGGAGAAGGCTGCGGCGGAAGAGGCTGCGGCGGAAGAGGCTCGCCGGGAGGCCGTCGCCCAGGCCGCCGGCAAGCTCGAAGATGCCGAGGGCGAGCTGGCGGATTCGCGCAGGACCAACGCCACGCTCAGCGCCCAGGTGTGCGGCTTGCAGAGCCGTGTCGGAGCCCTGGAGGCAGAAGCGAGCCGGGCCAGCGCCGAGAGGGAGCGGATTGCTACTCAGCTTAGCGACACCGAGGGCGACCTCAAGGATGCTCGTAAGGAGAAAGCTGTCATCCTCACCAACCAGGACAACGCCGAGGCCCTGCTCAGGCAAGCCAAGGCCTCCCTCCGCCAGGCCAGCGCCGACAACGAGCGCCTGACCACCCAGATCCGCGACACCGAGGCCCAGCTCAAGAAGGCTCGCGAGCATAATGCCACCCTCACCGCAGAGCTCAAGGACAGCCAGGACAGCGGCGAGGCTCTGGAGGCCGACGTGAGCCGCCTAACCACCCAGCTGCGCGCCACCGAGGCCGACCTCAAGGACGCTCGCGCGCGCGACACGACTACGGCCGTGTCGCTCGAGCAGGCACAGGCCAGAGTCAAAGTCCTGGACGCGGAGGTCAACCGCCTGACCGCCCAGCAGAGCAGCGCCGAAGCCGAGCTGCGCAGCGCCCGCGAGCGCCACGCCGCGCTCACCGCCGAGCTCGAGGACAGCCAGGACAGCGGCGAGGCCCTGGAGGCCGACGTGAGCCGCCTGACGACCCGGCTTCGTGAGATGGAGGTCGAGCTCAAGAACACGCGCGAGCACGACGCGACCACGGCCGCGTCGCTCGAGCGCGCGCAGGCAAGGGTCGAAGCCCTTGACGCAGACGTCAGCCGGGCTAGCGCCGACAACGACCGCCTCACCGCTCGGCTTCGCAGCACCGAGGGCGACCTCAGGGCCGCAGGTGAGAAGAACGCAACCCTCGCCGTCGACCGGGACGAGATCAAGGCGCAGCTCAGCCAAGCCCACGCCAACATCGACCGCCTCACCGCCCAGCTCAGCGCCACCGAGAGCAACCTCCGGGCCGCTGGCGAGAAGAACGCAGCCCTCGCCGTGGAGAAGGACAACATCAAGACCCAGCTCAGCCAAGCCAACGCCGACAAGGACCGTCTCACGACTCAGCTTCGCAGCACCGAGGCCGACCTCGCCGACGCCCAGGGCCGCATCGACGCCCTCGAGGAAGAAGCCAACCGCCTCACCGTGCGGCTCAGCGACGCCGACGCCGTCGCCGCGACCCAGGTCCGCATCCTGTCCGAAGACGCCGCCGCCGCCGCTGCTGCCCTCGGCGGAGCCCGCGCCGCAGCCGTGAGTCTCGCTGCGACTAACCGCGACCTCAGATCTCGGCTTCTGCTCGTCTTCTATACGACGCGCATCAGCATGCTTCGCCGCCGCTCCGTCGCCGCGGCCGAGCGTGTTGCTGCCGAACGTGCTGTTGTTGCCGAGCGCGCTGCCGCCGATGAGGAGAGCCGGGCCGCCGCCGCTCGCGCGACTTTCGCGTTGGTGGTAGCGGGCGTGATGTACTTGATGAGGCGGCGCGGATGAGGGAGCTTCAGGGGTGAATGGTTGCGAGCGTTGACTTTCCTCTCCTTAGCACTAGAATAGATATCAATCAGTCTCAATGCTCATCTTGCACAAATGTGACATGTGGAACCTCAAAGCTAACAGGCTGTCGAGATTGTGTGAGCAGACAGATGGACGACATTTACTAACGGCACCGCCAGACCCATTGCGAAGCCATCCTTCCTGCCACAGCGCCCCATCTTGGCCATTTCTACCACCCCCCCCCCCCCCCCCCCCCCCCCCCCCCCCCCCAAACCTTGAAGCCGGGATGGTGGATTATCCCATGTGCATTTAGCTCAAACGCACGTTAAGCTCGCACATGACTCCGAGCCCTGAATTTGCAACTCCAGTCAGTTCCACATCCTCACACCAAGCATTACCTGTCCATCAACCAGACCACTTATCCTACCCCTCCGCACCCGGCCCATTGCCGTGTCCTTCGAAACCAAACCCCCACGAGAGCTCGGAAAAGGTGCAGCCAGCCATCTACACTGCCGAATATCTGCCCCGTCGTTCTTATTCCCGGCGTCCGCTGGCATGTCTACTGCGTGCGGCAATGAAATTGAGATCGCAGGCAGCCAGACGATCGGAGATGCAAAGTCAGCGCTCGGAATTTGTGAGAGCTAATCCGGTGCCTGCGGCATCTCGCCGGCTGGGCTGATGGCGGCTTTAGGCAGTGGTGGCAAAGGATTCTGACGGCAAAGATAAGTCGAAACGGATTGAAGGGAGACTACCAAGAATATTATCCCCGTGCGTTGCATTCATTCTCCTTGATAAGATCATGATAATACGAGCCACAATGATCACCGTAGCCAAGGGAAAACAAATCATCTTTCTCCCTCCCAAGCATGTGACAATAAGGCTCGAAATTAATCCACGTTTGGACGAGTTAGTAGGAAGCAGGCACTCGGCCATTGTTCTGAGCTCCTCTCACCCGCGTCGACTACACATCATCTTTGTTCAAGCATACGAGTAATGTTTTACTACGTGGTCTCACTAGAGATTAACACGGAACATAGTACTGACCGACCATAGCTATTCACATTCCATTCGAGTAGATACCACGCGCATCAACGATGCTCATGTTGCTAGCTTCCAGCCCCCTTTCTCAACAAGTAGGATAATCAACCACGCAGAGAACCTGCCAGAGCGCTGGACACGCACGACCGGACAAGTACGGACAGTCCAGTAGTTGTGGCCGTAGAGCTCGCCTACTACGTAGAAAGGCGGAGACGTTTCTTCCTTACGTCATCGTATAACTTGCTCTCAACAATCAGCTCACACGCCATGCTTCCCACCGCGGCGACCCAAATGTCTCTAGTGAAAGCGTAATTTAGCATAATGGCTCCGCTAATTAAGAGGATCAGACAAACATACCCGCTTATCCCTCCAATCGTAGATGATGCTGCGCGGTTGGCGGCGACGAACGGCGTCTAACCGGCCGGTAGCAGGCCCCGTGACAAACTATTACGAAACAATAGTCAGTGCAAGGAGCTCCTCTACGACATACAAACCAGGTGGACATACCTCCGTTAGAGTCGCAGTAGAAGATGACGTAGTCCACACCGCATTCGGGCATCCCATCGGGGCTGTAATGGTAAAAGCTTCGTCGGCCATGCTCTGCAAGGACTGCAGAGGCCGACAAGAGAGTGAGAACGAAGTTGACGAGATGGCGCATTTTACGAGCAGACAATCCAGAGTCGTATGTCTGAGAGATTGTGAGGAATGCGAAACGATGAAAGTGTGCGATGAGTAGCAGTAATATACTGCTGTTACGGAAGGTAATCAGAAGAGGATTCAGGAAGAATCAAGCCGTTGGCAAAACAAAGGTGGAAAACCCAAGCAAGCGAATGCAGGAAACAAGTGCAAGCCGATGCACCTGTAGTTAAAAAAGCGGTTAGCCTTATAGTAAAACATGCCGGCCGGTCTACTTGTTGTTGAAACAGTTTTACTTCCATGAATTTCTAGGCTAGAGGTGGTAGGTTTCGGAAGTGCGTGGAGTAAGTCAAACGACAAGCCACTGTTGAAAGAAGCTCTCTTCTTTTGCCACCGAGCATTGCCATAGTGCGTAAGACCGAGATTCAACTCGTATGCTCGCTCAGAACCTCGAATCTATTTCCGATGGTGTAACAAATCGTGAAAATGACGATGCTGGAAAAGCATTTCAGGGTATTTGATTGTGATTTGGTAAAGCTGGAAATAATTATTGGAGAGGCGGAGATGATGCTACTCGCCACAATTGCCGTCAAAGGGACGACCAACCTATGTCTGAACTGAAACTGGTGTATAATTCTCCATTAAGGATGCGTATCATCGGCGGGACATGTACACTCCTATTCGTCATACTATCTCCTCGGCCGAATTCATCCACCGCATGTCCAGTGATTACATTTTCAGGTTGAGCGTTTCCTGAACCGAGGGATGAATAATTCATCACACGTTTCTCAAAATCACAAAGCTACAATACAATACTAGTAGACGTGCCGGTAGAATACAATCGGCTGAAGAGAAAAAAGCCAGATTGAAATCAGATGCACCCGAAAAGGTCATTCACTCAGCCTTTCCAGTCATCTCAAGGGGGTTTCCCCATTCTGGAGCCCAGCCGTACGGGTATGCTTGCAAACACCGATTGTCCCGCCAATACACTCCATGCTCGTACCAACAGTCAAGATATTGACCGACTGGTTGTTCTTCGTCTTCGCTGCTGCGTCCGTTGGCGTGCTTCCACGCTTCCCAAAAGGCCCTTTCGCGATCACTCGGCCCTTCCCACCTTCTGAAACCCATCTGGTCCTCACTCCAGTCCCGCCAATACCTCTCCATCGGCCTTCCCAGCTTTCGATAGTATTCGAAGAGATGCCATCTCGGGAACTCCGACCACGGTGGCCCGAACCTCTTGTAGAAATCATGCTCCAAGACGAAGCCGTCGTCCCCTCGGTCGTCGTCGTCCGACTCGCCTGAGACCTGGCCGCCGCCGCCGCCGCCGCCGCTGCCCGTGTATAAAGCATGATGAGCTGGCGGCGGTCCGCGACGTTCAGAATCCTTCTTCTTCCCCTCCTTGCGATAAGCGCGGTCCACCATCTTTCGCATCATGGCGATATTGTCGCGGATCTGCTGCGCGTCGTCCTCCTCCTGCAAGGCGAGCCACGGGGTTCTCGGGAAGTGGACCGCGTCGAAGCTGGGGGTCGGCTGGGCGGCGGTTATGGTGGCCGTGGTCGGGGCCGTGGTCGTGCCCGTGACCGTGACTCTGATAATGCGGCGGATCCGCTGTACGATGATGTGCTGGATGGCGCGCAAAGGGTTTATCACGAAGAGGACCGCATCGAAGATGCCGGTCGGCTGGGCGGTTATAGTAGCTGTGGTGGTGCCGGCGGTGGTCGTGACGGTGCTGGTGGCCTTGACGGTAGTGGTGGTCGTATAGGGGTAAGTAACAGCAGTGCTGATGAAGGTGCGGGTCTCGGTAGTAGTGGCTGTAGCGTAGGCTGTGGTAGTGAGGGTGTTCGTCTTGGTAGTGGTGGTTGCATAACGAACAGCTGTGCTGGTGTAGGTCAGCGTCTCGTTAGCGGTGGCTGGAGCGAAAGTAATAACTATGGCGGTAACGTAAGTGGTAGACTCGACGGTTTTGGTGGTCGTGGCGGTAGTGGGGATGGTGACCTTGGCAGTAGTGGTGGCCAAGAAGTCGGTGTTGGTGGTCGTGGTGATGGCCGGTGGGTGGTGCGATGCACACATCCAGGACAGTCTTCCGCGTGGATCGCGTATCTCTGTGACGAGGAAGAGGATAGCCCACGTGATGAGCACGAGGACAATGTGCCATACGATGATGGTAACGGTGTTGGCGGGCGGGGCGGTTGGGTCATGGCGGGCATCAGACGTCGACATTTCATTCAGATCGGAGATCTCCGTCACCATAGAGCTGCTGGAGTGCCTACGAGAGATAGGACTCTGGCTGGCGGGACTTGTCCTGCCACTCAAGGCGACATTGTCGATGTTGATCGGCGGTCTGAAGCTTGTTCCCCGTCTGGTGCGCCCAGCATCCAGTTCAGCTTCGAGGGACGACATGGCACGATGTATACGAAGTCTAATGCCGGAATGCTAGATTTGAACAAGGGATGGAAGAGGAGTGGTGGGAAATTTTTCACTTTGGTTTTGCGGACAAAATGAGAAGCCTTTATCCCCATGCGTCGGCATCAACAGCAACAAACGCGCTCCGGTCCGTGCTATGACACGCACTCCAATAGGTGAGACAGACGCTGCAGCAGGCAAACAGAAGCAGCAGGCACGCGAGAGGTCTTCGCGGCCGGTGTTGTGTCCCGGCTGGACCACCAGAAACATGTGGCTGCCCGATTTCATTGTCAGCGGCAAGAACCCACCATGCACGGCTCCGGACCACGGAAAGGTGCGGACTTCATTTGTCGGGTGCAGCTTCATCTCCGGCATACGGTCAGTGAAAGGTGAGCCTGCTGCAACAGCAAACGCCACCGAATTGATCCACCAGCACGTCCAGCACTTAAATTTTCAAGTTTACCGTTTTCTGAATTGAGGGATGGATTTCTTACTCACTCAATTACAATACTAGTGGATGAAGTCGGCCGAGGAGATACAATCAAAAATCAGAGCCGAGTTATGAGGTATTCAATAAAACTCTGCAGCCTCAACAAGAAAGACTTCATTGGCCCAGGCGGCATTTCCCATTCTGGAGCCCAGCCGTACGGGTATGCTTGTTTGAGTCGACTATTCTGCCAATATATCCCATGCTGGTACCAATAGTGGAAATACTGACCTGGTGGTTGTTCTTTCTCCCTGCATTTATTGACGCGCTTCCAAACTCTCCAGAAGGCCTTTTCGCGTTTACTCGGTCCTTCGAGCTCTCTTGAACGCACCTGTTCCAAATTCCATTGCAACCAAACCTCCCCTACCGGCTCTCCGATGATCCGGTTATATCTGTAGTCTCGCCACCTCTGGTCACTCGACCACGGCGGCCCGAACATCCTGTAGAAATCAAGGTCCAAGTCGTCGTCACCATCCTCTCCGTCGTCCGACCCCCCGCCGCCGCCGCCGCCGCTCGTGTCAGCCGACGATCCGGCCTTGGGGTCGTCGGGCCGTTTCTCGCCCTTGCAATCCGCCTCGGCAAACTCCTTGCCCTTGTTGATGTGCTGCGAGACGGCGGTCAGCTGGTCGGGGGTCAGGTGGAGCGGGTGGATGGCCGCCTTGTCCGGGTGCCAGTGGCGCGCGAAGCGCTTGACGGCGCGGCCGACGGCCTTGAGGCAGGCGTCGCGCTCGTCGGCCGGGGGCGGCTTCTTGGACGGGGCCGTGGCGTTGAAGGCGCGCAGCGGGTCCGTCGCCAGGTAGACCCAGTCGAAGTCGGCCGGGCGGTTCGGGCAGACGATCTCGGCGCCGTCGGTGCCGAACATGGGCGTTGCGGTCGGCGTGGCGGTCGTGGTGGTTGTGGTCGTGGTCGTCACGGTCGTGGTGCCGGCGGCGGTTGTGGTCCGCAGTTTGACCGTCTTCGTGGCCTTGAATGTGGTGACGGTGGCCGAGACGGTCGTCGTGGCTATGGCCGTGGTCGTGGCCAGGAATTCGGTCGTCGTCGTCGTGGCAGCGGCGGCCGGGCACGTCACGGCCGGCGGGAGGTGGCGCGATGCACACATCCAGAACAGTCTTCCGCGCGGATCGCGTATCTCTGTAACGAGGGAGAGGAGAAACCACACGATGAGCACGAGGACAACGCGCCGTGCGATGTTGGCGGTCGGGATATACGAGGTATTGGACGTCGAGGTTTCATTTAAATTGGGGTGGATGCTAGAGACAGGACTCGAGGCGATATTGATCGGCCGTCTGAAGCTTGTTCCCCGTCTGGTGCGCCCAGCACCCTGTTCAGCTTCGAAGCGCGGCATGGGGCAATGTACACGAAGTCGAGTACTCGATGTAGCGGGATCCTTGAACAAGAGGAGTAGTTTTGTTAGTCACCGGACAAAGGGACATTTTTCCTACTGGCTTTGAGAACAAAAAGAAACTTTTATTCACATGCGCCGGTATCAGCGGGCTGACCAGTAACACAAAGCGGGACTGAACAAAGCAGGTCGGTGATCAGCAACAAACGCGCGCCCGCACCACGCAAAGCACGCCCATGAGGATCAACTCCAGCAACTGATTACTTGCAAGCCTCGGCGTTCAAATTCATTTGGAACAGCCTCTCGCTTTAAGCAAATTTTTACATATTGTTCTTAGGATTCAGCCAGCATTCCCGGCTGGACCACCAGGAACATGTAGTCGCCCGACGTCATCGTCAGCGGCAAGAACCCGCTCTGCATGGCCCCGAACCACCGACTTTGTTTTTCGGGTGCAGCATCAACTCCAGCGTGGGTGACTTCCAGGAGTGCATTCTCAGGCCGAGCTTCGCTACGTACATCATCCGACATCGAGAGCAGCTCTCAGCGTACCTTCAAGGTCAGCCTCTGCTTCGGCGCAGTTTCAAGCCGGTGAAAGACGAGCCTACTGCAAAAGCAAACGCCAGGCTTGGCGTCCCATGTCGACAGCCGGCCACGTCGCATGCCCACGCATGGCTACCTAGGCACAAAGAAATCATGCAGGAACTGTCGTCGACTTCTTCCAGCGCAAACACGCCGGGCAGCCGTTATTAACTCGCGGCACTCTGGCATCCGAGCCAACCCAACCATCTCCTTCATTATCCATCCCATCAGAAGTCATTGCAAGCCATCATGATCCAAGCACGTACCACGACCAACATCACCCAGGACGACGTCCCCATGTTGCTGGATCAGATGACGGATGCCGTTCGTCAGAGCGTCCTCCCCTTCCCCGGCGTGAGTGTCCCGGAGCTTCTCCAATGCCTCGTCGACCGCGGCATCTTGGCTTATCCCCCACCACCGGCGGCCGAGCAGCCTTACGACACAGAGAGTCTACTTGACCAGGCCAGTGATGTTTGGAATACGCTCGCCAGGTTGACCGTCGAGGGCGAGGGCAATGACACTAGATCCAAAGCCATGCGGGAGTCGGCAATCATCGCCAACGAGGAACTCCACCACCGCCTGGCAATCATCCAGGGGGCACTCAGGTTGATCCATCAGACCGAGCAAGCCGCCCCCGGCCCCGACCCAGGCCTTGAGAGCCGCCTCGGCCATCTGCGCAGCGGGAAGACTTGGACCATGCTGCGCCTGCGCCCCATGCAGCGCAAACTTCAGCAAAATCGCCTGGATTCCGACGAAACCGCCCTCAACATAGCCGCGTCCCGCCACGAACTGGACGTCTCGCGCGCTTCTAGAAAGCTCACCGAAGAGGAGACCTTCCGGATCAGGCAGGCCGTGAGGGCCATTGACGAGGCGGGCCTCGACGGCGCGAGGAGGGAGCTCAGTGCCACGACGCGCGTCTTTCGCGACTTCATTCAAGACACGGCCGACAACGCGCTCCGCGCCACTTCACGCATGCTCGAGTTGGAATCGGGCCTGGAGAACGACATCGAGGTCATGGAAGCCTCGCTCGACCAGACGAGGTCCGCTGCAAGGCACCTCGTGCATCAAATCGGCGAACCGCAAGCCAAGCTGGATGAGCTTGCGACCCTGCGCATTGTGGTTGCTCGCTTGGCTGACACGGCTCAGACTTAGCCTTGGGAAGCTTCGGTCCACATTTGTCCATGCACAATCCCAGCTCTGACAGGCGAAGCATGATTTACAAGGCTCATCAAGATTACGTTCCTACTATCGCTCTTCTTTTGTGTATCTCTGGCTTTTTGTCCTCTTCGAATTGGGTGTACTCGGAATGAGGCTGTATTTTCACGTCTTCAGCCCCTTGTTTACACCTACTTCTCCCTTATTTTCTTCGCTGGGGATTTCTTCTACAGATGGTTTCCCCCTTCACAGCTACTTTCCCCCTTTACGGTCGTTTTTCATTTTTACGGCTGGCATTCCCATTTACGGCTGTTGCTCGGACCCAAAGGCTGTCTGATTCTATTGTTAGACAGAGATACTTTTCACTTATCATGGCACTGCACGTAGGCATTACGAATTGATACATCACATGAAAATTCCGCGTCGCATTCTCCAGCATCAGAGAGAATCATTTTGATTACTGAAGTTAAGACATGGCTGTGACATTCAAACTCCCCCAATTAGATGGATGGGCAATTTTCTGGTCGAGAGTTTACATTTAAGATATGCTGAGGAGACGACAACCTCCAGTGCAGAACGTAGCAAAAGCGCACCATGTCTCGGAGATCCAAACCACACACACACATCGCACTCGCTTAGAGCGGTCAAACTAAGGGTCGTGCTGAGCGCTGCATGGTGCCACGCTCTGGCTGGCGGCGCGATGGAACGTTCAATGGTGTCTCCACTCCTTCTGTAGGGATAGACAGGGAGTGCATGAAAAGAGACGGGCAACCGCCCTTGGCGCGCGGGCGGCGGTGGGAGTGGGGCGTGAAAGTCTCTGGCATGCGACCGGCCGCGGGCGTTTGCAGTCTGGCCTGGTACCTGTGACGGGGCGGGGTTGCCTGCGCAGTTGTCTCCATGCAAACGTCCCGCTTTCCCGGGAAGCCACTGGCATGTTCAGGCTGCAGTTTCTAATCTGACTGGGAGCTTTTCTGCCTTTTTGCCGTACCTCGTGCGCCTACTTCGGCGGCCAAGTACGCCGCACGCCGCCGCCAGGAAGAGAAGCCAGTGGACGTCGCCTGAATCAGATCATCTCACTGCGGTTGTGTTTGAAATCTCGCACCATGGTGGCAAATTATACACTCACAATGCCGCGTGGTTTGTCCTTTGGTCATCGCAACTGGGCCCCCAACACAACCCACTGGCAATTATTCCCCCTCTGAGGAGCATTTCATGGCCTTTGAAACCCTCATCGAGCCATACCTCCCCAATGCAAATCTCATTGACGATTCGCACTACCACAACTCAAAGAGCGAGAGGGTGGGGAGCACTGCTGGAGGCGGTGGTGATGCTCTCGCGGCGCTAGTCGTGATTGAGAACATTGTTGGGGAACAGAATGATGCACTGCAGAAGTTTGCGGAGATATCGAGAGCAGCGACATGTATTTCTTCGGCTTTCTAAACTTCTGCAAATGAGGAAAGGTTTGGAATAGTCTGGTAAACATATTTGCCTCATTCTTGCTATTGGGCGGTGGTCGTGGGGAATGTAGAGGCTGGCCATTCAACCCTTGAGAAACATTTGCAACAAGCAGCCCTTTGGCGGGAGGTTAACGATTTAGAGATTGCTTATTCCGCTTGCCTATCTTATTCCTTTCTTACCAAGACGGCAATTATAATTCTTTATCTATCAGGTTTAGCTTGGCCTCTTTATTAGTACTATATATTACTCCTCGCTGTGTCTTCTCATTGACATCCCTTCGTATTCATTAATATACTTTCTATATATATCACTAGCGGCATTACCGGGTAGCCTTTATTACTACCGTCATAGTTTCTAATAGAGGTGTTACTAGTCTGTCTATTAGAGATAGGCTTCTATTCTACTAGACCTCATAACGAAACCTCACCCTAACACTCTTCCTCGGCCATCTAAATAACACCAAATCGTATATAACACCATTGTCTAGAAGATGACAGCTTCCCTGTTCAAAAACAATCACCGAGTCACCATGCATATCATCAGCACCGAGTTATGCCCCTTCTCCTCGACACCCACTCCAAATCCACTACGCACCGACAACTACGACACAAACCGACAACTCCAATGGCTCTCCCCCAATCCGCTTCCCAACAGGGCCACGGTTCCTCCGACTCCGAGGCTCCTCCTCCAAACCCCGGAGCACCGACGACGATCTTCGACGACGACGCCGACGACGACGAGAGACGCCAATGCAAGGGCATCTGCCGCACCGGCTCCCAGTGCAAAAACCACATCAAAGCGTACTCCTGGAGAGTCAAAGGCGTGCGCTTCTGCTACTACCACGAGTACCAGGCCGAGGATCCACTCGTCAGAGCCCTGGCGGCGAACCGACGCCTCAGCGCCCGGCTCGCCGCCGCCAGCCTCGGCAGCGAGGGCGAAAACCTCCACCAGAGCCGCGACGAAGAAGTCATCAAAGATCTGGAGGCCAAGCTCGCCGCGGCGAACCAGACCGTGGCGAATCTCCGCCAGAGCCGTGACGAGGAGGTCCGGGATCTGAGAGCTAGACTCGTGGCGGCGGATCAGGCCACGGGGGACCTCCGCGAGAGCCGCGACGAAGAAGTCAGAGATCTAAAAGCCAGACTCGCAGCAGCAGACCAGACTGCGGCGAACCTCCTCCGCCAGAGCCGCGACGAGGAGGCCACGGCTAACCGGAACCTTCTGGTCAGGGTCGCCGCCGCCGAGCGTACCGCGGTAAGTCTTCGCAGCGAGCGTGCTCGGCTCGAGCGGCGGCTCGAGGCTTCCGAGAGGGAGAAGGCGGAACTGGCGAGGAAGAACGCGGAGTTGGCGAGGAAGAACGTGGAGGGCGATAGGACGACGAGGGAAGCGCTGGAGGTAGAGGCTAGCGAGCTTCTTCGTGGCGAGCAGCAGGAGAGCTCTGCCCGCGCGCTTCAGGAGGCCGCCGAGGGGGCTGGTAAGACGGAGAAGAAGAAGACGCCCAGCGCCGTCGCCGAGAGGCTTAAGAGCAAGCTGAGAGTGATGTGGCGCGGAGCTTGAGGACAACGTCAAGGCCCTGGAGGCAGAAGTCGACCGCCTAACCACGTCTCGCTTGAGCGGCGCCGAGGGGGAGCTGAGGAGCACTCGCCGGCGGAACATGACGATGCCGGCCGAGTTCAATGACACTCGGGACAGCGCCGATGCCTTGGAGGTCGGTTCCAGCTGAATGGCCATGCAAGGCACTTGTCAATTTGTCTGCAGTCCTTAGTATTAGCATAGTGTTTAAAAATGCTTCTGCTTATTACTTACCCATAAGCTGTATCAACGTGAATCGTATGGAGAAGCGCTGGCCTCGTGATAATGTCTCTCGCGCCGTAGTACTTGGCGCGCATAAAGGATTCACAGCTATATTCACGGGAGTACATGCAGCGTAAGCCGCTTTCGCTAAAGGGCCCGTGTCATAGCAGAACAAGCTTAGGCTTTTTCAAGCAGAATTGTACCTACTCTGCCTTTTCCACGCCCACAGCTTTTCGACACCAGCAGCTCTCCGACGCTCGTTAACAAAGAATCTTCCGTGAATTTCAAGAAGGAATCATGGTTATTACAAGAGTCGGGATGGATCCGAGCGTAGGTCTGTCGGAAATCGTAAGCATGACGGCATATGGTAGATTCGGCGGCCTTGACATGTAAGGGCCGTGCGTATATTTACGTCTGTTATACAGGAGCGAATACCAGCTGAACAAGCCATGGTTAACCAAATAACGCACGCTCTCCTTAATCGGACTCATGTAGATTTCTTTCATGCGAGCAGACTCTATGTCCCGGTCCTGCGATGATTTCCAGGCGTGCAGGCGGCCATCAGCCAGAGGGTGTTGCAAGAATGCATGCCGGCGGAGAAACAAGTCTAATAATCCGTAAAAACGCGAATTACAACAGAACTTGGGCTAAAACTTAGCTTCAAAACTTGTAGAAGTATAGAAGTTTTATTTAGTGGAGTTCTTATTGATTATTAATAATTTCATCATGAGGAATTCCGGTGTAAGTTAGGACGAAGTTCAATTTTAAATGACAAAAGCGCCGAAATGATTCGATTTTACCTCTCCAATTTGCACTTAAATACATTTACGTAAGACGTTGAATAATTAATATTTTGATATATTTTACATTCAATAAGCAATTCTTTACAGGTAATTCAAGTTGCAGCGCAATAAAACTAAGTTTTTGTTGTTGAAAACGTGAAGTGAGTAAGTTTGGTGTAAATTCGGCCACCGACGGCTATTGTCAATCTAAGCAGGTCGGAGAGCACCATGCAAAGTCTTGAGGGTCAATAGCATGGTGATGCATCATGCGCATTCGTTCGCTGTCTTCGCAAAGGGCCATGATTCCGATGAAGATGAAGACAACGAGGTGTGGTGGCGCTCCTCCCGCTTGCTTTGATGCAAAGGTGGCGGGGACAAGAGTCTAGGCGCCAGGAGCCGGGAAGATGGAACGGTGTGACGGGAGGATGAGACGGGAGTAGCCGATCGTCGCATCACGTGTACTCTTCAGTTTGTGTACACAATCATCAGCCTTCCCAGGCGCCTACGAGTTGCGCTTGGTGTGTGCCCCTCCGCATTTTCCCCCTGCTGCATCGTGCACAAAGCACCGGTGCAAATGTCGCCTGTGACCTTCGATTGGCTTCCTGAAACAAGGCATCCGTGACTTTGGAGGTTTGCTTCCGTAGGCGCGCCAGACTTTCCATATTTTGTTTGCATCACTGCTTGATGTCCACCCGCTTGCCTTCAAACGGAACGTGCGGCGCACGTGGAAGCGCGAAAACGGCCACCGTCTGTGGGGCAGAGATCAGCGCAAAACGTCCGGCCCGGGGCCCCGTCCAGGGCTCCCACTTGGCAAGACAAGACAAGACAAGCCGGGGGTACCCCCCGTCTTGAACAAGACAAGGCGCCGCCCGCAGGCATCTTGAACAATACGGTTTTCTCTTGGCTTGTCTTGGTATCTTTGCAAGACGTCTTGCCAAGTGGGAGCCCTGGCCCCGTCCTCCCGCGACGAATGCCTTTACGCCTGCTCGGCTGCGAAGACCCATGTTTCCTTCTCCCAAACAATGAATAATAAAACACGGCGGCTGCTGCAGCGCTAATCCTCAGGATGTAAAGAATGTAAGGCTAATGTTCTTTTTCCCGCAGTTCAACACTTCCACGGCCACAAGTGCTCAATTCTACACGTTTCTGACATGCTTTTACGAAGTCTGCAGGCGTTACCGTCTGTCTGGATCAGTCCCTCGATACACCCCATTGTTGTCGCCATGATCCGTCATGCTCTTCGTCCCGAACGCTTGCTCCAACTTCGTTAACTAAGCCAACCTCGCGCAGGTGCCTGTTCGTCTTGGCTCCTTAACACGGAAGACAAAGCTGGTGGAACTGTGGAGGGAGCAAACCCCGAGCGGCAGAATTCATTGGCGATGCATAAACTCCAGGAAAACGCGGTCGGCCGGTGCACACCGTCTGCATCCACCATTGAGGCACTGCTCAAGCACGAGCCGCGCAGCCAGAACCCCACGGACGACCGGTCTTGGAAGCCGACACCTTCTGCGCTTCGAGAAACGGGGAAAAGTCGCATCTGACGATAAACGAGCCCGACGCACCGTCAACTGGGCCTCTAGAATCGTGTCTGCAGCCCACGTTTGGTGATTTTGGGGACCAGACCGTCATCGACGAAAAAATCTCGAGCATTTCGCCGCATCATTCGTTGAACCTGTCATCAGATCTGCGTAGCTACGGCTTTCAAACAAGGGAATGGCATCGAAGAACGCAGACAGTTCCAGGCACAAGCAAACTTCCAGCATATTCCAGGAAAACAAACTAGCAATCAGCCAGTTGGTCTATAAAAGACGGGTAGATAGACTGACTACAATCCATTCAACTCACGCTGCCTCCTCCACCAGAGCTCGCGTGCCGCCTCTCTCGCCAACGACCACCAAAGATAGGAATTCAAGTTCGGCTTCAGCTGAACTTCACCGTCAACTTCGCAAAGCTCTTCACGAGACCTACTAAGAAGCGCATGCGCTGCTTTTCGGGTGGTTGTGTTCCTCCTGGCCGCCATGACAACATCCTCCCTGGACTATACCCGCTTGGGGAGTGGTCTCGACTCTGGGCCCGCCTGCTGCCGCCCTGCAAGATGGCTGCGTTGGAGAGCCGCGATTGTTGCTCATCCGCTTATTGAATGACCCTTTGTCCATTTCACCTACCTGCTGAGGTCTGTTTTGTCATAAAGTCCACCTCGGCGCCCAACAGACGCAGCAGCTACTACCTCAGTTCAGTCAGCACTTCAACTTCACGATCCACTCAATCTTCCGACAGACTCGGCGGTTGCCACAGGCACAAGTAGCTTCTTACCCGCATAGTCGACTATCTGGACAGCAGTGGCTAATGCTTGCGCCAACTGCAACCGGCTCTTGTACCCTTGCCCTGGAAAAGCGTTCATCGACCGCGCTCTACGAGAATCTCTTCATCGACCGTCACAATTACATTCACAATGCCAATATATAAACCGAACGAGCAAGTCGATCGCTTAACACATCGACTGACCAACTTGCCAAGAAGCGAATCCCTTATATTCCCCCCTACCGTGTCTTCGCCTCGGACCCATCACCTACTGACTTCGTCATCTGGGATGTTATAACACCGTACTTGCATAACACCAAATCATATATAACACCATTGTTCAGAAGACAACAACTTCCCTGTTCGAAAACAATCACCAAATCACCCTGTATATAATCTGCGCCGATTTGTGCTCCTTCTCCTCGACACCGACATCCTCAACACCGACATCCACGACACCCACTCCACATCCACTACGCATCGACAACACATATCCTCTTCGCAACACACCTTCTCCTCATACCCTCTACCGCAACTTCTCCTTATAACCGCTACACGCTACCGCAGCAATGAAGTTCACCTTCATCTTCAGCTGCCTCGGAGCCGTGATGCTCAGTGCATTGCTGGCTGCGTCCAGCGCGCAGCATCACTCCACGTATAAAGATGGTGGCGACCTGACCACGGCGGTTGGCGAAGCCGTCCAACCCGTGGCGGAATTCGAAACCAAGATCAGGCCTGCTGTCGACGCAGCCCTACGCACACTCTCCGAAACCATCAGCTTCGGAATTTTCTACGGCCTCCACGACCCCGAATGGTTCGAGCAAGAGGCAGCCGCCGCCAACCACCGTCAGAATGGGGCGTCCTCCCGAGACCCCTTCTGGTTCAGCCGGACGTTCCTGGGGCCTCTGGGTCTCTTCCAGCTGCCTCCCGCTCCCGGCACGAACCCGCACCACCCCGCATGGACCGGCGCCGACATGGCCTCGAAGATGCACTGGGCGAGCGTGTGCGAGACACACGACCGTCTCCACGAGGTCGCCCGCAACTTGGTCGCAGCCGCCCGTGAGCCTCTGGACGCTGTCACGGCCGCTCTCGAGCGCTTCGGCCCGGTCGAACAATTCGTGGCGGACATGGTTGGCGAGGAGCTCGCCATCCGCGACTACAACGCCGCCGCCGAGATGTGGGGCAACCGGTCGCTCGCTGGTCTCCTGCCGCCGGAGCTCGACCGCCCTCCCGTCGATGTGCACGAGCTCGCGCGCGTCAACAGGTATCTGGAACAGACTGGGGGCACCCTGCTGGCGTTGCAGCGCGGGCTGCTCGACTTCCAGAAGCTCACTTTGTCGAGCGCCATTGACGAAGTGACCGCCATCTGCAACTCGCGTGATGCGCGCGGCGTCAGCGTGGACAGGGACTGGGACAGGGCGCGCACGCTGCTCCATGACGTATGGAAGGAGTTCGAATTGGGGATCGCCGAGTGGTATGACGGCATGGACTTCGACAACATTTGAGAGAGGCTTCCAAGGAAACCAGCTAGCTCAAGGATTGTCTGCAAGGAATCTGCTTTTACTACCTGTATGCCATGCTAAGACGAGGGGTTTCACTTCTGAATAGCATTTCTGTTCTGTTCTATCCCCTTCTTCCCTTTCCCTAGCTTAGAAATAGATTGCTTTTTGACATGAGATTACTGTGCTGTTCGTTAGCTCCAGAAACAATACACGGCGCCTCTTTATTTGTGTTGAATAGTGTAAAGTGATTGAATTGTATACTGCTGAACAGCAGAATAACCGTAGAAACTACCTGTTTATATACGCCATTCGTTCCTGCACGTGCATCAAAGTATCGTGAATAAGTCACACTTTGCTGGTGAGACAAACAGGGGTTCTGCCTTGGTGTTGAGAAAAGAACACGAGATATACGGCAGATAAACGCGGAGCAAAAAGAAAAGCACAGTCTGACAGTTTGATATTTCTATCTGATTTAGCAACAGCAAGCCCGAAAGTAAGACAAAGCCGGGTCAGAAGACAGACTGCTGCCTGAACCCCCGTTCCGCGACATATACAGCACGAAACGGCGGGCAAGAATCCCCGGTCGGCAATCGGAGTGAATAAGGCGGGAGGCGTCGGCCATTATGATGCCGCGTTGTGGAACCATTTCCAACAACTCTGGTTGGCGGCAGGCAATGAGCGGCGCTGGATAGGTAACTGTAGTAATGGCCAAATCGCCGCATCTTGAAAATATGAAATAATAGAAAACGTCAATCTTACTGAATAATCTATCAATAAAATACCCCTGGAAGAAGTATTCGTTGCCATCTCACTTGCGCTACCTTTGTTCTCTTCGGTATTGTCCTGAACAACTGCTGACTGGTCCAAGACATTGGGAGTGCCGTCTACGCCATCATCCCGCCTGTCGGACGGCAGAACTTTTTGACGGGAGCTGCTGGAGGGCTGCCTCCACCACGAGGGTCTGCGCCATCTTGCTCCGATACGGAAACGTGGGCGGTAGAATTAACATCTGTGCCACCATCCGTTTGCTCCGATGCGGAGACTTCGGAGCAGCTACCGGGAGAGCCGCTTCCACCAGCCTCCTCGACCGCCTGCTCACCCCGCTTTTCTGCGCCAGAGACAGTCGATTCGGGCATCCTCCACCTATAGCCTTGGAAGCTGACACATTTGTGGTCAAGCTGCTGCGCACTGATGCTCTGCATGTGGGCTTCTGCCGCCAGTCACCGGTGCCGCCTCCCCCACGCCTTTTTTTTTGTCGGGGTGATGTCACGTCTGCTCGCCGCGCATGATTTCCGGAACAGGTGAAGGGCAGCGAGATGAACGAGCGCCAGCATGTGATCCGTGATTTGACGGCTAAGCCGAAGGCGCATCGCCTTGCAGACGAAAGGGCGTCGCCCGGGCACTCTTCGTGTGCTAGGTTCCCGAGCCAATCGCACCTCTCAACTTCGCGGTGGCTCTCCCCGTCGAGACACAGACATCGGGATTGATTATGCCCAAGCGGTCGGTTTTTAGCCTAGCTGCTTGGAAAAATATCCTACTGTGGCGGCGTGCTTCCGGCCTCTTTGAATCTGACCCTTTGACCAGCTGCCCGATCAAAATGCTGTACAACCCACCCTCACCTCACCACCGCTCAAGACCGCAGCTCGTGCACAATTGCTTTGGTCTTGAGCGCCAAGTGGCGTGTTTTAAAGAGCGAAGAGTCTTCCTTCCACCGCGAACACGCTGGCTCTCTGTTAACCCATCACTTCGAAGCCGCCGTGCGCTTGACACTGACAGCTTAGTGGTGCCAAGATCTGCTCTTCGGAATGAGAGACATACACCCGAACAAGCAATTATTATAGCCGAGGACACCAGGCAGTCATCAACGTCGACTACCTGGTCAGCTAACGCTGTCCTCTGGCATCAGGTTGTCAGGCCCAGGCAGCACTGCCAGGCACCTACGCCGCAGGGGTGCAAGAGGCTTGGGGCTGGGCTAGACCCGGGCCATGCGCGGGCTCAGGAAGCCTTAAAACCAAGCAACTGGAAAGAGGGCTGTTGACAATCCACCCCCTTCGCGCGGACGGTGCCTAGCGCCAAGAATAGCAGGGGCTTAAAACAGGGAATGACTGTGCCAATTCAGATGATGTAATAAGTCAAGCTCGCAGCGTCTGCTGTTTTCGGGAGTTTACAGGCATCTGATAGATTAAAAGAGCGAACCCACGCTAGCCACCGGTCGCGCGAGGGGGATGTACAGGCATCTGATAGATTAAGAAAAGCAAATTCACGCCAGCCACCGGCTGCGCGAAGGGGGTGTAATGCATAGGTCTTATGCTGGCACTCTGACTCATTAATGGACTGTTACACAGTGCTGACCCTCTGCAGATACCCAGGTGTAGTTGGGCTTCAACAAAAGTACCTCGCCGCAAAAATATGCGTCAGCATGCACGTCGCTGAACCTGTCATTGCACAATGAATAGTAGCGCTAAGGAGCTTCCCGCACGTAAGCGATTGATTGTTATACATTAATACGAATTGCGTCACACTCTGGACTACTTAGAATAAGCCGGAAAGTCGGTCTTGGCTGCGTAACTATACATGCTACATGTCTTGAGCTTATAGGCTGTCCTGGTGAGGCCATCGTCCATGCACACAAATCAGGGTGCCAGCTGCATACATGATGCGTCTGCCTGCCGCGGCAGTTTTTTCTCGCTGCATGCTCACCAAAACAGTACAAGAGGCTTATGTCGAATCACCGAGCGACTGTAAGTGCGCCTCGGCGGCTCAGAGAACTGCAATATATAACTTCAAGCGCCTTCACTTATTAACAGAATTGTCACACCCTTCACGAAATCTCAAACTTGAATCTTCATTGCATTTTCCTAAAAGCCTACTCGCATATTCAACACTCAATCCTAATTGGCAGCTCAATTTCAGGGATTGCTGATGGACACCGGTAACCGAGATGCGGAGCCGTCCGATCAAGACTATCATCGGATCGAACACCAATCCTCAAACGCACATCAGGAAGACCATGCATCAAGAAGCGAAACCAACAGTACTGGCGACTACCTCTGCGCGCGATGCAAAGAGCTCGACATCGATAGACTTCCACCCTGGGACCGCTGTGAAGTGAGCGAGGGCATCACCCTGCCATGTATCGAGTTGGGCTCATCGTCAGAAATCTCGTCCGATCCAGAGTGCAAGCTATGCCAGGCCTTTTCGCGGCTCTGTTTTTGGCACCATTCCAACGTGAGAGACTTCGGTCAGCTATACATTCTAGCACAAATACCAAGTCTGCTCGCACTACCCCATGATATCTCCGAAAAGGTCAGCCGAGGAGATTTCAGGATATCTCAGGACTATAGAGATCAAACTTGGTTCATCATCCTGGAGAGGGTGAACGCAATCGGTGGGAATCTCAGTCCTTCTGCCACAGCTACGCGTGCGGGTTTTCTGGCGCCATACTCTTTGGATCAATCAGAAGGATTCACATATCGTGTCCGATCAGTCAATCCAACAGCACTTGACTATGCCTCATTGAAGGAATGGATTGGGTTATGCAGCACCAATCACGCTCGCTGTAATGGATCCACCATAGGTTCGATCAAGCCGATCCCGAATCTCAGAGTCATCGACTGTGCGACCCGTAAGGTCGTTCCCTACCCGAAGGGTCAACAATATGCAGCTCTATCCTATGTCTGGGGGAAACCAACTGGAGTCTCTTCCGACTCACAGGATTCCGATAGCTTACCGGCTGATCCTCCATTGACGATTCTGGATGCCCTCACAGCAACCCTTGAACTTGGATTTCGTTATATCTGGATCGACAAGTATTGTATACCGCAGCAAGCTGAGAAAGAAAAAGCCGAACAGATTCGCAATATGCATAAAATCTACCGAAATGCAGAAATCACAATCATTGCCGCGGCTGGTGAAGATCATCATTACGGCCTTCCAGGGGTCAGCCGAACGCCCCGCGATCCTCCACCGGCGGTGAAAGTTGGATCGCGTCGATTTCTCTCAACTGGACAATCTTTATCGCGCATCAATCGGCATTCGAAATGAAATTCTCGTGGATGGACATTCCAAGAAAGTCTTTGTTCGAGGCGCAAACTATTCTTCACAAATGATCAAGTGTTTTTCTAAAACCTTAACGTTTCTACGTAGATATAAAAGATCTTTATAATAAATAATATTCTTTAGCCTCTCTACTATAATAAAATAAAAAATAAATTAAATTTAAGTCTTAATTATATCTTAAAACAGTTAATTTTTAAAAAATATTTTTACTAAATAAATCGATATTCTTAGTATAAAAAATATTATTTTTTATTATAATAAGTAAATTTAAGTATTAATAGTTATATATATATAAAAATATACTTATATTTTAATTTCGTTGAGGGTGTTACGTTGTTATAAAATTTTAAAGATATGCTATTTGGTCCAACATATACTGTTTGGTCCGCGCGGCGCGAAACATATGCTGTTTGGTAATTACCCCAAATAAGAATGGAGAAACACAGCGAGGCAGTAGCACATAAAATAGCCAGTCCCGCTACTAGTTGCGTGAAGCATCAAAAGGAACTATAGGTCACAGCTAATAGCAAAGCTATTCTCGGATAAAGTGCGCCTAGATCAAGCTCCAAATATCCGGATACTACAGAGAAGAAAAGTCGGAAAATCCGTTTATTCTAATTGATTTTCAATATATGCAGAGAAATAAGCCTCCTATTGCGGCCATTCCCCAATTTCTACATGCCGAAGACTCCCCTTGCGGCTCCCTATCTCCAACTTAAATTCTGTGCCAAGATTTCCAGATTGATGGACATATTTGGAGCATGCGTTCACAATTCGATAACCCTCATGTTGGCCGTCACCTACAGAATGATGTCGCCGAGATTAGAAGTATGTTTCAATAATTGTTGCTGCCGTTTATGATAATCCAGATTCTTGAACAAACGGCTTTTGTTGGCTGAGATAGGGCTCAAGGACCTGGAAAAGGTCGGCAGCCATTGCCTTAGCACGAGAGAATGCATGAACTCTCTCATTTATCGATACGGTATTATCGTGCAGCCGGATGTTGGTGATGGCGATCACGCAGCGGATGTTGCTAATATCAGCCTTCTGGTCTGACAAATACTTCAACTTATCCGTAACACCATCTAGAGCTTGCACCGAATGGACTCCGACGACACACCCGGCAGCATCTTCGGGTTTTCCGCTTGTCGCACTGCGAAGCATCTAGCGCCAGAGTCGAGGATCAAGTTGCTTCGGGAGGGACATGTCCGCGATTATGTGCAGGGCGGCAACCAGGAGAAACGTACCGCACTCTATATCGTCCGCCTGCTGGGGGATATCCATTACCTTCAGACACCAGTTTTCCGCATCTCAATCCTGTCTAATTGCTTTTGCTATGGCTACTGCGATCTCTTCTACTTCATCTCGACGCAGACTTGATTAGTTAGAGGGAATCGTTACGATTGTGAAGATTTAAGTGTAGTAAGGACCAATGCTCTAGCCGCAAGTTGTACAGTGGCACGAGTACGTCGGTGGTGCCGAAGTCGAGTTTGTAGTGGCATAAAAGACGAGCACACTCGCACTATTCGCCCGAAGGAGGCAAGCAGAGCTCGATGATCCGGAATGTGCTCGGTGTGATTTTCTGAATAACGGTGTATATAGCATCGTTGTTGAGCCTACATCGGTCCTATAGCCTCTCTAAGGCTTCTTGTGAGACAAGTGTCTCCATATTTGCGGGAGCGAGCGGAAACGCCGGAGCTGCCTCTCTACCTGATGGAGCCAAAGGAATTCTGAGGTTCGGGCTCGACGAGGGGGTTAGCTGAGCCGTTGGGCTGTAAGGGGTGCTGATTATGAGAGCGCACTTGTGGCAGGCGCAAGTAAGTGGGCGGCATCATGCCTGAGGTTTCATGACATCCTGGTGCACATGATTGAAGTTGACCGCCGCGGCCCCACGACCACTACCGACGCAACAAAACATAGGCTACATCTGCCCTTTTCCGCCGCCATCAATTCGGACACGTGCAATGGTAAGCAGCGCTGCGCATGTCTAGTTCACCGCCGCCCGCTTTCTCCAACTCCGCCTAACTTGCAGCACTGTATTTAGCAGCTCCTAACATCCTTTCGCAACTCCAGTCCGTGAATTGGTGAGCAGCGGTACCAGTGATGTTCCTGGGCGCGGCTGATGTCAGCGGGTGGTTGTACGTGGGTGCCAGCCGATCGGACCACGAGACTGACGTGCTCGCTCCAGCACGGAACAACGTCAATTTGGCGCGTCATAAACATGCTGCGCAGCCCGGATGTTGCCTCAAGGAAGCATTGAGCTGCCGAGACTTGGTTGCCGCAATGGGTATCAAGTGGAGGAATAAATGCTCGGTTCGTTCCCACGGCTGCCTGATAATATACATTCATCAGGTGCTTGCGGCGTGCGGGGGTTCTGATTGGTCAAAATGCTCCTCCATCATCCATCACACCAAGCACCTCCTTTCGCCCGCCTCGCCGCACCATCGACATCTACTAAATACTTGGCAGCCACAATTTCTACCAGGCCGATCTTACACTGAGCGAGACCCTTGCACTGGAAATGGCTGCCGCAGCAGTGCGCTTTCTACGCTCGTCTGACGATCCTCGGAATATCTTGGAACTCGGCAACCACTTCAAAATCATGGTAGACCATCTACGGAAGTTAAATTCCGGCTCATGGTGCTCAATAACGTCCTGGTCGACGTCGCTTTTGAATATCGCCTCCAGCTGGCCGAGGTCGAGAAGGCATTCCACAGGCTAGCATTTCAAGCTGATTTCAACATAACTCTCATCTTCGCTACACACCACATCAAGAGTATGATCCTGCCGCCTGTCCTGTCAGCCTGGACTACTGGTGGGTCCACCAGAGCTCACCTTGACTTAATCTAATAGCTAATCGAGCAGGCCATGAATGTGTCGCACATGTTGACGAAGTCCGCATCCAGCGCCACAACAGATACGTCAAGTAGTCATACGCTCTCGTCTCCCCGTCTTCTGTCATGGCCCAGGCTACGTCCAAGCCAGATTACTCACTATCAAAGCAGATGCTCATCTTTCTTCACAGTCGCGCTCTTGACATTGCTGCTAAATTCAGTTTTTTCGAGCCGTTGAAGCGTCCAGGAACGGGATACCAAATGGTGTGTTCATGAATCAGGCCTGAGAGTCACGATACCAGTATTACTATTTGTTGCCTAATCTGGAAAGTCAATCATCTCAGCAGGGGGGTAATTTGGGGACTCTGGGCTGGATCCACTTCCGCGAGGGCGCGGGAACGGATGTGGAGAGGCATTTGGTACGAGTTAAGAGAAGAGCTCAACCAAATGTCGAGCTGCAATGCAACTTTGCTTTCACCGGTAATTCGATCATCACTCGCCATAGACCTCTAATTTGCCGTTCTTTACTTACGCCTATCCCTCATAGAGTGGCGAAGTACGAATGACCAGCTATTTTAGTATCTTCGATTTCCACGACTTGGGTATTGTGGAATGGAGGTATCTAGAATCCTGCAACGAGCGTCTATCTCCTCGGCGGGCGCGACTCTCAGGAACGTCCTCCAGCAGGACGCTAAGCCCTTGTCGTAGGTTATCTGTTGGCTGAAAAGCTCGAAACTGTTATCAATGCCTACATGACGCGAATCGACACAGCGCGTTCTCGGCCGGGCTTGCACCACGCGAACGCAGTCACGTCGGAAGCATTGCCGGCTGGATGTTATGGTGTGACGATGGTGCCGTGGAGATGGTACAGCACAATTAGATGGTAAAAATTATTTGCTTTTGATCATGGACGCAGCCGCGTATCTGCGACAGGTTTCCCCTCGCTGAGAGCTATCTCTGTAGCACTACCAAATATCCTTTCCAATTTGTGTGATATTTCGAATCTTTTCGTCCGGGGGGTCTGGGGGAGAAGCAATCGAAAAGAAGAGACTTTTTGCAATTTCTCAATCTGCCGAGGGGACGAACAGACAAAGGAGAGGTTTACGCCTTCATTTATGGCGCGGCGGCGAGGAGTGTAGGTCGGCTTTTCGCATGTCATCAGTCGAGCTTGGGAGTGCATTCGCATATTTAGCTCCAGTTCTCTTACCTTTTTCGGCCGTGTCACTTGCTTCACACCCTCCCATGGTGTGGGAAGAGGCGTCGGATGACTCGACCTCGGACTGACCGAGAGTCATGGATGAGGCGTCCGAAGTCTCATGTTCCGAACTTCCCATGGTGTGGGAAGTGGGCGCTTCAAGGACTGTGGCCGAAGACTGTGTCCCACTTAGTAGGTCAAACCTGCCTGAGGTGTGTTACAACCACTTAGTGGCCCGTCACCTGGCATATGTAGGTAGCGTGTAGCGCGGAGGTCAGGTGTCGTCGGCAGTGATGGTGGGTCCGACGAAGGAGATGAGGGCCCCTTCAGGGTATCCGATCCTCCGTCCTTTTGAGCGCGCGCGATTGCCTCCGGAGGGAGGATCGGACACCCTGAGACCCTTTCGTGGAAAAATTTCACAGCACGAAACAGAGTGGTAAGAGATATAATTGCTATGCAATCAATAAATAACCAAGAAGATATACAAGATTGAATTCGAATGAGCATTTTTTCATCTTTTTACTACTTCCTGACTTCACCGTTCAAATGAATGTAGAAATGCCGTGGGATGCTCTTCCACTGGTCTGCTCCCACCACTCCTAGACGACGCGGAATATTAGCTGTCAACTATTCCTGGCGAGGCCGCCACCGCCATCAAAGTCGCACTGACCACCGCTTTCGAATTCGTGACAAATAAAAAAAACGCTGTCCAACTGCCCAATGATCAAGTCGAGGCTGGGTCCCCTTCACCATGATTTCATCACTTCCCAACCACCAAAACCGGCCATGAAACAAGAGAGGCAGCGAAAGTAACAGCAGTAGCAGCTGTGAGAAAGATGGTTGCCGCGCCCCCCATTACGTTGCCCTCTACGAAGAAATCCACTGGCGGCCCACTCGGCGAAATTGACCTCCTGAGCGTAGTTGGGCCCGGGCATGTATGACATGGCGGGACGGCTCCGGCAGCGCGACGGCCGTCTCGCCCCACATTTCGAACCCATGCGGGATCCCCCCCACGCGCCGTGCAAGCTCTGGCGAAAGCAGCGCGTCCAGGTTGCGTGCGACCTGCGGGCACGCGCCCTTTGGAACCCCGCGCTGGCCAGGTGGCACGATGAGCCACGCCTTCGGCGCGCCAGCAAAGACGACGACGTTGACAGAGCCGAGAATCTAGACGGTTGTGTGTACTTTGATTGTGTAGTCAGAGCGCAGATGTGGGTTGCATTGCCGCAGGAAGCCAGCGACGACGCCGAGAGGTGCTCACGCGGCGGTGGGTGGTCCACGCAAAGTCCGGTCGATGTGGCCAAGGCATTGGGGCAGCGACGTTTGCGGCGGGCAGGGGCGCGGGCGAAGGTGGTGCAGACTGGGAGCTGGCAGCGCCTCAAACCTTCTAGGGCTGGATCTCAGGGACATCGGGTGACATGTCTTGACGCGTGCTTGCGCCAGCAGCCGCCCTCCCCTCATCTACATGGACTCATCGAGCGATGAATCCTTCTCCTCCATGCTCACAGCCGAAACATGGTTAAGTGCTTGATGGCGCTCAATGTCTCGATGCCCAATCAGCTCAATGGGTGCGGCCCTCCTTCATCTGCGGCGCTGAATCCCGCATTTGTGGACTCCAGCGCCATCTTCTCGGGCTCCGCGTGTGAGCGATTGCTGGCCATCGGAGGCCGTGGCCGGTTTTGTGGCTCAGGCTTTGGTTGGGGACAAGCATGAAACGGATGGTGGCAGGAGAGCACTTGCTTGTGAGAGGAGATGTGATACATTATTAGCAGCAACGGGAAACTGCTGATGCAGTGATCCACACTCACCCAATTGCAAACACCAATGTGGAGAGTAAATTTCGTGACGATCGGGTAAATCGCCGATGGATACGAGCGACGGTCGACAGAGGCTGGTAGTGGCGGACAAATGATTGCTGGATGCGAACACGGTTGGGACCCTGGAAAAAGTGGTGGCGGAGAAGGGCGCAGTCGTGATGATGCCCCAAAGCGAAAGCATTGTTCCACAGGGATGATCTGGCCCCCGTGGTGTGGACAAGTGCATGAGATGCGCAGTTTTTTACGTCAGAGAAGCGCGTGTGCGCTCGGATGACGTCACACTAGCAAACGGCCGCCGTCTGCCGCCGGGCCCTTTCTGACAATAAATATCTTCGCCTGCTCGACAACTCCCCCACTGACATCTCTGTCCAGTATTCGCCACCTCTCAAGCTCATATGTTGGGCACCAAGTCATAAACTGCCTTTCAAGCCCACTGGAGAGTGCTGCAAAGTCCGAGAAAGATCGATGGCACGAAGAGAAAAGGTGGGCGCCACTATAGTTGCGCACAAGGTACTGCAGCCTCCGCTCCCATCTAAACGAATTGCTCACCGAAGAAATCAGAAGCTTAGAATAGACGAGCCTGCCTTCCGCTTCCCGAGCCGACCGAGGCCATTCCATTCACATTCCAGTCTGTCCCTCCGTCGTACGTCCTCGCTCATGGCTGGATGGGAGCCGCTGTCACTAACCATGGAGGCGCGCAGGAACCCCACTCCTCCAACCACCGCATCGCCAGGATATCCAATAGCGCCACACCTCTGAGCACAGCTCGTCCAACACTCATACGACAAACATCATTCCTCCGCATTGCACCCTGTCCGTGAATGCGGACTGAATACGCCGTGCTGGTGTCGTGGAGAAGGGCACCGTCGGGCGTAGCTCGGATCCAGCCGTCAATTTTGACGGCGTCGTGCCGCAGCCTGTCAGTCGATCGAGTTTCTCATCGCGGTTAGTTCGTTCCGCCTGCGCGCACGCTAGTCACCAGAGGTACCGTGGTACACTGTCCCAGTGTCACGAACCGCCGTCTGACTGTGACGCAGCCCTCCACAACGAACGCCGCCACGTTCAGCGCTATAGTGGTAAAACATCCCCAGAAACTTCAAGCGCACGGCAGTGATGGTTCTTAGCTGGTGGGAAATGTGTTGGCCGGGGTCCAGCGGCTCGCTCGCACCAGAGGAGTAGCGTCCGCTGCACAACGAAGCTTCTTGGGGACCAGACCCATGTTCGCCCACCATGGACATGCGCGGAATGAGCATCAGAGCTTGTCGGATGAAGCCGTCAAGCAGTAACAACTCTCTTTGCCTTCCTGGCTCGTGGAGCAGAGAGAAAGAACAAGAGGCAATGTGTTGCCAACTTCCACATCCCTGTCCTGGACTTTATTCACATCCCGCTACTCGACTGGTGCGCCACTCATCGAGCTCTTCCGCTCTGATGCCTTTGAACAGCAGGAGATTAGCAACCGTTAATCCCCTTTCTTCCATCTCCCGACCTGGTCTATCCATCCATCCATCATGACCACCTCATCCTCGCAGCCCTATCGCTCCGGCCGCCAAGCCATTGCTGTCTGGCTGTCTTGCACTTCCTGCTCTTCCTCCCCCAAGCAGCAATTCCCTTATTATATATACACACCTACAATGCACGTTCTTCAGAACGAAACCCCCCCTCCCCCTCTCATGGACATCAAAGAGCCGACAAAAAAATCGACCAGAACGATTCGCATGGCTCATTGATCAATCCCACTCGCCCAGGACGACCCGATCAAGTTCCCTCGCGGCGCGCCCCCGTGACACTCCCGGGTACGTCTTTCCATCCCTCGCGGACACGCCAGAGCGACCTCCGGGTCATCATCCTACGCTCACGCGAATCGCTCGATCGACCTGGCAGGACCTTCTGAGTACTGCCACGGAACACTTTCCCCCCAGCCGTACTGGATGGGGGTATGTCAACCCAGTGATCGCCGATTTCGCGATCAACAACGAGAATGTTCAAGAGGCCAACCTGATTGGTCTACTTAGCAACCGTCCTCAGGTTGACTTTCTCCGAGCATGCGCTTACCTCTCGGGAGAGACTAACGAGGGATTGGACGCTGAGGCTGACCTCGCTCGAGAGAAGCTGGAGCTGGACAAGCATCTTGACTATGTGAGTGGAAGTGGTTGTCGACCTAGCCGAGCGCTGATAGCGACGGTCCAAACCGTGGATGCCCTGCCTGCCGCACCGCGCTATACATTCAAGCCTTTCCCGAGCCTCTTCCGCACGAAGAGATTCTTCGCCGCCGTGCTGCCATCGACCAGGCCTGGGACGACTTACTACCGCTACAGAGCGCTTTCCCCCTCTGTGCACAGCGGCACCCACCAAATACGCGTCAACAATATTGTTGTTGCTCCTCCCTCAATCCCGACTGCCGCATTCGGTGACGAAGAGTGAAGGCAAACCTCCGAGGAATGGGCACACGCGTACAATGGACAGGAGGGTGGGCTTATCGACACCGAAGACGATAAACTCGGCCCGGAGACCTCCATCCAGAGTCCTCCAGCCCTCTCCTCAAGAGCTGCATCGCCCCGCTCAACTTTTGTACTCTTATTAAGATCATTCTGCAGAATTATCTTGATGAGAGTACAAAGGTCGAGCGGGGCGATGCAGCTCTTGAGGAGAGGCCTTCCTTGTCGTTTTGCAGTCTAAAAACGGCACTGTTCCCGGTAGCTTTGTCTTGAGTGAGTTCGTCGATCGTTCTTGAGAAGGATCGACGAACTCGCTCAAGACAAAGCTACTCTCGAGCACAACACGGCAATGACAGCCACAAGGGCCGGCACAACTGGTGCTTCCGATACGTAGGTCCCGGCGCGAACTGCTTTCCGACTAAATCAAAATAACCAGAACTCTGCTCGGGGAGAGGAGGTTATTTTCGAGCAGAGTTCTGGTTATTTTGATGCAGTCGGAAAGCAGTTCGCGCCGGGACCTACGTATCGGAAGCACCAGTCGTGCCGGCCCTTACTCTGCCAGTTTGAGTGGTTGGTCTACCTGGCACAATGGGGTCAGCATCTGATTCTTGGCTGGACTCGGCATCTGAGTCCAGCCAAGAATCACATGCTGACCCCAATGGTCTCGACAGATTAATTCATGGTTGGAAGAGCAATCGACTATTAGGGCTACTTATTACTGTTTAGAGCGTACTTCTACTTATTCGCGATCGTGAGTAAGAGTACTTCTACTCTCGATCGCGAGTAAGCAGAAGTACGCTCTGAACGGTAGTGAGTAGCCCTAATGGTTGATTGCTCTCCCAACCATGAATTAATCTGTCGAGACCATTGGGGTCAGCATGTGTTGAAGAGTGCAGTCCGAATGTACGTTCCACAATTTGAGGTCGAACACGGTCGCGAGTTGAAGAGTAGAATCTAGACTGTACTCTTTGACTGAAGAGTAGAGTCCGGACTATACTCTTTAACCCGCGATTGTTTTCGACTTTAAGTTGTGGAACGTATATCCGGACTGCACTTTTCAACTCGCGACCGTGTTCGACCTCAAGTTGTTCAGCCATCGCAGGCCACACCCAGTTGCCCCAGGCCGCGGAGCTTAGGGACATGCAGACCAGCGAAGTGTCTTGGAGGATATGACAGTGTCACGGGCATGGTACACGACACCGTCAGTTATATACCCTACGATCACGCTGGATTGAACTGACAACTGATACTACGTCTTCGTACTTTATTCAGAACGGAAGGTTTCTCTGTTTATATACAATAAAGATTCATCAATTATTCTGATCGTGTTTTCTTGACTTGCTGTGGAAGAAACTACTAACACTTTTTACGCGATCTATACTTTTTACGTGATACGTTGTCATTTGAATTGAATACAGGAAGAAAGGGAAGGGGCGTCGAGGAGAAAAGTAAGGCTGCTGGAAATGGCACTAGAGAACCTCATGGAAGATCGCATTGATTGTCAATCACACCCAGGTTACTTGGATAGAATTAACAAAGGTGAAATTTTGATAATTGGCTTTATACTATTTCTCATCTTAGTTCGTTCAAACCGCGTCGTCCCCGTAGTTCATTTTCTGGGGGTTGGGGCGGCGATTTTGCGGATGATGGGTTACATAAGTAATGCTTGCCTTGCCTCTTGTCGGGGACCTGTAGGTGTGTGTGTGTGCGTGTGGTGTGCACACGCAGATCCCACCGCGGAAGAAGAAGAAGACAGGCGGCGAAATACTTGACTGCTTACTTGCCGCCGGGCGTGTGTGCCGCTCCTCAGGCACACCAGTGGGCGGCGCGCAAAAGCCGAAGAGCCCACCAACCGCCGCTGCTGCTGTGCGACGCCAAAGTTTGAGCAGCCGAGGCTCCCATGGAATGCTTGGCGGTGACCGTGCAGCTCGAGGGGCTGAGAGCCAGCCGTGGTGGTGATACGGGAAGCCTGCCTGCCTGGTGGATAAGGACGACCTTGCCATTGAACATGATGCGAAAACGCGAGACTCGGTCGCGGTGGACAGCTTGCGCGGGCGAGCCCTTGTGGGAAAGCCGGCGGTGGAGTAGTAGCAGCACAAAGCGACCGACGGCGGAGCGGAAGATGCGGAAGAACCCTGCCTACTATTTCACTAGGCTTGCGTCCGAGCATCTTCTTTACCAAGTTCACACCGCTCTTTCACTGAATGGCTGCTAGCTCCGCCCTGCGAAGAGCGGGTGCACGCGCTGATGACTCTTTCGCCGAGTAAGAACGGGGCGTTTTCGCACCAAAACATCGGAAAACATGCTTCTCGCACTTAAGCACATGCAAGATCGACTTGACTGCGTAGTTGTATCAAGACTGGGGTCCAGATAAGTGGGCAACGAGTATCTGGACTGATGCAGGAGAGGTAGTAGCGGTGTTGACGTCACTCGCATTGCTAAGAAGAAGTGACATACATCTCACATGGTACCTAAGGCTTCTGCCTATTCGGCATGGATGGTTCATGGTGTAATCTCTGTTTTGGGCAAGGGGCCATCGGTGGGTAGCAAAGACGAATGGGAACCGGAGTTTGGCAAGGATCCTTCCCGCTTGGTGCATTCGCCGCGCCGCAAATCGGTTCACGCGAGGAGGCCGTCGAAGCGGTGACAGTCCCTCACCATCCAGCATCCAGGCCAATAGGCCTTCCACTTACGTCACGTAGAGCTCGCGTGGTTGCTGGGCAGCTCCTCCGTCGGGGAGATAATGGTCGCCTACAGCATTGGCGTGTGTGGTTCATAGAACAAGGGCGCGGACGGCGTGGAAGGCGGGCCGGCCGGCCGGCGGGGGTCGACGGCGCAGGCTTGGGAAATTCACAGCGCGAGGCTATCCCCGAGATTGACGCGAGTGATGTCCATTTTCCGGGATAGGACGAGGGCGGGAGGCTGTGGGCCTTCGTGGGCCGAATGATGGGCCTGTGGCTATTGGGCAGAAGGACGTGGCCAGTTTCTTTCGGATTAAATGTCGCAGTGAGAACGAAGCCGTTGTTGGAGAAGCCAGACTCGTGGTGTGTTGAAGCCAGGGAGCCTACCTCGAAGCTCTTGAGCATTTTGAAAGCGAAGGAGTAAATGCACTCGGAGCAGCCTTTGACTCCCAATTGTGCCACAGCGTGAGCGCAGCCAGAATTGGAGCACTGCGAACTCAGAGCAGTCATCCGATGAAAGCCAGGCCACTCCAGCCCCCGGACAGTCCCCGAACGGATGAAGTGGGTATTGCGAAGGCCGCTGGAGGCCGTTGAGGACGATGAAGGAACGCGGCGCGCTGACGGTGGCTCCGGTGCGCCCTGTGATACTGGATGAATGCAAAATAGCGATAAAGTATGGATATCAGATGGCGCGACCGACGTTGGGTGATGGATGCACGAGTTGGTTGGAGAGGTGGAGGCCAGCCGAGGTTGCCCAGGCACAGGCAGCGGAGCGACGGGCCTGCTGCAGCAGGTCAGGCTGCCAGGCTGCCATCCAGTGTTAAGCTTAGGCCAAAATTCGGCCAAACAGCCGTTGCTTATCGATAAGCAGACCCTCTCGATTTTCGCCGCCGCTACCAGCCAGCACCTCGCAATCGTAAACACAGGCGCCCTACGCTGGACTCTGCAGGCCAGTCTTCCAGTCTCCGAATACCAAATGCCGCCAAGAATAAGAAGAATACTGCAGGTTCAGGCGGCCCCTACGCCGTCGCCGCGAAGTCGAAAGCCGCCAACGCCATCTTCAAATTCAACACCACCTTGGCCAGCATATTTTGAAGGACCCGGGTGTCGCGCAGCGTTTGGTGGTAGATCCGCACTCCCCGTAGAGCACTTCGTTTGCGCTGACTCTCTACGAAGATAATCCGGCCACAGCCGAGGACACTGTTCAACTTGCAGCAGGAATTGCGGACCGCCGCAACCACATAACCGACGGCGAGGAACAGCGACCGTCAGTCGGAGTGGACACCCCCTCTTCCCCAGAACGCCTCCCAGGACGTTGGTCAACCTGCCGTCCTGGTTCTTGATTGCATCATCACGTTCGTCATCCGTGTGGTTGAGGTGCGAGCACAGGGCCTGCATGTTCTCCTGCGTCTTGTTATACCTAAAGCGAAAGAGTCAGAAGGGTGATTGAAGGCGAACGGATTGGTGCTCCTAGTTGCCGATCTCGGAAACGGTGTCCTTGCTGGAGGATGAAATCGACCAGGTGCAGCCTGGTATGAGCACCCTGCAGCTCTTGGGCTGCGCGCGGGCCTTTGCGGCTTGGAATGAAGACCGTGTTGATGTTGCTGCCTGGCACCTTCATCCCTGCAGATGCGACCCGCCGAGGCGGGTGCGCGCCGCGCTTTTCTCTGACAGGGCTAATATTGGCTTTTATTACACACGCTTGGGGCTGGGGTTGAGGTAACAAACGGCGAGCTGCAGATGCGCGATGATGCTCGGCGAAAGCTGCCGGCGCGCGTAGAAGTTGTCGGAGACGCAAGGAAAGAGTCATGGCCCCACATCATTCTACCAAGCAGTTTCCCGAGGCAGCCAGCAGGAGAAGCCTTGTCTTATCGCAGACACGCAGGGCTGCATCACCATTTTGCCACCGTCGCTCCCTCACCGGCGCCTTTCTAAGGGCGTGATCGTCTTTCCCATGTGCGTTAATCGCCGACTAGCGGGGTGGCCAATGCATGAAACATCTTCTGTCGCCGATCGCCCCGGCTGGTTTTCGTTGAGTTACACCAGCTGCCACCGCCCGTTCAATCTGCCAGGATATCATGCCCGTCGCTTCCCTTCGATCGCAACGCAACGCCGTACCTTTTTGTTCCCGCCTGAGATGATGTATCATGTTGCTGGCCTGGCTTTTGTGACGCTTACCCCGGCCTGGATGATAGCCACACCGACGGCCAATCATCCTTGGTCGAATACTGGAGGAGCCCTCCGGCTTTCGCGCCTCGACTTTCCGTGCGTCTTCCCCCTTGTACCCACCGCCTACTGCTGCAAATTCCCGTCTGCGAATCTCCCAAATGGACCGACAACTGTGAGCGATGTGTCCAAAAATGGCCAGTTGCTGCAGCGGATATGACGGGGGCGCGACCCGTGTTTTTTGGTCCAGATCCCTGAGACGTGCCCGATTCTCACATCTCGTCGCGTTAGGATTTGGATGAGGATGGCTAAATTGAGTCGAGATGGATGCAATTCTCTGTCGCGACTCATGTCACAAGAACCGGTGCAGTACCTATCCAACTCATCGCCAGCGAATTTTTCGTGCTAATCGCGAAGCGCTGCTTTATCGCAGCACTGCAGCCATGTGAGGCGCTCGGCTCGGCTCCTGGCGCTCCACCTATGGTGCCATGTGTGCCAGACGCATTGGTCGCATCTGCACGCTGTTGCTTGCCATAGTACTGCGACGCGGTGTACATGTACAACTTCCATTATCCGGCAAGTCGCCTCCCCCTACTATCGAAGAGTGCTTTCGATTCATCCGCTCGACAAATGCTCCTCCCTTCCTACCGAATATTTATTTCACCGGCTAAGGACGAAGTTCCAATCTCGAAGACAACCAAGCAAAATGGACCGTCCCATATACGAAGATGACCTGACCACCATCCATGCCCGCCACGCTGCCCCACTTGTGCAACTACGCCACCTCGCTGCCACATCCGTCCGCAATCTCAGGACAGCAGTAGCAGAGGAAATAATGCAAGCCGCGCTGATGATCCTCGAGGATATTGCGACCATGGTAGGGGACATGTTCCCCGATGGAGAAATAAGCGACCCAGACCTCCCATTCGGGCAGGTGAGAATGGACACCGAGGGTTCGTGCTCCATATTATTATTCATTGGCCTTGCTAACGTGTGATCAGGTCTCCACATTGGCCACTCCACGAGGAGCTTCCGCGAAAATGACAGCGTCTACTCAGAGGGATGCTCTGATGATGATGCATCATCGTCTGCGGAAGAGTCGGACCAGGAAGCGGACTCGCTCCCGCCGCTTCCCTTGACGGAGCTTGCCAGGACGTGGTGAGTGAGACTTCCGCCCGTCCTCGCTCTCGTCCATCCCCACACTGTTTCAGCTTCCAATGCTAACTGACCATAGCTCTGCCACTTCCTTCGCCAACCTCCGCCACCTCTACACCCTCTATTACACCATCCACATCTCTCGGATGGACCGCCTCATTCTACGTCTGGACACCTCCTCCACCCTCCCCAACAGCACCGTTCCAAACCGCCCCGAATCCATCTGCCAGACTCCCCCACCCTCTTCCGCGGCTGGCATCAGCTACGGCCCTCGCTGCGAGAGCCCGCAACAGAAACAGATGCAGAAGAACTGCAGCCATGGTGGTGGTGCGGGCGTCCCGTTGACCGAAGAAAAAGAAATGCAGTATGCCCATGTCCTGGCAGATGAAATGCTGCAGGTTGCCGAGTACAAGGAAGCGATCGTCCGCATACTGGTTGAGGAGCTTGCGGGAGGTATGGGTGCGGCTTGAGTTTTGATGTCGGTGTTTCTTATTTTCTGTTTCTGTTTCCATGGGCATGTATTTGTACATTGTGTAGCTCACTTCATTTTCCTTCAATTGACACATCTGATCCAAGCGCTTCAAGAATTTGATGTCTAAATGTTGAATGACGAAGAGCCCGGTGTTCGGCCATGTATACCATTAGGGTCTATGCTATTGCCACTACGTGGTCCATTATTTGTCATTTTACACCTAGCAACGCCCTTGAGCGTCTTTGTTTTGGCAACAAGGCTAAATTACCACTCACAAAATATTTCACCGAATGAAAAAAAAAAAAAATAGATCACATTTCCCAACGCGGTAAAGAGTTTTACGATTGATTGTGATTGCTTGTCGGTTCAGAATCTACCTTTTTATTTCGACCATTCCCCAGAAACCGGCTGAAGAAGTTTGTCTTGAGAGCAGCGGATTTTTCTACTCGACTAGGCTAAAGACAAAGGCGAATCGTTTCAAGATGAGGAAAGCCGCTCGAGGATTAAGAGTACGTGGCTTAACGAGAGTGATGTTGGAGCGCCTAAAAGCTCCATGGAACATATTGAAGATGGGGAGAACATGGAAGACGACGGCGCGTTTCGGAACCTGCTCGCTCATACACGGGAAGTAATAGAGCAGCGCCCGAGAGTGAGAATGATGAAAAACAAGCCACGTAGCGAAGGGTTACCGCGCAGATTATAAGTGTGAACTTCGTCAAGGGGAGTACAGCGATTCGAGCCGCGTGGTCGTTATTATTATCGGGAGCCCCGGCGTCGACTATGAGAATTTTTATCCTTGCACTGATTGCGCCAAATTTGCTGGCATCCGGCGGACTATGCCCCGACCTGTACATTATTGATTCTAATGGGTGGCCCTATTCAAGCTCCATTTGTAGTAGTTATAAATGGAGATGGTCTCTACGGAGGTTCGGCGTAAAAAGCATCTCCGCCCGCCGTAGAAAAAGACCAGGGCAGCTATCTACGGCTGGCGGAGCGGCTTCGTACGCTGAACCTCCGAGGACTAGTAATCCTCGACTCAAAACGCAGCAATTCGTCTTCCTTCTCTATTGCTTTCTGGAGTGATGATGTTTAATAACAATGTTGTGGACCCCAGAGATGAGGCGATTCTCGTTAAACGTGTAGTAATTCTGGTTGCTACTAGAGTCAGACGAGTTTGTCGACGAGCCCACACTGAGGAGGTGAATGGCGGCCTCTTTCTCACATCGTAGCACCCACCTTCTTTCAATAGGGCGCCTAATCTTCTGACACCCCTCCACATATCCACGCCGATATCGGCGCACCTAAGACCCAGCCAGTAACCATCCCTCAGTCACAAGAAGGCCTCTGTTTTTCTGACACCCCCATTTGTTATTCTGACACCCCCCATTAATTATTCTAATACCCCCTCCATATCCACCACGATATCGCCGCCAAATATGCATTTATGCCTACGCAAACTTTTTTACACGCTCTTTACACCTTTTTTATACTTTCTACAAAGTTGCATCGTAATGCAACCGCTATATATTATACTGTGTTGATGGAAGTTCTCGTTATCGTATCATGCTTAAGGTGCTCGACTACCACAAGAAAAGCTTACGTCAACACCCACAGGTGAACACCAATGCATCGACAAATAGCAGACAGTCCTCGTAGCTGGGGTGGGTGATGACAGGTGGGCGGACCACGATGAAGCAAATCAGGGGATAATGGCAGACGAATGAAACACGAAAGGGATCAGTGACGGTCCATTTCCAAAGGGATCTGAGGATGAAAAGGAAGAAGAATAAGCTTCCTCCCCATTGCGTACTCCCCACCCCACGTGAAGCACAATGTCCATACACACGCCCTTGATGCTCCATCCCACGAGCCGTCATGGTCCCATCCCGCCTCCAGAGCTGCGTACGATCGCCTCGGCGTACAATGGGCGACGATGATATTGTCCATTTCAAATGCCGGCAAACAGCCACGCTCACGACTCAGCAGGAAGCCGGTTGAGCAGACACTGAAGGCAGCAAGTAGAACAGCCCCTAAGTGCCAGCCCTCCATTATCCTCTGGATGCTGCCGTTGTGCACTGATTCGGCAGTGGGCATACGGACTTCGAAGAGCTAAAATTTCCCCACACCAGCTCCACGCTGACCATAAAGAAGGCAGTGAAAAGGCTACCATATCCAGGTCGGCCGTCTTAAGTCGGCCGTAGCGTCGGCGCAGCTCCGGGTGGATGCAGCACATACGATCATCTATGATGATAGCGACAATCATGTGCTGGGCGTGCTTTTACATGTCGATAATCCAGAGAGATTTCAAGGACAAGCCTCTGGCACTTTTATCAGCCGCGTATGATAGTGGCGCCCATCGCAGCTGATGTACTTGGTTGCCAAGGGTGCTGGAAAACGATCAATCGAGCTGCAGTCTTGCTCTCCCGCCCAGCGCGATTTCAAGTGGAGAATGAAGCAGCTTGCCACCTGGATGGCTGGCATCCACCATGCGGCCGCCATCTTCGTGGAGCTGAAGCTCTTGCTCTCGGTAAAGGCGGTACTTGCAGCGGCAGTGGCAGACATTCGGAACGTATACGAAGCGCCAGCGGGGTCCGCACTGTTCTGTTGACGGCTTTGCCTTCATCGACAGAGACGAACGCTTCCGCTCCAATTAAGTGAAAACCAATATTTGAGATGCTCACCATTTAATCGGAGCGTCCGGCCATATGCATGCAAGTGACTACGCCAGGAGCTTCTAACGCCTGACGGGCCAGCTTGTCCAACTCGGGATTGGCGATGCCTTTGTGGCCAATCTCATGTTGTATTCTCATCTTACAACATCAATACACCAGCCCTCTTCGGCCACAAAGCAACAAGATATTCGAGATTTGCAGACATTCCAGATCGAGGGCGCCATTCCCCGCGCAGTTCGCAGCACAGGCCAGTCTCAATACCACATGTACTTTCTTCCTTGAGGAGGATGAGGATGACAACATTTGTTATGAACTTGCACAGTAAATGGCTATTGTGCACCAAGCTCTGTGGAGATCATGGCAACATCAATTGCACCGATATAATCTTTCAACTTCTTCCCTATCATTAACAGAGCCATTTTAGTTTCGGAACACAGTCCCCCGGCGTTGGTAAGGTTAAACAAACCCGGGCGCCCAGGATCTTTGCATGTTCCTGTGGTACGTTTCATCATCCAGACGCAGAGTTTCTCTCTCCAGACCAGATTCATCTCCCCGCTTCTGCCCGGCCGTCCTCGAAAGCGACCTAAAACCGCATGGCTACAGCCCCCTACTGCAGCATTGGGCTAGGCACGCGGAATTCTGAGAGGATGGACCTGAATCTATGGCGAGATGAGGTGTATAGCACTATATGGGGCAGAGGAACAAGCTTTTGCTGCTTTGTGGGGCATTTCGAGAAGAGGTGACGACCAAGAGAGACTCGTGTAGCGAGAAGAGTGACAGGGCTGACGTTGATGATATTGGGCTCTGCGAACTTTAATAACAGGTCCCATTTGCCATTTTGTCTGAAAATTGCCATTCCGGCTTGGTTGATCGAAATGCCCTTGAGCTATCGTGTGCCACAAGTCGGACTTCACATCGCCTGCAGGTTGTCAGCAGTCTAAGCTTGATCGTAGCATGTATCTAAATACGTTTCCCTTACGACTAGCTGCTGTGGTCCCTTAAATTCCCTGTTGCAGCCATAGTGCACTGGCATGCATTCTGACACTGATTGAGCCTGCAATGAGAGAGCTGAAGTGCGGCAAAAATGCAATACTACGTTCCTCAAGAGGCAGCAGGGCAGGATAGGATGCAGTCAAATTAAAGATGTAAGCGCCCTAGCCAAGTAAGGCAACAAGCAGCGATCGACTTTCCACTGGTGGCGCACGGAGGAAGCTCCGGCGCGAGGGCGATCCACACGCCACGCTTATCCCGACCGACAAATCGCACGAAGATCTTCACTACTGCTGCCGGCGCCTCTTCCCCTTCACGTGCGCGGCGTCGATGTGCGCCACCAGATCCAAGTCCTCCTCGTCGCAGAACGGGCACTCGACCAGACGGACAGCCTCACGCCGCCCCTCCGCTTTCAGAGCGTCCATCCACGCTTTAGCCGCCTTGTTCGCCTTGTCGTGCTTGTCCAGCAGCGGGACCAGTGCCTCCTTCTGCGCCACCCAGGCCCTGTAGATGGCGTGGCGGGTGCCCTTCTTCTTCTCCTCCTCCTCTCCGCAATTCGCCAGCAGCGCTTTCTCAACCCGCTTGACCAAGCCCTCCACGTGCTTCTTCACCTGCGCTCTGGCGTCCCTCTCCGAGCCCGCTTCCGCCGCCGCCCTCGTCACGTCCAGTCCGACGTGCCGCAGCTCCTTCGGCAGCTCCTCCGCGAACGAGACCTCGTGGCCGGCGAGTATGCTGTCGCCGAGCGCGAAGGTGGCGTGCGGCCAGTAGGGCGGGAGCAGCAGGGTCTCGCCCGCGCGCTGCAGGATGGCGAAGCCTCCGCTCAGCCGACGACGACGTTGCGCCGCCGCATCGTGGTGGCGGCAGCAGCTCTGCAGTCGGTTTCGCTGGCCGGACGCGGCGGCTAGCGCGGTGAGGTTGGATGGGCTGGGCGGGTAGAAGAGCCAGAGCTTGGGGCCGCCCCAAAGGGTTTCCATGCCGTACGTGGTGTCTGGGAAGAAGCAAGGAGGAAAGAGTTAGCAACTGGGGAATTGGGTTGGTGACCGGGGGGGAGCTTGCCGTGGTGCAGATCTACAAAGACGCCGCGCGGCGTCACGTTGGCGCTCGCTTCCTGGACTTCCAGCATCGTGCGCTTTCCGAGCGTCTGCGGCAATGCTCTGTCCGACTCAAGGCGTTGCGCAGGCGCGTTCATGATGTACGAGCGGGGGCAGGAGTCGGCGCTGGTGTCTGGCATCATTATGGATGTCATGATACTTGACTTTTCCTGTTGGATGTCGGCGTCGGATGGCTTCAGCTCCTGATCAGCGCACCAGACCTGACCCTTGCCGGGATCCATCACATCGGCCAAGATGCTCTTGCACACGTCCGTAAAAGTGTGCTCTCGATTCCAGTGCTGCCACGGGGATACCTGCGGGCGCTCGGTATCCAGCGTCGGCTCCACGGCGCTGCTGTCTTTGACGAGGGGCGCCTCGAGAAAGGCAGCGAGAGCAGGGATGCGGTCCGGGTCGAAACCAAAGCCCCGGAGAACCGACGGCACGTCGCTGTGCTTTTCACCGGGGCAATGGCGTTTTGGCGGCGGCGCAGGTGCGACATCAGCGTCGCGCTTCCTATTACAACGAGTTTTGATGGGATGCCCAAGGCTCTGCGCGGCTCTCTCTACATCCTTGGGGGCATATGGGAGGGCTTCGTTACTACCGTTGGAGCGGTTTTGACGCGCATGAATGATGGCGTCTCGTGCAACAGACCACTGGACATCTTCCTTAGATAGGTTGCTTAGGTTTTCGAGGAACCGTATGGAGCGGAGGGGAGATTCGCCAAAAGAGTCGATTAGCTGTTCCACGGTGGAATTCCACCTTGACTGAGATAAGGTGCTGACGGAGGAGCGATAATGTTTTTTACCGAGGACAATATGTATGTCATCTAGCTCCCTAGCCATGTTGACGGGTTGTCAGAACTGTCAGCGTTGTCAACGTTGACGGGTTGACAGCGTTGACGGGTTGACAGCGTTGACGCGTTGACAGCGTTGACGGGCTGCGTTGGCGCGTTGACTTCGTTGACGCGTTGACAGCGTTGACGGGCTTCGTTGACGCGTTAACGCGTTCACGCGTTGTATGCGTTGACAATGTTAAGTGAGCACGGCGCGTGACGGCTTAAAGATCCTTTGTCTCGGGGAAAGCGAGCATCTGTCAACGGAACGAGGTCACATTATGCATGAGGAGTCCGAATCCCCTTCAACCAAAGGCCGATATGCGTTAACCTGTCATAATACGTCCCCTACACGCACGATTGATTGAAAGACACGGCAAGCACCATTACTCTCAGCTCGTATGGTCATCAATCCTAATCCCTTCAGCCTGGCCGTACCGTGACACTTCCTCGATGAAATGCTCAAGCTTATTCGCCATGACGTAGCAGTAACCAGCAGCGCACCAGATTCCCCTGTACGGCCTGCAATTCGAACATATATTCTGGCTTCTACGGCTATCTGGGCAAGCAGCCCCCTGGCCCTGGAAGCCGATTAACCCTTGGTAGATACAAGATTCTTAAGCCCACATTTGCATCTCAACCGTCACGATAAACACCGACGCTGCAAGTAAATTACTGCTGATTTCTCAGCCTCCAGGAATATGCGATGCTTACGGCTCATAGCCCGGATGAGAAAGCGCACGAGACAGAGAAGAATTACACGTAACTGGGTGTCTTCATCCACTGGCTGTTTCACAGACTTGAGTCCGGAGACGGCGATGAACATTCCACTCGCCCATGAATATACCGTAACAATAATAACCCGCTTCTTTTCCTAGGTTGTACGTTAGAAAGCGTCGAGATATCCGATGGAAAACTTACTCCCATGACATTCTCTGGCCTTGATGCATGCAGGTGCCTAATGCCTCATCTAGGAACTCCGGAGGAGCGGAGACATCGATAAGAGCGGTAAGCATCGGCAGCTCGCCAGAGAGACTTCCATGTCTTTCGTTCGTGGAAAACCGATATGGCTGAAGACTTTCGGGGAAAAGCGTATGCACCCAAGGCTGTTCCCGCCGTGGACCAAGTCTCCGATTGCGTGTCGGTAGTTCAAGAAATGCGAGTGTCTGCAATTACCCAAGTAGACATGCACGTCCCATCAATTGCTTGCATCTTCCCCCACCTCACAGTGGAAATTTCTACGTTTCCGAAACACTGTAGAACAGATGCGGCCCAGATATGTGTGTCATCCTGAGAGGTACATCATGGCGAATGCTCGCTCCAAAGGCCAGGGCCCGGCGTTGGGGTCGTCCGCGGATGTGTGAGCCGCCATCGCCGAATGCGAGGTGTACTGGGATGCTCCGTCAGAGAGTGGGTAAGATTACTGATGGGCTGTGTCTAGAGTCAGCGCGGGGAGTGGCTCTGCGAATGCGGGAGAGAACCTAGTGCAGATGCGCTCGCTCGCGCGACAGAAGCTGGATGCTCCGCGTTCCCGTCAAACGCTGCCTCTGTTCACCGACTCCCACGGCCACGGTCCGGCCATCAGAGACTCTGCGCCAAGAGATGCAGCTCGCGACACTTGGCCAAGCCCTGCGACAGGTCAACCTGCAGAAGAAAAAACAGCGCTTGTATTACACCGTCAGACACGTTAGCTGCTAAGTGTCATGCAGCCGGCCGTGGTCCTGCAGTTGGAGAAGAATCCTTGCCCAAGCATGAAAGGATATGTGCGTCACTCCGACCTTGCTTCAGCGGGTCAGACCACACGGCACGCACGGTTCGCTTCGCATCCGACGCCTGGTAGGCTAGTCCGAAATCGGACAGCGAATCCACGGGTCGGTAGCGTTTCGTCGAGATTGCCGCACAGCTATTTCCGCCCGTCTGCTGTGATGCGTCTCCACTTTCATCCGTTACCTGCCCACGCTTGACGTGGTGCAAGCAGCACATGAAGCGACCGTGTCTCTGTTCAATGGAAACAACTGACCTACGCCAGCCTGCCAGCTGGTCGATGCGGCCCACTTTTACCTTAGAGAAGAACACCAAAACACGCCTGCAAGCGCTTCATATAATAGTTGTATTGCGATGCAATTTTGTAGGACTAAAGAAAAAACATCAAAAAAATTTTATGGGGGTGGTGCTGCAGGTTTTGTAATGAAATGGGGTGGGTTTAACAAACGGAGTGGAGTTGCAAAATGATTGGGTACGCGAGGTCAATATTATTTATTTTAATAAATCTTAAACAACATGCTAGCGTGACTTAGAAGGGCATGCACAACTCCTTGTGCGATACTTCAATTCTCTCCAGTGATTTCCACCACGGTCGACTCGGCCCCCGACATAATATCCGGAGATTTGTGCCTATGAACTTTCCCCTTGCACGCCATGCGCGGCACACCCCCAGGGCATAATAACGCCCAAAGGAGCGTCGTTTGTGCATCTACCATCTTCAAGGTGGCAGCTGACGGTCTCTATCTGGTTCCGATAGCGGCGGAGCCCGAGGACTACACTACTTCTGGAGGTCGACGCAAAATGCCTCCCCAAAGTGAATGGTGGCGCTGTTATGAACTTTCCACATCATTGCTCTCATAGCCAGATCGAGCTGGCCATTACTTCCGATCACCCTTTACAGGCGATTGCAACTATGTCCGTTGCAAGTATAGATGCGAGAGAGCTGAATTGACGAATCTCCCACTCTTAAATGATCCAGCTGCTTACGCATATTCTTAGAAATTTTCCTTTTCAGCTTATTTTTCAGAGGAATGCTCAATTATTACAAAGGTTTCCCCGATCCGTCTGGAATGCTACAGTCCCTCTTGGCAAGAGGCTTAGCTACCGTGCCCATTTTTCAATCTCGGCTTATTGATGCATGTTCAAGCGTTTAGAGAAGGCCATTACAAAAAAAAAAGAATGAATGAAAAGCAGCAGAAAAGGCATTCACCAAGGCTGCCGAATCCGTAAAGTGAGATGTTGCCATTTCCATCCTAACTGCATCGCCACTGAAATCCACGTCCGGCGTAGGCAGAATAAACGCCGCGTTCAGCCCCACGATGTCGTACAGCTCCGCCGTCATGACGTATCCAGGGGCGCCCAACACCATGCCTTGCGTGTGAATGTCGTCGTATACGGGGACGGCCGCGATGCCCGCCCGCTCTGCCGCCTCCATGGCCGTCCAAACCGCATCCTTGGCCGCCTGCCGGCCCCCGCCGCGGTCTAGCGCGATGTGCGCCCGCTCCTGCATCAGCCGGCTGATCTCCCGGTGAAGCTTGGAACGACTGAGATGCGCGAAGCGTGCCTTTTTGCATCACCAGAAGAAGACGGCGCACTTCCGCTTGTACCGGATCTTGCATCGTCGTGGGATTGGTGCTGCTGTCGTTCCTGGTCGTCGCCTTGGTTCTCGTTTTGATGCTCACGTTCGCTGCGAGATGGTGAATACCAACTGGTTGCTGCGTTGGTGGACATGTTGAGACAGAGAGAGATGGGTTGTAGAAAGAGCCAGAGCTCCGAAGAAGAAAGACGGGAAAACATGGCCAAATAGTCTGTTTGTCTGGACAACTGGTACAAGCAGGTAGAGCACTCTTTTTTTTTGTTCGATCATAGGCAAATGGGTAAAAGTTTCCTAAAAGGTGCCATCTACAAACTCCTACGTCTCTCCAGAATTTTCTTCCGCATGGTTTTGCACTCCCCATCAACGATTGCTCTAAATGACATGACGGACAAGTAGGGCGCCAAAAATGCGCCAATCCGCGATATTTACTGCCAAGGTGTTACCACAGGAAATGGGATAAGGGCAAACGTTACTGTTTCCACCACAAGTCACAGCACCCGGACTCAGGATCTGTGGCCCCACGAACTCTGCCACAGGCTCGGCAGACAGTCGATCCTACGAGGCACACAGGCAAAACGGCAAGTCCGGCTAGGCCACACCAGGGGAATCCTCCTCCTCCTCCCCTTCCTCCTCTGAAAATCACGGTGAATCTCCGCCTCTTGCTGGACAACAGCAGTGTACCGCCCAAGAACGATGGCGATTCTCGATTCCAGCCTGCGCCACCACGACCACCACCACCAACAACAACACGAGCACCGGCACCAGCACCAGCAGCAACAGCAACAGCAACAGCCACTCGGCAATCGCCCACCACCATTATCGTCAGCGGATGACCCGGCCCCGAACCAGCACGAAAAGCGGTCGTCGATCAGCCGATCTTTCCCTCGCCGCGCAGCTCGACGCCGGTTCGCCCGCCGCTCGCGACGCCGCCGCTGCTGCTCCAGCAAAGAAGACCGACGGCCCGCGTTGGGAGGAGCGGCGGCCGTTGTTTGAGGGTGGCGGCGGAAGTAGTGGCACCACAACGCCGATCGTTTCGGTGGCACCAGTGTGTCAGGGAAGGGGTTTGGCAGTAGGGGTAGAGGAGGAGGAAGAAGAAGAGGAGGAGAAGGAGTAGGAGGAGGAAGCAGCAGTCCACAGTGCGCGCCACCGACGTCGTCCACCTACGAGCCGGAGGAGAGTCAGAAACATCAGAAACGCTCCGACCACGCCGCCGCTTCCTGCGCCGCCATCTGGCCTCAACTTGCGCGACCCTTTCGAATCTGTGGACGCGCATGCTACTGCGGCGACGATGCGGCAGATCTCTTGCCTGCCGTCGCCGTCGTCGCCGTCGTCGTCCTCAGAGGACGAGAGCGAGGATGAGGAGGAGGAAGGTGCAGTGGAGCAGACGGACGCATTCACGGCGGGCAGCAGCGGTTCGGACAGCCAGGAGGAAGAAGAGGAAGATTGGGGTGGTTGGTGGGATTGAAAAAAAGTTTCTAAGCTAAGGAAGGAGAAGAAAAGAAAAAACAAGAGAAAGCAAATAAATGCCAAAAAAGCAGTAAAAACACAATCGTGCCGCTCAACCATCCTCCCTCCCTTTTCGAAACAGTCTCACTCCCTGGCCTTATCATCATCCGGAGAGGCTTGTGGAAAGTTTGGCAGGCAAGCTTTGAAATACTCATGTAGCTTAGTCGTGTCGTGCAAGCCCATACCTTCATTCCATTCATGGATTGCCTTTCCAAACTCTGCCCATGTATCATGAAGTTGTACGCGCGCCCAGTGCCATTTCTCTGAGCTACTAACGCCGCGATCATCGCGTGACTTGCAGATTCTAGCCACACGATTGACTTCAGGCCCCATTGAAGTTTCGTTCCAGGTCTGCCGAAGAGCGGTGTCGAGTAGTCTCACATCAGTCTTGATCTGAAGTAGATAAGTGATGACATCTGTGAAGGTCTTGTAGTCTTCCTTAGGTGCTTCATACTTCGGAGGCTCCGGGTCGATTATCCAGCTCATGATAGTAGTAAGGACCGGTATGTTGCATTTGTACAGTGACGTACTCCATCGGGCGTTCCATTCGGTCAGGGTGGCGTTTACGCGTTTCTCGTCATCAAGTGCCTTCGCCGCACGAGAAGCGATGTCGAGACATGTAAACTTCTCAATCTTGAGGTAGAGCACTATGCAGGCTTCGATGCGTTCTAAAACCTTTTCAGAGGCTGTAATTAAACTCTGGAGTGATTCCCGAAGGTTGTCGTACACATGACACACACTCTCCCAGTGCATTTGCGAAGTAAGCTCGCGGCCAGTCCAGGGACGACTTCTAGAAGAGGGTGAAAGCTCCGATTCACGGTCGTTAAGGTGCGCCGCCTCTTGCATGAACCATTGTGGACCACTCTTGTTGTACTTGTTCTCGTGATCCCAGGTGTCCTCAATGTCCAGCCCGCCATTCACGAGCACTTCGCGAATTTGACTCTCGAAATGTCTCACCGGATCTCTGGCATTGGATGTAGCCTTTATCAGTTCTAGAGCATCATCCATGATTTCATGGGTAGAAGCGTTGGAGATCTGGACTGGCCATAGGATTCTCAGAGAAGTGCGTAGCTCCTCCGAGTTGGTATGTGCTTGAATGCTTGCATGAGTCATCTTTCGTGGAGCCATGCTCATGACCACAGCATTGTGGCTTAGGTTGGCGTATACTTTGTTACGAAGTTCGTCCATGTAGTAAGCGTTGATGCTGTCGTTCATCCTAGGTTCGGGTGCAGGTGTGGCCAGCATGGCCAGCACGAGAGATACGGCTGCGATTGCGGCAATGCTGAGAAGACCAAGTAGCCACCAGGAGTGTACGAGGCGAGAGGGGGCCGTGTCCACGTCCGTAGTCGATGATGCCGAAGAATCAGAGGACTCGACACTAACTTGGCTAGGGCTCGAAGGGTAGTCGTGCGGAGTGCCAGACATGTCGCTCGAAGGGCAGCTGTGCGGAGCGCCAGACGTGTCGCTCGACGGGGAGCTTTGTGGAGTGCTGGACGTGTCGCTTGAAGGGTAGCTTGGGGGAGTGCCAGACGTGTCGCTTGAAGGTTCGCCGTAGAGGAATGAGAAACAAGATTCTAAACCCTCATCGAAAAACGTTTCCTCTGACGCGGCGGAAGTGGCGTCGGACGCGGCGTCTGAAGACGCGCTTCGCGAAGAAGCGCTACTTGAAGAATTGGAATACACGTCAGAGGACGCGTCGGAAACGCCGTCGGAGCCGGCGTCGGCAGAGGTGCCTGTCGAAGGCATATTCGAAGCGGCGTTTGCAAAGAGCCGACGCCTAAGTGTCGTCTCTAGGAACGCGGCACGAAAAGGGCGGTCATACCGGTCGGCTTGCTCTAGATAAAGGTTTAGATCGTGGGATGGCAGCTCTTTCAGCAAGCGGGCAAGCCCATCGGGCACAGGATGGGGGCTCGTGAACGCGCTGACCCTTTCAATGTTAGAGGCCATGGGGAGAGAGTGGGAGAATGTGTGTCGTGAAGAGAAGACGCGACCAAACGCATTATTTGTACCCAGGCGCGCGGAAGCGTTGGACCGTGCGTTGCCTGGCAACCACCCAAAGAGGTAAAATTCCAGTTTTTCTCGCGTCTTGCCAGATGCTCGCGTCTACTTCTGAGATGACTAAGCCAACTACAGTACTTTCTCGCGACGCGACACCAAATACTCTAGCTGGTCATCTTTGTTGACCTGATGTTCCATCACAGCCTGCATTACTGCATCCGACAACTTCGCATCGCGCTCTCCATGCCCATCCTCCTCCTTCGCTAATGCAGGAGCTGGAGTTGCTGTAACCTCTCTTATTGCCGCCAGCAACTGCGCATCGCGTTCTCCATGCCCATCCTCCTCCTTCGCTAATGCAGGAGCTGGAGTTGCTGTAACCTCTCTTATTGTCGCCAGCAACTGCGCATCGCGTTCTCCATGCCCATCCTCCTCTCTCGCCAACACAGAAGGCGGAGTTGCTGTGACCTCCCTAATTGCCGCCAACAACTGCGCATCGCGCCCACTATGCGCGTTCTCTCTCGCTAACACAGGAGGCGGAGTTGCTGTAACCTCCCTAATTGCCGCCAACAACTGTAAATCGCGCCCACTATGCGCATCCTCCCTCGCCAATACAGGAGCTGGTGTTGCTGTGACCTCCCTAATTGCCGCCAGCAACTGCGCATCGCGCCCACCAGGCGCATCCTCCTCTCTCACCGACACAGGCGGCGGCGGAGCTGCCACAAGCTCCCTTATTGCCGCCTGCAACCGCGCATCGCGCTGACTACTACTCTCTTCGTTGTCGTTGCCGAAGGAGCTGGGCAACTCGATGCCAGGACGACGACGCTCTTCTTGCGAGCTGCTGCTGCTGCTGCTGTTTCCCGCACCGCCACCGTCGTCTCCTCTGACAACCGACGACGACGACGACGACGACGACGACGGGTTGCCGCCGTGAATGGTTCGTATGAGGAGGAGGAGGCTGCCGTGATGATGATTCCCGTCGCCGGGATGTTCTTGCAACTCCGTGTTTTCGGGCTGCTGCTGCTGCTGCTGTTGGGCAGATTCCTCCTCGCGCAGGGCTGCTACTGCTGCTGCTGCTGCTGGCGGAGGAGAAGGTGGTGGTGGCCGATGGGGCGGTTGAGGCGGTTGAGGTGGTGGTGCTGCGGCTTGGAGGCGGGGAGAGTCAGGTAGAGGGGTGACGACGGCCCTGGAGCGCGGGGTGGTTTCTGACGCAGGAGCCTGGGATGGTGGTGGGTGTCGAGGTTCATCGTCGTCGTCGTCGTCGGAAAGGATGGACACGCGGGAGCTGCTGCCGTTGGGTGTGTCTAGGATATGCTCGGGTTGGAGGACTTGGTGCCGCACCCCATCTATGGGAATGCCGATGTTCAAAGCTTCACTTTGAGTCGGGTTTTGGGTAGGCGGCCGTTGGTGCTCTTGTGTGTGAGTGACGACCAACGGTTGATCTCTCGGCTCAGGGGAGGTCTGCTCAGGGAACGTTGGCTCAGGATCGGCTGGCTCGGTATCGGTTTGCTCAGGATCGATTGTCTCAGGATCAGTTGGTTCCGGATCGGTCTGCTCAGGAGAGGTTGGCTCAGGAGAGGTTGGCTCAGGATCAGTTTGCTCAGGATCGGTCGGCTCGGGATCGGTTGGCTCAGGGGAGGTTGGCTCACGGAAGGTCGGCTCGCGGGAGGTTGGGTTCCGGGAGGTCGGCTCATTGCGGTTCGGATCATGGTAGATACAGTAGCGTATGCCATGTTGATGCCACCTTTTGCAACTAATCGCTATTCTACAAGGCCATCCTTGTCTAGTAGTGCCTCGACAGTGGTGGAGGGGAAGTGTCGAATCACTGCTACGTCTGTCTGCCATGTTTCTGATTATGAAAGGAATGGGGAATAGTAGAGGTTGGCAGTGGAGGTTGACAGCCGGTAGAAAAGTGGTTTACGGAAGGTTGTATTTGTTATAGTCCGGGGTTTGATAGAGTAAAACGTCAGGTTTGCTAGCGAGAAGTTGTACGGGCTTCGAGAACAGACCGTAGGACAAAGTAATAATAGTTATCAGAGCGTGACATGAAATCGATTGTCTAGAATATTCCTCCTTTCCTGCATGGAATGTTTCCTCTTTGCTGCTCAGAATGTTTCCTTTTTCCTGCTTGGAATGTTTCCTGTCTAGAAATTTCTATTCCCCTTCTTTATAAACGCGCCCTTAACCTCTATTCCACACCAAAGCAACCATGGACACCCTACCCACAGTTCAGTGTGCTTTTATCAAAGCGGAAGGTGAACAATGTCGAAAGAAGGTCAAAGATCGGTCCGGCTACTGCAATCACCATAGGGGAAAAGAACAAACCCAGATGTCAACACAAGAGACAGCCCAGGAGTCGGCGCTCGAGGAACTAGCGATGGCAGAGGACAGCGGAGACCTTCTACTCCCGCTTCGACCGGCAGTTGATGTGAACAGGACTGCTGAAGCGTCTACTGAGCAGATACAGCGTAGCACCCAGGCTGACTTGGAGGAGCTCGTGTCAGCGACAACTCAGCAGACACAGCGCGGCACCCAGGCTGACTTGGAGGAGCCCATGCCAGCGACAACTCAGCAGACACAGCGCGGCACCCAGGCTGACTTGGAGGAGCCCGTGTCAACGACAACTCCCACTCCTATTCAGCCATCAGACCAGAAAATGCAGACAGATGTCGCTCAAACCCCCCCCTCCATCAACGACAAAACGAAACTGCGCGTTTTCGAGCTCATTAAGCATCGCAATGTCGTTGAGCAGAAGCTCTTCGAGTGTTTCCAGCCACTGCTTAGTGACGGCAAGGCTTTTCTGGAGGAAATGGACAGGGTGAGGGAGATGGTGGAAAAGAACGGAGGATCGGTCATTTACATCGTCGACGAAACTACTAGAAGAAGGGCAGAAACCAACCCCAAGCTTGTGATGATTGTAAAGCTATGCCAAGAGTTGGACGTCCGCATGGCGGTTCTGACGAACGAAAAGGTCCTGTTGAGAAAGAAGAGTGAGTAGTCAAGACGGAATGTGGTGTGCGCTTGTGGTAGACCAAAGGGTCCTATTGGGAGGGAAGAGTGGGTGATCCAGGAACAAACGCGGTGTTCTCGATTGTACATAGATTCCGCAATGCCCTAATCAGCGGGCCACCGCATGAGGCGAAACCATCTTGTTTTTTTTCCCCCATCCACAACAATTTCTTGAGCAAACGACTTGATTCTTGTTCGCTACTGCCCACCACGCTGTGACGCCCTCAAATCTCCGCGAGGAAGAGACAAGGAAAAGAAAAAAAATGGCCAGGCGCGACGACATCATTCTCACCATGACCCACGGTGTCGATCAGCCTGCCACGCAGGCCCACCACCCACTGCTCCGCGATCCCTGCCCGATCTGTCTCGAACGCCTTGAGTACGAGACGCTCTGCATCATCCAATGTGGTGTGTACATGCCCCCCCCATCCATCCATCTATCAACAGTGAACTGACCAACCTTCCGCGGGCCACCTCTTCTGCCACGACTGCATCGCGACGGCCCTTCGGCACCAGCTGCGCGCACAGCCGGAGGCGATCGATGAGGACGATGATGATGTTGCGACCCTGGAGGTCATCCGGTGCCCCGTTTGCCGCTTCGCCGCCCCTCCCACCGCCGTCTATCCCGTGCCCCTCGACCGCGCCGGCGAGCCGTACGACCCGCGCCCCGTCCCCGGCGCCTTCGATCCCTTCATGCTCGCCGCCTGCGAGCAGGAGGCCACGGATGAGCAGGAGGAACAGACCCGCCTGGAGGAGGAGCTGAAAACCGCCCTCCAGCAGCAGCAGCAGCAGCAGCAGCAGCAGGAGGAGGAGGAGGAGACTGCCGGTGCTGTTGACGCTGCCGATGCCGACGACGACGAAGACCACGACCACGACGACCACGGACCTTTCGTGGCGGACTGCATTGTTGCCTACGACGCCCTGACGGACTCATGCACAGTCAGGTGGCTTGCGGTCGGCGGAGGCACCTTGGTAACGCAAGAACTGATGCCAGGCTTGGTTGCCGCTGCCAGAGTGGTCGCGGGTGGAGAGAGTTGGATCCTCGCAGAGTGAGGCGCTGCAGAGCTTGGTCCTTGATTCGGGAGGCATGGCCCTTGTGTCCGCTCGGAAAGAAATGTCTGTTTTTGCTTTGGATCTCTTGTTACACTACTAGAGACAGAGGAACATGCCTGTACTTGAACTGCCAAATAAAGAAGACTTCTCAGTCCACATTCTCCCCGCAACCGCTCCCCCCCTACCGCCCAATCGACCATCTTCCATTCCATGTCGTTCTTGGTCTCCATGTCTCACGGCCGATGCTGGTAGCAGGTGCCGTCGGCAAGCTTGGTCGTCCGCTTGCAGCGCTGGCCGTTAGCTAGGATGGTACTGCACTGCCGAGCTACCGGGGGCGTGTCGCGGCCATCCTGACTCTGGTCTCGATGTGGCTCGGCGGCGTTGGCACTGGCGTCACTGGCGTCACTGTTCCTGGCGTTGATACTGCCGTGACTATTCCAGAAGTTGGCACTGGTGTCACTGGCGTCACTGTTCCTGGCGTTGACACTGCCGTGACTGTTCCTGAAGTTGGCGTTGGCACTGGTGTAACTGTTCCTGGCGTTGACACTGGCGCCACTGACGACACTGGCATAACGGGCGACACTGTTCCTGGCGTTGGCGTTTGCGACTCCGTCATCGTCGGTGTCAACGACGTCCATGTTCGTTGCGGACTGGATCATGATGATGCTGACGGCTGCTCGCGTAACAATTGTTAGACCTCGGTGCGGTCGGACAGCAGGACGACGACCGGGGGCCGCTGCTCACCTTCGTTCAGATGACGGCCACAGAATAGACCACCCGGATTGGCGCGCTTGCGACACTGCGTACCGCGGGCAAGCGATCCGATACACCTAGGCTCCCCCTCGTTTCGGCGCGTTCGTCGCGCCCAAGCCTGACTGTGTTTAATATGGAAGAAAAGAGTTAAGGTGGACCAAGAAATCCAAACGAAGATGAACTTGATGGGGACATTTTCGAAGACATCTACAAACCACCTAAACAGGAGGTAAGCAGATGTAAGAAAATCAATCAGGTTCGGCATGATAGATGTGGAGGAATGAAAGCTGGCTAGGAAGGGAGGATGGGCTAATTAGAGAGGTTGGACTTTTGTTTACACAATAAAAGCTGGCGTGTAACGCGTTTGCAGATGAACCAGTACCCGCCAAGACGCTAAATTTTGTGAAACAAAGACAATTTAGCCTTAAAAATAATCATATTTAGAAGTAGTTTGTACTGGGGCTACGGATACCGGACCTCTACCCAAGGTAGACGGGTAAGGCCGGCTTAGGCATTGGGGAGAGAGGGATAACGGAAATTTGGGGCCCCTCCCGCAAGGAAAGACGACTCCCCAGAAACACGAGCATGAGTCTCTCTCTCTCCCAGCAAAACCTACATGACAAGGCTTGAGCACAGGCACTTACTGTGAAGTAAGATCAGCAACGCATTACTAGCTTTATCTGGGCACTTGTTCACGAGACGGCGGCAAGCACCATAGTTCTCTGTTATCCGTCATCAATCTTTCCGCCGTAACTCCGGGATAGCGGTTGTGGTGCCAGCAAACAGGGCGGCGCCTCAATGACCAACCTGAGAATTATCCAAAGATCCTTGAGAAGCCATCGTATCAACGGGGCATCCGCATGGCAGAGAGCGACCCACGAGTTCTCTATAGCCGAAAGCCGTTGAGGAAGAGGCTCAGCGTTGTTGATGGTGGTTGCGTGGCCCTCGGCCTGGGATTCAAGGACGAGCAGGCGCTGCTCAATGGCAAAGAGGCGGTCGAGGATGTAGCCGTGGCAGGGCGAGCTCGGAGACGAGAAGCAGGTTCGAGGAGGTTGCGGCGGAGTTTTCACGCGAGGCTCGTCCTATTCAAGTAAGCAGCCAAGAGAAGGACCACTGCGAATGTTGATTTGCTTTTCCCGGCGGACAAAGACGCGCCAGCAGAGACAGGTATCACACTCGGGACGGGCGGCACTGCACCAGTTGTGGCAGCCTCGGCATTATTTCCCGTCGGACCAACGGCGCCTGGATGCCTTTCCCGTCCCTCCCCTCGTAGAACGTTTCGAAGGCGTGTTCGCAACACGGGGTCCGATCCTTCTCGGCCCAGCATTGAGAGCCGATCCATTCGCGCGTCGTTCTCTGCAGCCAAAATCGTCAACGTTCCAGCTTTGAATACTGACCTGAAGCACGCCAACAGATTACCACCGGCTCTGCTCCCCGAGGTAGGCTGGTAATGCTCGCTGGGCCAACAATGGTGGGGTTCTGCTTCAGCTGGACCCTCATCCTGACGACGTCGTATGCTGCGCACTTGGCGGCCCACGATGGCCGCACGGGTTCCGGTATCGTCGCCGCGCCGGATTCGGTTTTGATGTGGCGAATATGGCGGGGATCGACCAAGGCAAACAAGGCTGTGGGTGGTTGACTGACTTGGAGGGGGATGCGAATGCGAAACCGGAAAGCAGCGGTCTTGGTGGGGTTATCAAGGCCCAGAAAAAAAGAGTCGCCGGACGCGCGAGAGGCAGAAAGGTGTGGACAGATCCGCCTCGGTCCACGAGAGCACCACCGGAACGTCGTTCGCGACGTATCGATCGCGGGAGCTCGCGCTTGCTGCCACGGCGAGTGTCTGCAAAACCTGTGTCAGCACATGCACACGCAGAGCGGGCCCAACCGTCCGGCAGTGTCGCATTGCCATGAGCCCATTCCATGCGCGACCGCGACGCGTCTTTCGGCGTCCGAGGGCAGGATGGCCTGCTCTTGGTCTCCGCCGCCATGCTGTCCGTGAAGCCCCGACGGCCCGCTACCTAGCCCTTCACCCGTCCGTGCTTTGCGAGCAGTCCTGACTCTGTATGGCATGGTGTGGCGATGGACAAGAGTGGTCGTCCCGGAGGCTGTGCGCAGCGCGTGATGCCGCGATGACGATGGATGCTGTCGGCGGTTTGACGATGCGATGAGGTGGGCTGGGTTGGGCCTATGGTAGCAGGAGTGTCGGGCGGGCATGCCGTGAGCTGATGGACGTCCTCGCAGCGGTTCTTGCGGAGCGACGGGTGTTGCATCATCGCGGCAGCTGGAGTTCCTGGGGTCCGGCACGGCGCTAAGCCAGATTAACCGTCCGGACAACACCCGAAACTTCAGCGACCTTCACCAACGTCATGATGCCTGGCGATGCCGCGGTGGTCGTTGCTCCTCCGCTCGTCGCAGAACCTCTTGCCCATTTTGCCCCACCAGAGACTCCCGGGGCGTGCGCAGTTGAATTGCGTCCCTACGGGTGGTGTTTGGGTATTCTTGATTCTCAGCTTCCGCCTCTCCCGACTGACGACGAAATCGAGCAGAAATAATGACACCATGCCGCTGCCGTCGTTATATGTCGACCCAGATTACTAACTTATATCGACCCCTCAACTCTCCCGCATGCTCTGCCTCTCGCCACTGGAACCACTCGTGCGCCGCGCTCCCCGTCTCTTCATTCCAACACCCTCTCATCCGCTGTCCCGGAGAGTATGGCGCCAGGGAGCAGATAATACGCAGTGCGCGATGGCGGGGATGCGGTGGGCCGTCCAGAGCAGCGGCAGGATATGCGCGGGCAGCTAGGCATCGTTGACGGCGTTGGTTTTTTAGCACTTCCTACCTGCCCCCCCTGCCGCAGCCCGTCTCCTGCCCGCCCGCGGCGCGCTCCTCCCATCAAAAACACCCATCATGATCCTTCGCTACTGGTTTTTTGACCGCAACGCGACCACAGCACAAGCCCGCGCCTGACCCCATTGATAACATTCTCACGTAGTACCGGTGGCGGTGAAGGTTTGATCTTCGGATCTTGGGAGAGCAGTCGTCCGTTTTTGTAGAGAGGATAGTCTGAAATCGTCGCTGCGGGCTCCAGTGCGGCATTTCCGCCTTGGTGGAGGTTGGGTCCATGGAATGCGCCCGTGTGCCTCGCGCTCAGCAAATGTAGTGGCTAGAGCTTCTGCCGACATCTGCTTTCATGCCCCAAAAAAGATGGTCACCCCCTGCGCCCGCAAGCCCAAATTGCCATCCGTCAGTCTCCATGCCGCGGACAAGGTCTCGCCCCGCCCACCCCGCCTCACTGATTCCAGCCTACCCGCCGGCCTAACTGTGTGTCGGAGCTCGAGCCGCGTAACTTGCGGCAGACGCTGCGCGAGTACGACAAACCCAGAGTTTCCGCCGCCTGATCGCGGTCCTGCGGGGTGCGCAGCTGCCGTCGCTGGAACATTGCCGCCGCCGCTTTTGACGCACTCTTCGATGACAACCCCACACTATCTGTCCGCTTCCTGGAGGAGCTGGTCAAGATTGTTGCTACCGTCGGCCCGACTTCGACACCACGCTACCTTGCCAGCCCGAACGCATTTTCGGCGACGGGATCGCAAAGCGGCAGCAAAACTCGCAGACGGCAATTCTTCGCCACAGACTCGCCCGCCGCCATCGCGGCTGTTGAAGTAAACCGCGTCGCGGTCTCTTGTTTTTGTCGTTGGTGCTGCCGCTGCTTCTGCTACTGTCCCTCTCCGCAGCACGATGCAAAAGTGCCTGACGACCAGAATCCGCAGCAATCCGACGAAGCCTTCCATCGGCATTTACACGTTCATCTGTCACAGCACTTCAACAACGCACCCTTATCACACAGTCCGGCGCCGCCCTCTCGCAAACATCTGACCACAAATCCCCCCCGGCAATACAGCCGAAGCCGAAGATCCCCACCATCACGCGAGAGAAGCGTGGAGCACGCCCACGGACTGTTACTTGATAATGTGGACGACTCAAAGTCGTTCGTAGACACCGACATCAGCTTCAATGAATTCCGAATGGAGTCTCCACCGTGCAGCCATGTTTCAAGACCTATCTCTGCCCCATAGCCTCGGCGTGAGTTGGGCTTTCCAGGAACGCATGACCCCTCAACAGACAGACGACCGGGATTGCGCCACCGTCGCCCTTGCCACTGCCTTTTGCCCAGTCGTGTGGACGGGAGCGCCGCAAGTCATTGATGGCGACGCGTGGAGAAAGGCATGAGCGCAGGATATCATGGGCGACGAGTTGGCGGACCAGGATGGTGGTGCCGAACCACGGGATGGCTTCGGACGAATGTTGGGGAGAGCGTTTCCATGGCTTGTGTGTGTACGTCTCGTGCCGTTCTCCACCGCATCGTTCACACGCTCATCCTGCCCCAACAGCCAGTGAAACTAACGCCTGGTTACGTCGAGGCAGCCATCCGGTCCATCAGCGCGATTTTAACCTCCGCGCTCGAATGACGCAGCAGTATAACAAGCTTTCAGCACTGCTAGAACCCCTACGTTGAACCATCCCAAGCGTAGAGGAGCTCTCCAGATCCAGTGTGATATCGATGCTGTTGACAACATGCTAACGGCTACAGTGACCTTGGTTTGCGCAAAAATCTGAAGGGGTTTGGCGAGTTAGTAGTTGGTACAGGGTTGCAGAAGCTGGGCTCATGGGTTCTCCGGCTGGATACGGGACGCGAGTGTAATGCGCTTACAAAAAAGGTCGGAAGTGCATGAGGCGATGCTGGCTGAGCGCATCATGCAGTTGCAGAGCTTAGTAATGAAAAGAAACTTTTTCCAAAGAGCCAGCCCATGGAGTCATATTCCTATGAGCCTATACGAGCTTCCATGTGCATGAGCGCCCCCAGAAGGACGTTCTGAGCCTCGCCACCAGACGATACGTAGCGGCCGCCGATCTCACAGAGCGGGATGTCATTGAGGGAGGCGGGGTGTCGAACGAGGGGGTAATGTGACCGCGCTTGTCCAAGAGCATCTCTCACAATGCTCTTGTCGTCAAATAGCTCCACCGCCCAGGCCCTCATTGTAGTATGACCAGCCGTACGAGGGCATCCAGTTCGCCTGAATTAGCTACAACAGCGTCCAGGAGCTCACGAGGCTCCTTGAAAACTACGTGGTGGCCAGTAGCATTGTTTGCCAATGTCTATTCGATTAGGCGGGCAAGAAAACGAGCAGGATCGATTATTGGAACCGACGGACTGGCAGCAGCACGACCTGGCCACGTTTTTGGGTCGCTTTCTTTTTCTTTTCTCAGCATTGGGCCGTATTGAAGGCACACCGCTAAATGTGCGCAGCAACATGTTTCCATTGTCATCTACCTCCCAGCTACAAAGAATACTTGATGCTATAAGGGCCGTGAAATATCGAACCACCGCGAGATGAAACGTATGTATAAAATTAAATAAGCAAAAATTCGAAAAAAAAAAAGAGGTGGGTACACATTTCGCTATCTATACATTGAGAGGCATAACGATAACAAAACACTGATAAAGCATAACAAGCGGCGTGTCGTGTATGACTATTAGGAGCGAGTCAGTGTGTAGCAAGCCGAAGAAACTCAAGTCGTCGTATCTGGACGAGAGGCGGATTGCTCTGTTTTCTAGACATTGGGCGCAAGTGAAGCTTTAATCAGAGCTCGGGGCTGGCCTGCAGCTGGGAAGCACATTTCTGGGCAGCAGCAGTTGCAGATGCAGCGGCGTCCGCATCGCTGCGGGCACCCGGCTGGGAGAAGGCCTCCTTATCATCTGCAGTGACGTACGTAACAAGCTGATGCTCAAGCGTGGGAAGGGCGGCATCGTCAGAATATTCGAAAGTTCCAGGAGTCTGAGTGCCGATTCGTAGGGTTCTGTGAGCTTCTGACTGGGAGACCGTTAGGTGAGTATTTGGGATCGTCGGTTCTTGGGGCCTATCTTCGCCAGAAGATGGTATGGTGACCTGAGGACTCTGAGTATCACTCTGCAAGGTTTCTGGGATCTCTGCCTTCTCCTGGCGCCCAGAGGAAGCTAGCGGAAACATAGGCGGACTCGATGGTGGCCCCCCAAAGCTCCAGGAAGGTAGTGGAGGTGGGAGTGGAGGAGGTACTTGACGGCTTGCGCTTTCACGTCGAAGTTGGTCGACGTCTTCGCTTGGCTGCCTTGAGCCTACGCCATACACAGTCACTTGATATCCCCGGCTGCGTAGATCGACGGCGTCATCGGCGGGAGAGCCGATCCGGATACTCTCCTTGTCGAAACCACCAGACTCACTTGAGTCCACCATCGTTGAGCTAGACTCAGCATGGCGAACAACGCCGCGTTCTTTGTACACCCGTATCGTAGACTTGGTTCTCCGGAAATGCGCTTCGACCGCCGGGAAGAGCGGTATAAGTAGGCTCGATTCCTTCACCACGGCCATTGCACGCTGAATGGTCTCCTGCATCGAGGATGGAGGCTCCTCTGGGAAGCGAGGTGTACTCCCGCGCACAGTGCTAGAGGGTCGATCTGCCACCTGGCCAGCGATGTCAGGGTGCTGCGGTGCCTTGCTCAATAGTGAGATTCCCCAGTCAATCACGGGGTCGTAGTGGAAAAGCATGAGGCCTTACCGAGTCTTGAACCTCCTCCCTCTCCACGTTCCTCTTTCGTTTTGACATGACGGTGTCCGGTGGATGCTGAGACCACTAGCCCCGTGATGGTTGTGGACGTGGTTGACGATCCAGTCAATGCGGGGTTGCAGCGTATCGCGTTGTGCTGGGGGTTAACAGGCGAGCACGGGGAGTGTTGAGGGAGGGAAGATGGCGAGGCAGCGCGGAAAGTGGCGGACTCCAGGAAGAAGAAGGCGCGCGCCTTCGGTATAAGTCACCGCCCCCGCTGAATTCGGAAGCCACCGCACCCCGGTCGCTGAGGCAGGCCCAGACTTCAAAGCACGGCAGACTTGTGTGGCAACTGTGACAAAAACTCTCCTCCCATCCGGCCGAACGGGCACGCGGATTCCGACATTGCCGTCTGTGAAGAGCGTTGCTGGAGAAGTGCACTGCTGCGCGACTCAACTGGATGATTGCTGTCGAGAGTTGAGGCGTTGTCAAGCAGATGCGGATTAATCTGGTAGTCCTTGGCGCGAACAGGGAGCGGACGGGGCCGAGTGTGGACGCACCAGAGAGATTACTATAGTCACGCCAGGGACAGCTAGAAAACTGCAGTATAAATAAAACTACAAGCTCTACGGTGCCTTTTTCAGTGACTACGATAATCTTAATTGATTTCCCAGCTTCGTGCGGGAGGTACGGGCCCAGGAGGCCCGTGCCCTTAACTTCTACCCTTGCCGCATTGGTAGAAGTTCAATATTCTACCCCCCTTTTCGGGTAGATCTTCAATGTTCTACCAATTTGGCAAGGGTAGAAGCTAAGCACTGACTTGGGCAAGTAGAAGCTCGGCTCGGCTTGCGGAGGCTCACTCCTCCCACTTTGCAGACCACCACATCCATGTCGCCATCTCCAACGACCCCGCGTCAGCCACCAAGGCTGCCCTCCGCCGACGTACACGCATCGTCGCCGCGTCGTTCCTCGCCACCTAGAGATAGCGCCTCCGCCGTCGTGCGCACTGCAGTGCCGTCGCCAGTCTCCAGATTTGAAGATACAGTCAGGAGGGGTTGCAAGACATCGCTCCAGGCTTACAACAAAATTTCCAACGAGTACAGCAAAGCCCACAACGATGCTAACATCGACGATATCCTGTCGCAGGACGTGCTTACTTTGTTGCGGGCGCTGCAAGCAGAGGTGGCGCAACCGCAGTCGGAAGCCGCCAAGCTCAAGGCCCGTCTTGCGCGGCGGTGGAAGACCAGCGTGGCCGACATCGACGCAACTTTCAGCGCCACCACATCCCAGCATTTTCTGAAGCATGTCTGTGCCATTGCGCAGCTCATCGATTTGCGCACCGCCCTCCCGCTGCTGCAACAGGAGCGCGACCAGCGCCAATCCGGTTCTGCGAGCCATCGCGGCCTGAAACGTACACGCGACTGGACACCACAGGACGCCGATCGCGTGTTGAAACGACTCCGAGAAGAGAAAGACACGGCTGTGGATGATGGCGATGAAAACAGTGAGAGAGAGATCGAGGGTGTGCGCCGCGCACAGGACCCGCTACCTGACGATTTGGACGAGCTTAGCGACGATGATTTCTTCGCTCCTGAGTCACTGTCACCCTCGCCGTCACCGTCGCCCTCAGCGTCACCATACATCTTCGCCCCCCCGGAGTCCAAGCTTCTGCAAAACCACGCCCGAAAGAGGCGCCATCTTTCTCCAATCACCGAGGAGCCAACGCCGCTTCTCACGAGGTCCCTTCACTCTTCACAGTTCCTCCAGTCTCCACTGACCTTCGAGAATCACCATTCCACGGCCGAGCCTCCGCTCGCGACGCCCGGATTGACGCAAAGCTCGCAAGACTCAGACATACCAGACAACAAAAGCCCGCAGTTTCCGGTGGCCTCTGCTCCGCCTGACCGTCCTATGGCATCCGCGGTTGAAGAAGACGGTTCAGTACACGCTGTAGATGTCGACGGACCTGCTGTGCTCTCCGACGACGAAGTACCCACTCTAGACATCGACAGACCCGCCATACTCTCCGACGACGATAGGGCGCATGCCCTTGCCAGCCTCCGCCCCAAGACCAAGCTGAACAGCGTCGCTGTCAACCATGCGCTTGAATTCGTCGTAGCTTCGCAACAGGAATGGGCGTGGATTGATTCCATGCACCCAGCTGGTCTGAGCGATGAGCTCGCCCGCGAACAGAATGCAAGCTCGTTCGTTCACGCTGTCCACCTTGCCCCCAGCCATTGGGCGCTCGCCGTTGTCAATTCGCTTACCAAGGACCTCTTCATCCTGAACTCGTACCGTTCTCTGTCTCAAGCAGTCATCCAGCAAGTCGAAGCAACCGTGGCCGATAAACTCGACGTTTCGGAGCGTCTCTGCCCACAGCAACCCAACGACTACGACTGTGGTGTTTATACGGTCGCATTTGCCTTCTATGCAGTCGCCGCTCGGCCTCTCCCTGGCACAATAGCTTCAAGATTCTGGAGGCGATGCTTGGAGGTTCTCGTGTCCGGCAACGCTCCAGCTGAGGATGACGGCGACTACGGCACCGTCTCCATCCCAGCACTCACCATTGGCGACAGTGGATCCTTCTGTAATGTCATCCCTTTCTCCCCTAGTGCAGCCTTTGCTTACTCGCGCAGATCCGAGAGTCTTTACAAACGTGAATGGGCTACTCACTGCTCACTCGGCTTGGAATGATCATGTCCAAACTACGATTCGGAAATATACAGCCGAACTCGACATTGCTATATGCAACACGAACACGCTGTTAACGAATGCCAAGGACCTGGACGTCATCCTCACCTACCTTGACCGCAAGTGCATCAGCATTGATGAAATCGTCCGTGAGATAGACGGAATCTCGGCGTCTCTCGATGCAATCACGACCTTGAACAGCAGCAGCAACTTCTCGGATCGCCACAATCGCCTCAATGGGGAACTGATCATTGAAAAAAATCATCTCATAACAACGAGGCGGCGCTGGAACCGAAAGCTCACCCGAGCGAGGGATTTTAAGAACAAGATCGGCCCACTTCGTTCCTGGGTGGCGCATGTCAAAGAAAGAGAACGACGGAAACTGATGGAACTCAAGGCATCCCGTACTCAAGCGGCAGCGGCCTAACGCATGTTTGCTTCCTTTCCAAGTCGTGTCTCCATGGTAGGGGCTCCACTACAATCTCTCCTTGACCCCTCCGGGAAACCCTCTCGTTCTAATGGCCACTGGCTTCGTTTGGTTCCTCCTATGCAGCTTCATCTGAAACACACTGCTAGCCACCTGCTCTCGGCTATCCTGACTACTCTCGCATTGATGGCAGTACATGTCTGTTAAAGCGATCGGCGTTGATCCATGGCTAATCTAGCTGCTTGCTCGTCCTTTAATGTTGAAGGCGCTTGATGGTTTGCTGCGTGCCACGGGCCAACGATGCCCACAGGTACGCTCAGGAGTCGATTTCTTAGCTTGCGTGCTAGACTATGATGCCCGGGAAGACGGTGGCCAGCGGGATGGCAACTAGTAGAGCAGGTTGCATGTACCAGTGATGGGGGATGAATGGTCCCGAGACCATGCAGAGGCCCACCAGCGTTCCGAACGGAGGAGTACCAGTGACTTGGGAACCCGCAAGAGCATACTCTTTGAACTCCGAGTCTTTCATACTTCAGAGCTGCCTCGTTAATGGTATTGCTCATGCAGAATAGTATAACCGCCGTCTTTCAATAGAGCCACAATAAACGAGACCGTGTGCACAATGCCGAGGAAGAGGCACATGAATGACGCGTACCGATGATACACGTTGAGTTTCTCATGGCTTATTCCTGTCAGTATAGTTACAAGATCTATCTTTCCCGCCAGAGCTACAATGATGGGCATTAAAGCAGGAGCCATCAGTACGGTATTCGGGCGAAGGTGAGCAGGAGTAGAGAGACTCGCGAGGACAATGAAGGCGAGTGTACTACATGTCGGGAAGGCGAGACTGTTTGCACCTGGACCACTCAGCCTCCGGTATCCAATAGCCCTCCATACTACTCCAACAATAGTTAACGATTAGTAAGATTTTATCTAATTTCATAGAAATTCTTAGCAATAAAGACTAGTAAATAAAGAAAGTAATCCAATTATTTATCAGAAGTAGGAGCCTAACGCCCTCTATAACGATATTTTTGCTAGGCACTACTTTATACATAAATCCATCCACATGGACTTCAAGTAGGCGACCCCCCCTTGCCATGCAGGCCTTTGCGTCGTGGATGAACCCAAGTAAACGTTGCCAATGAAGTTACAAGTCCGATGGTCCTCGCCTGGTACCTTGTCTCTGAGTAGCACAGCGACACCTTCCCCCAACCAATTCCTCCCTCGTGGTAGCTGGTTCGGATTTTTGTATTCCGACTGCATAGCCCGGAAGATGACGGCGTTGAATGACTGCACGACAGGCGTGGTATTCGTGTCATCCCAGCCCCAGATCTCTACCCTCTCGCCGTCATCGGTATGACACATAGCGGTGAGGCGTGGAACCAGTGGCCGCGGGTCCCCACTTAGGCAGAGCACGAAGTACCGCCCGAGAAGGCCGTCCTCGGTGCATAAAGCATCGGATTCCCCATTGGTCTCCCCAAACATCGCTGTCCGCGTCAGGAGGGTAGCTGGCGCCCATCGAAAGCCGGGGGCTGAGAGCCGCGGGCCACCATGGAAGATGACATGGGGCCGTATACGACGGATCATGAGGAAGAATGCGCGCATGCGGGCCTCGGCGCCTTCGATGGAGATCAACCTGTCGGAGTCGAGGTCGAAGAGGGCGGCAATGGCGATGGTTTCGTCCGTCGCCCTGCTTGTCGAGCGCCAACTGAGCGCACTCGCGGGTTCACCGAAGCTAACTCCGGTTTTCGAACCTGTGGATCGGATAACCATCATATCGTTTGTAAAGGACCATAAAACCACTGTGTTAGTAAAACGCGTCTCTATTTCCTTTGCTTCACCAAGTGCCGAGCGAATCTCGATCAATTGCCCTTCTGCCGCCTGCATGAAGATCTTAGCTGCCAGATAGCCTTCCTGGAATGTCCACAGACGCTGGGCCCAGGAGGACGACAAGATCGCCCAGTACCTATCTACCAGCTTTGCGTTCTTCGGAGTCTTGGCGATAGTCTTGTCCATGACCAGCACGGCCGCCGCGTTTTGATAAACCTTTCTCATGGTACCGATGGCTTTCTTTCGTTGGCTTTCCGCGGCTGGGATGCACAGTGAGTCCATCCAGAGTATAGTGTCGCCGCCTTCCGTGAGACTTGCGACAGACTCGGAAAGCCGAATAACTTGGCAAGAAGGTAGACCGTTCTCGGAAGTGCTACCCAGACCGTCGACCCACACGTGTGATATCGCCACGAAGCGTACTGTTTCTGGGCTGTGCGGGTCATGTGCCGCAACGTCCAACTTTACCTCGTCCCCTGCACGAGTAACCCTCATCACTGGGATCTTGCCGTTGTCGATGGTGTCCAGCACGGCGTCAAGATTGGGTTTGACAAATGGACACGCGCAGTACTGAGAACGATGTTCAATCTTGTATGTCGACTTGTCAATATTGTTCCTGGAGGAATACCAGAGTCAGTGAACTGAAGTAATATGGTGACTGTGATATTTACCTGACGCATTCAAGACTGGTACAGTGGTCATGCCCCGAAGACGGGGATCGCTTTCCCGACCCATACAGCCAATCTAATATGGACTGCGCTGTCTGTTGGTACTGCGTGAGCAAGAAAGGACACCATCCCCTCCGAAGCAAGCGCTTCCGGCGAGCTTCCTCATAAGGCGGGTATCGGCTGCACTGCAAGTAACGGTCGTGAAATTCATCCAAAAAAGCGTCGGCTCGGGCGTGGAGGACTGGGTGAATGTCAATCTAGTCTTGTATACCATAAAAGTGTAGCATAGTGACTTACGAGCATCACGAAGCCGAATCACTGATGGCAGGAAGTGGGCAATTGCTCCAACAAGTTCCGAAAAGGGTGAGTTGGGGAACAGTGAAACAGTGCGGGCAAATTCCATAACCAATTCAATTGCTTCCCCAACTTGGTTAAGTGCGTCCTCCGATGCTCTCGTTAGTTTTTTTTTCCGTTCCAAATCATCCTTGGATTCCGCCAAGGCCTTGAATATCATGAGAATGAAGTTAAGGTTTCCGGTATGGATGTACTGATACCCCGTCGCGGGATCGCGGCGTAGAAGATACGAAGTGTGGATCGGTATCCAGACGAAGGATTCGATGAAGCCAAAGTAGAGCCAACTCTGGAGGAACGCTGCCACCCTCTGGCTCATGAGTTGGCAGGTCATGCCCGGTACTTGCAGGCTCGGATGCGAACGAGCTAGATGTCCTCCTGCTTTGTCGAAGATTGGGGCCAGGTCCCAGCCGCGTTTTTTGGCGTAGCCCCAGAAAGGCTGTGGTTTGTGGGGTTCTCCGTTGTTCAAGGGCGCGCCGGCGTCGTGGTCGTATCCGAACCATCTTGTAAAAGGCTTTACAGGTGGTACAAGGGTCAGCTTGGATTGTGGGTCAGTCTCTTTGAGTGGCAAATCTTTAAGGGCGCCCAGTATTTTCTCCTGCCCAACATCTAGACTAACATCTAGGAACAAATGTTCCATGGTCGATCGCGGTTGGCCAATTTGAACAGAACGGAGAAGTAAATTCGCTGATGGCAGGCGGTATATCGGCGATCGAATGGGGTATAAATGAGACGATTTGGAGAGGAAGAAGAGTAAGGCTAACAAAATAGACAAGGCAGAAAGCAAGGCGGAATCCGATTCAGCCCGCGTGTGGCTGATGAGGTGGCGGTGACTATGGAGCGGTGGATCTACCTGCAGCGCTATTCCTGTTCGGTTGCGACAGCGATGTTCCTATTCTCGTTATCTTGTCCCCACCCTCGGATCATCGTCCAATTACATGCGTGCCACGCTGCTGCCTAGCCACCACGTCATTGGCAAGCCCGTTTTGTTGCGGGGCACAATTCTTGTTGTCATGTTGAGTGTGGCTTTGCTTCGTCTGCCACAGGCAGCCATGTCGGCAACGTCTGCCCACAGCCAATCAGTACCAGATACGAGGAGGTTTCTAAACCAGTTTTCAAAGCATCTTGCTAAAGCGCGGTCAAGCGATCTAAGACTGAATGATGCGCTGGCATCATGTAGAGCTGAGCCTCGCAGTGATGGTGTGTGGGAAACCTTTTAATGTCGCACAATTAGCAACAATCCTGCAGTCCATCTTCATTCCCCTTCCCACGCTGCAATTGTGAACACAATGATGGCTTCCGCTTACCCACACGCCTACATACCATCAAGCCACCAAATTCGTCCAGACTCAAGCCTGAATACCTCGCCAGCAGCGCCTCAGCCGACCCTCACCTCGTACCCCAGCCAGAAATACGGTTTACCTATCCATCCATTGTCTCCCGACGATACAGGCTCTTCAAGCACTATGGAGCCTGGGCAATTAACCCCCTCTTCTCGGTCTCGTAGCTCATCAGGTAGCAGTGAGGACTTTTGTTTGGAAAGATTGTTCGCGCTCGAGGCAAGTAGCTTGAATGACCCAACACGTACACCACGCCCACGGCAATTTCAGAATTCGAAGTCTCCAGCTACAGAGGAGTGGAAACGACAGAAGCGCGAAGAGGGCGCCGAAAATGAGATCATCGACCAGATCATGGCGCTTGTAGGCCTGGAAAAAGTCAAGCGGCAGGTTCTTGCCATCAAGGACAAGGTCGAGATTTGCAAGAAGCAGGAGACGGATCTTAAGAAGGAACGGTTCAACATTATTTTTCAAGGAAATCCGGGAACAGGTAAGACGTTATTTATTTTTTGTCTTTTTTATCCATCCACTAACCGTGTGGGGTGCTTACGCATGTAAAAGGGAAAACAACCGTCGCCCGTCTCTACGCAAAGTTTCTCCACTCAGTTGGCGTCTTGGAGTCTGACCAGGTGAAAGAGACGTCTGGCAGCAAACTGGCTTCTAAGGGATCTAGAGGAACCAAACGTATGCTAAAGAAGATGATGGGCTACTACTCAGGTGGTGTCCTCTTCATCGACGAGGCCTACCAGCTCGTTACCTCTACCTCAGGGCGTCAGGCACTGGATATCCTTCTCACAATGATGGAAAACAATGTTGGGAGGCTAGCCGTTATCTTCGCCGGCTACCATGACGATATGGAGCCCCTTTTTGAGCATAATCCTGGACTTCTCAGCAGGATCCCATACACGCTACAGTTCGACGACTTTAGCGATCCTGAGCTATGGCGCGTGCTATGCGACAAGATTGAAGATAGGTACGGTGGGAGAATGCGAGTTGAAGAGGGGATAGAAGGACTCTGGATACACGTTGCGATCCGCAGGCTTGCACGGAGCCGTAAGAGCAAGGGGTTTGGGAATGCCCGCTCCGTTGAGAACCTCCTAGCGGCAATAGCGGAGCGCCAAACAACCCGCATCAAAGTAGAGTATAGGAAGGGCGAGGAACCAGACCTCCATTACTTTACGAAAGAAGATCTGATCGGGCCAGATCCCACCAAGGTGGACTTTACGTCCCGTGCTTGGACGCAGTTACAAGAGATGATTGGACTGGACTCGGTGAAGGCCTCGATAAAAGCGACGATCGAGATGATCAAGAGGAACTACGGCCGAGAGCTACGCGAGGAAAAGCCACTACAGGTATCCCTAAACCAGGTATTTGTCGGATCGCCTGGGACGGGAAAGACTACAGTGGCGAAGCTGTACGGTCAAATTCTGGCCGAACTCGGCCTGCTTAGCAAGGGCGATGGTAACTATATCTTTTATAACTATCTTGAACAGGCATAACTAACCCTCTACCGCGCCAGTCGTTCTTAAAAATCCATCCGATTTCATCGGCGATGCGGTCGGAAAATCAGAGGCTAAGACACGAGGCATTCTCGCCGCCACAGTCGGCAAGGTGCTCATTATCGACGAAGCGTACATGCTAGACACGGGCAGTGACGCCGCCGCAGGGAGGCAGGCAGACCCATACCGGGAAGGTGTTATCAACACGATTGTAGCCGAGGTCCAGGGAAACCTGGGAGAAGACCGCTGCATCATCCTCACCGGCTACGAGGATAGGATGAAGGCACTGTTCCGCAACACCAACCCGGGACTCGCGCGCCGCTTTCCTATCGAACGCGCTTTCCGCTTCGAGAACTTCGATATCGACCAACTAATGCAGGTAATGCGACTTAAGATGCACCAGCAGGACATCCGCGCGACGGATAGGGCACTGGCCGTCGCGCGCGGTGTTCTGGAAAGAGCCTTGATGCGCCCGTCCTTTTCTAATGGCGGCGAGGTTGAGCGATGTCTGGCAGACGCCAAATCCAACCATGAGGCCCGGCAGGCGAAGAGGCCGGAAAGCGAGCAAGAAGCCGGAACGCTGCTTGAGGCCGAAGACTTTGATCTTGAGTGCGGGCGGCTGGTAGACGATGCGAAGAGTAGCTGTAGGGACATTCTCGGGGGCCTCGTGGATGAGTCCATTATCGAAACGCTGGAGGAGTACCAGCGCCTTTGGCGCGTAGCGAAGCAACGCGGTTGCGACGCCCGCAAGCTTGTTCCCACCAGACTTCTCTTCAAGGGCGGCCCAGGTACGTGTTCCCATCAGTCCCGATCCCGCCCACGCGCCACTGACCACCACAACACCCCATAGGCACCGGAAAGACGACCGTTGCACGAACTCTGGGGAGACTATTCTACAACATGGGCTTGCTAGCCACCGACGAGGTTGTCGAGTGCTCCGTCACAGACATGATCGGGCAGTATGTTGGGCAGACAGCGCCAAAGGCACGCGAGCAACTGCGCAAAGGCCTGGGGAAAGTCCTGCTCATCGACGAAGTGCACCATATTGGCGGCGTCGGTGGTTACGGCGCCGAGGCTCTCAAAGAGATCGTCGCTTTCCTCAACAATCCGTGGCATCGCGATCGCCTGGTCGTCGTTCTCATCGGCCTCCCAAAACACATTGATCTTCTTATGGCCGTCGTGCCTTCGTTGTCCGGCCACTTCCCCGACGAGCTCCTCTTTCCGGACCTCACGCCTCAAGCCTGCATCGACTTACTCGCTCGCGAACTTGCGCACCAGCGAATCATTCCTCATCCGGATCCGGCTTTGCTGCTGTCCGACGACGAGCGCGAGACACGGTGGGACGGAGGGCTGAAAGAGCGAGGCCTGAAACATTACCTACACGCCATGTGTCGGGTCCCCATGTGGGGCAACGCCCGCGACGTCCAGACGCTAGCGGACAGAATCGCGCGCAGGCACATGCTTAGTGGTGGAATCGGAGCAGAGAGCGCCGAGGCTCTGCCACTCTCCCCGGAAACTGTACGCCGGTGCGCCGAGGATCTGCTCGCGACGCTGACAGGGCGGTGGACTGCCAGCATGGACGCTAGTATGGCGAGCGCCAAGGGCGAGCAGCAGGTGCAGGCGGACACTTTTAGCGCCCCGCAGCCACCTACGACGTCCATGTTGCAGGACATAAAGGAGGAGTATTTTTCCGACGAGGACGAGGATGAGGCCGCAGACGTGGACGAGAGCCAAGACGTAGATACGCAAGCGTTGCTGCGGCAAATGGGCGTCTGCGAGGCAGGGTACGCATGGAGGAGAGAAGGTGCCGGGTGGCGCTGCGAGGGGGGATCGCACTACGTCGACGATACACAACTGGCAAATTTCGCTGGTAGGCAGTAGGTGGTAGCAACGGAGCGAACTTTTTTATATTTAGAGTGTGAGTGAAGAGCTGTAATAAAATATCCTTCTGGGCGTAGAACTCAAGGGGCTTAACTAAAAGACTTGAATCTTATATAGCCGTATAGAATTTAGATTATATGGGGAAAAATTGTTAGATAGGTTAGAGTCGGACCGTAGCGTATTTACCGTGCTATATTCAGAGTAGGATACTCGAATCAAACTAAAACTCTAAAAGATTATATAGCCCGTCTTTAAGACTACCTTTTCTTAAGAATGCTTTTAAATCCAACTACTAGAGTATGGAAAGAACGGGATGATCAAGAAAACCGCAACCTCCAGCGTGATATCCCAAGGTTGGTCCGTGGAGTGGATTATCAGCCCTAGCTAGCGATAGGACCAGCTCTAGAAAAGCAAAGTTTCCGGATCCTCCCTACCTTAATAATAACTCCGAGGAGGAGGAATATGGAACGAAGGGGCGCTTGGCTATGGATTATTCCGACAAGGGGAAGCCCAACATTATTATTGTTATTTATTAGTATACACCCAAGCTTCAGCCGGCTTACTTAATTCAGCCCGTCCCTTCCACTCATTTGCGTGGTCGTCAAGCTGGAGTCAACGCTGCACCCAATCAAGTGGACATAATTGGTAGCTTCCGACAGTCAGGTAATGCATTTGAGCAGCTGATCGTGCTGAAATGTTTACCGAGCTAGAGAACGCTACAGTCATCGTCGACGGCGGGGTTTATGGCGTAGAATTGGCCGAATAGTAAGGCATGTGTAGTCAAGGATATGTCTTAACATGTCAGCTCGGCCTCGACGTCGTAGTAAAATGTACAGTTCACTACCGTGCCATCCTGACGAGCTGTCGGCAACACTATCACATTGGAAATACAACACGTACTCTTACAGGCGCACGGATTCGTCACGGGGACTGCTGGCTCGTCCCGCAAGAACCTCTAGACCTGGGCCGGAACCGGTAAACCACTCAACCTCGCCACGTCCATATGCCATGCCTTACCACAGAAGTGATTACGGAATACCTTTACGGCAGCGGAAGCCATTTTGTGATGGCCCGCAGGTGCCTTTAAGCCGGCATCATCTAATCCATATGGGTGGTCGCCTTCCTCTTTTCCCTCACCCCCATCCTCCGCTCACCAGTACTCGAAAGAAACACAGCCGTCTTGAGTCCAGCGCTGCACCGCTATCCAGGGAGAAATTAACAGCGGAGATTCTACTCACCACTTCAGAAAGGATTCTGACAAGAACACCACCAGCACCCACAATCAGGTGCATCAAGCATACAACCGGGGGGCAGTAGAACAGTATAGAAGTATGGGTGGTAATGACAGCAACAACATTGATGCGTGATGGGAGGACGAAACGCAACGGGTCTGCTATTTCCTCGAGAAGACGACGTACTCCTTCATGTATGCACAGAGGTTGGCACCGAAAGTCTCGCCCCGCCCTCCAGCCTGCAGGGGTGCCCCTAGCCTCCGCGGGCAGCGCGAGCATGGCAAAATTTCACCACTCTGCCGGCAGTTTCACAGAAAAGCATCTAAACCTTCACGGTCTCCATTTATGGTGTTGACTTTATCCACAAATGGGACATTTCAAGGATATCTCTCTCTGGACTTCCTTTTTTTCACGCCTGGATGACCCCCCCCCCCCCATCTTTCTTCGAAAGCGTAGCGAGTGTGTGCTACTGCCGAGCCTTGTTCATCGTCGTTCCACCTTCCGGCCGGATGGCCTCTGAAATTCAGCGTGAAATAAGCTCGATCGACAGCTGCATCCTCCGCCGCGGAAGGTTGTCCCATGCCTTTCCAGCCACCTGTTGTTCTGCCAGAGAGGGGCGAGCTTCTGAGCCTCTCTCTCCCTTTTGCCGTTGTTTTCGGCCATTTCAGCCCACTGCCGTGACGGGCTCTATCGTGTTGAGAGATTAGGTAGGTTTGCCTGGCCAGCCACAGCAGCAGCTGTCGGACGTCGTGATTTGATAACAACACCAGCAGCAAGTACTCATGATCCTTGTTGAATGGCAGACACGGCAGTGCCAAGTGATTGCAGAAAAAGCTGTCTCTGAATATCGACCGAGCCTGGAGTAGAGTCGTCCCCGTCCCGGTAATGTTGCAGCAGTGACGCAAGTAGGTCGGACAATTTAGCTTTCTTGTCGAATTCAATTCCTCGGGCCGTTAGCTGCGCCTTCACCTCCTTCGCCGGGATTTTAGGAGTGCTGGAGCTGCTGTCTAGCGTCAAGGCGTTGGAAGCGACGCTCATTTTGTCAGTTGGTTTGAGCAAGGCACAGCCGTTCTTTAGTAAGAACGTCAGCGTCGCATAAGCCGAACTCGAGAGGTCCTCGTTCGAGATGCCTGGGTTGCGCTCTTGCAGATCCAGCGTGCGCAGCGACTTGCCCAGATTCGGTGCGGTGTAAAACTGACCGCCGACGCTAAGGCAATCTTCGGGCGTAAAAACGGCGTGTGGAAGGCCGGGCGGCATAATACTACACGAAGCATGGCTTTAGAAGGGGAGGGGGCTTCACAGAAGATAGAGAACTTACAGCACGTCTCCGGCTCGTAGCTCGACCTTCACCCAACCGTGCGGGTAGTGCTCGGGTGCGAGCGAGCCCGCTGCTGCAAGCTGCAGCACCGACTGGTCGTCGGCAAAGCGCGGGAAGTACCATATCTTTCTTCCCTCCAGTATGGCAATCCACGTGTTTCCTCCGCCGGAATCGATGTGGATGGACGAGATGGCGTTTTGCATGGATGCAAGGAAGAACTCTGGCGAGTCGGGTGGTGTCCAGCTCGACGCCGTCTTGCCCTTGTCACCACGACTCCGGGAGGCTGTGCGGAAGACTAGATCGTGCAGCTTGACGGCCAATGGGCAGAAGTGAAAGCCCGTGCGGTTCTGGATGTCGAGGAAGTTGAGTGCTGGGGCATTTGGACGGGAGGGAAAGCTGGAGCACAGGTTGGCAACGGAGGTAGAGTAAGTACGGTCTTCGGCGTCGGCGATGGAGTAGTCGTAGACAGAAATACCAGCGTCTTTATCGTCAGACATGTGCCTGAGGAACTCTGCCAAATTGAGCTGATGCGGAATAATGCTTGGCCTGGCATCTGTAGTGCGATGCAAGAGCGGCAGTCGAAAAGCTTGGCTGAGGTGGCGCTGGAGATCATCGGAGCTTTCGACAAGGGTGACTTCGTCCTGTGGAAGGCCTGGTTGGGTGATGAGAAGCTGAATAAGGTCGAGGTTTGACTTTGACGGCGCAGCTAGATCGAGCTCATTGACAACACAGGCCCTCGTCTTCGCAAACTGCGCTTCGGCATCCAAGTCTTGTATGAAACCACTTATTTCCTTTGCACCTTCAGAATCAGAGATGGCGAAGTCGATGTTGTAATCACCCCACTCGATTGGCGTGAGCGCCGCGTGAATCGCACGGCGTTTTCTTTTCGATTGCTTGATTTTATCAGCCTTGACATTGCCGCTGCTGTCACTCATTTTGACGGCGTCGAGATGACAATGTTCTTCGCAAGCAAACGGTTTCGTGTGGGGTGACTTTGACGCTGGGGTCGTCGAGGACAAAGGCGCTGGATTTGAATCTGTGCAGCTCGGCAGCCTCGTTCGCGCGTGCCTTCAGGCTCTCGAGTTGCGCAGCGGTGACTTGACAAGTCAGCTGGTGCGGCGATGCGGATAAAGTAGCGGATGACGGAAACTGAGGCGCGCGTTTGTGCCGTCTGTTTACTTAGGCGAGGGAGGTATGTGCACGTGTCTGGGTGACATCATATCAGCAAACGGCCGCCGTCCGTCGTCCTTCTAACACTAAACCTCTTCGAGCACTCGACAGCTCCCCCACCACCGGCATCTCTGGAGTATTCACCGCTTCTCACGCTCATCCGCCGAGCGCCATCGCCCAGGCTGCCTTTTAAGCTCACTGGAGAGCCACTGCAGTTGCGAACCTTCCGATTCTATCTGAAGCAGTCGCTCGCTGGAGCCATCAGAAACTTTGGCCTTTTGACCTGCACGAATCTAGCTGGTAGTGGTGGAAGCGCTCTCACAAAACGTCTAGCCCGCTGACGATGCTTCATAGATAATAGACGAGCCACTCCGTTCGCATTCCAGTCTGTGTCGCTCTGCCGTACATGCTCGTCCATGGCTGAAGACATAGCCAGGGCGCTGCCACGAACGACCAAGGGGACAAAGGACCACCGCTTCTCCAACCGCAACTTCCTTTCATCTCAGCTCGCCCTACATTCACGCGACGAACACAATTCTTCCGCACCTCATTCTAGCTATGAATGAGGACCGATTACGCGCTGCTACAGGTGCTTTTAATAAGGGAGGGAAAGGAGGATTGACTGGCGCGATCGACCATGTCTTGTCCGCTTTCAAGTGAGCGCACGCCATGCTCACACGTGTCGGGGGAGCGGGCCGAGGTGGGTGCGAGCTCTAAAGTACTCGTGTTGTGGCAGTCGGGCGTAGCTCGGATTCAGCCGTCGATTTTGACGACGTCGTGCCGTGTAGCCTGTCAGTCAATCGAACTTCTCATCTCGGTTAGACTGCGCGCACGCTAGTCACTGCAGGTACCATGGAATGTCGCTTGCACTGTTCCAGCGCCACCGCCTGCAGGCGCGGTACGAACCGTTGTTGGCAGGGGCCGATCAACCAGGAATTTATTTATTGCTATCTTCGCTCCTCAGCTTGCCGCAACGCCGTCGTCTGACTGCGACGAACTTCGCCACATTGAGCCCGCTGCCGGTGGAACGTCATGAGAAACTACAAGCGCACGGCAACGAAGGTTCCCAGTCAATGCAAAAGGTGTTCGCCGGGGTCCAGCGGCCCGCTGTCCGCTCCAAATACTCTACGACGGTGCTTCTGAGAGTCGTTGCCCTGTTGGTGGCGGTGCCGTCTTCGAAGTTCGCAGCATCTTGCGGCCGTTTTCCCAACAGCAACGCCCTTGATCGACTCCAGCTTCACGCGAATGAAAGCCCTCCCCGTTCAAGAACATTCAGACGTGGTTTCGCTGCTCCAAAGAGAAGTAAGAGGCAGCCTACCTTTGCACGCTGTCCCAATGTACTGGATTCCCAAGAACTCGACGCTGCTTATCCAGAGCGGTGGGCAGGATTGTAACGCGATCAGCGACGCACGTATGCCGCTCATCACCTCAACCGAACACCCACTCGGCGACGGGCTAAGAAAAGTCCTCGGAGTGTGTCGGGTTCATGTGAGTGACAACGTCTTTTCTTTGTTGGGAGGTCTCCCCTTCCGCCATACGAGCGGTCGGCTGCAGACCACGGTAAAGGAAGTCTGCATGTACCCTGTCCTGTCGTGTCTGATCTGGCGTCGGCTGCACACGCGACACCGCGGATGCGGTTCGTCGTGCCCGGTCAGGGCTTCGGCTGCGGTGAACCAACACCGATCATTCATTGGTTTTTCTCCCTGCAATGAAGAACCTGAATTGGTTCAATCAGGGCTATACGCCGGTCTTGATGTTGATCGCGAGGTGACGCACAGCTATTATGCAATATGGTGCAGCGTTGATCTCCTTGGCCTCGTCCTGTGGTTCTCGGGAAGACGAGATCTCTCTGCGGACCACGAGAGTTTCTTGCTCGGTACCAGTCTCCGGGATCTCCGGGCGAATCCTGCCGTCGTCCACGCTACCGCGGAGCCGGAAGGCCGGGTGAAGACGAAGCAACGACGCCCAGGCACGTTCCACAGCTTCCAGGTGACTAGCGTCTCTCGTCTGGTGGAGCATCATTCTTGAGGATCTGGCTGGGTTCCTGCAGAATCGTGAAGTGCCCGGCGAGGTAAGCACCTTTCGAGAATTGGCGACACAGCTGGCTAAGAAGCAACCATAAGCCCTCTGTTGCCACACTAGTGGAGAGCCATCGCGAACGATCGGTGCCAACAGCTTCCTCACAGACGTGTCACACGACCACGACGCGAGCAACGTGGCCAGCTCTTGCCAAACGGTGTCTGCTGCCGTGGACGCCCGTCTGCCGGGTGAAAATCATCTTCCGGCACGCCCCGCTATATTTCCAGTGCGAGCCTGTGGACTTTCTTCTGGCCACTTTGGTCCTGGCATTTTGCTCGTGGCGGGGCTGCAAGTTGATGAAGATTGACTTCGAATCCCATAGACGGGATCTGGCGGACGAGGACTTCGACGTATCCAGGACCGTTGGGTAGTTCACCCACATAGCTCCCATGTTGTTCAATTTGACCGGGGGGTATTGGTGTGCAAGGCGCGCTCGATGCCGCCAAGGATGCACGGAACGTGTTCAAGAAGGGCATGCGCTCGTACCGCACCATCGCTCAGCGGGACCTGAGGAAGGTTCTGTAATATTCTTCAATTACGGAGGTGCCAGGTCCGAGGAAGCTTCGTACGCCTGCTTTCAGGTGGCATGCAGCGACAGACTCGGCGCTATGCATGCCGACCCTCATAATTTGCAGACTGCCCACTTGGATATCGAGTGTGGGGCCCATGGAGACCGTCTCAATCTGGCAGTCTCCTTTGGCGCTTTGAGACACCGGCGGAAAGCAAGCCTGAAGACGATGCCGCTTCAGGAAAACACCCCTCGGGAGGTGAGCCCGTTGATGGCGAATCATGGGGACACATTGTTCCAGGTCAGCACCTACGGGCTTGAGAGTTCCGTAAACGACTGCCTCGTTTCATTCGGCGTCCTGCCGCAGAAGGTTGAGTACATATTGCCTTCGCCGGATTTTCAATCAGCCATGTCTCTGCCCAGCGCAGACGACCGAGCCTACATCCAAAAGGCTCCGTGGAGCGAGGAACCGGCAAGAAGCACCCCCAGGCATTTTGTTACCCAGGCGAGCGCTGGAACGCAATCAAGATTCACCCAAAGAGAAGGAAAGGTATGAAGATATCTTTTATGATCTGTGCTACATTCTCAGGCATTTTTAGACGCCCTAGTCTGTTCGTTGTATACATCCTTTTGTGTTTTGTTTTATTTTTCTTGCCCTCGGCATGTATTCCTACAGAGTCATTCGTGAAGTAGCTATCCTCATCTTAGATCACGCGAGGTTTCAGTAGGACTTCATCACTTCTCTGATCTTTCGTACAGTAAACCCTATGGGCCTTTCAATTAATTCGACGGAGCGGAGGGAGCTGAAGCTCTCGTGGAGATGGAAATGGGAATAAATTTAGTAAACAAAGGCGAGGGTACAAAAGCTTTACGTCCGGCTGTTGAGGGTGTAGTATTTTTAAATCGATGGGATTCTCGGCAGTTATTAAGGCAAAATGGTTTGGTGTAGATAGCGGGGTATGATTAAGCTATCTACGTTTTATCATTTTCTTTCTAAAGTGCAAGGGAATCCAGTTCCGGTAAAGTTTCTCAATAAGAAACAGGATGCTGGGGAATTGTACCGTGAGGGACGTGGTGTTCAGTGTAATGCCAAGTCAAATGAAACCCAAAGCAGAAATGGTGTAGTAGGAAAAAGTGTGACTTGAAAGAGGGCCGAGGATGTGCGCTCTCGCTCTGTTGTATCTGCCCAAAGTGCCGTCGCCTCCTTCTGAATTCTTTCCTTTTTTTCGTTTTTTTTTCCCCTTAGTTTTCAAACCAGGCATGGAAGGTAGGGAAGCTCAAGTCGAAGCTCAAATAGAAGAAAAGCGTGCCTTCAAGACAAGCCTATGTCTTTCTGGATCTTTTCCTTTCCGAAGATCAGACCGCGAATTGACCTTGAGAAATAGTAGTCTCCTGTAGCGCGAAAACGACAAAAGTACCCCGTGTCTCACACGAAGTTCTGAGTACCGTCTCGTAAAGCCGACGTTTCCGATCAGCTGTTATAAAACTTAACGCTAGCGGTACCGCCCGGTCTACCGTTAATGAAGCTCTTGAACTTAAGCGTACCTTAATCGGCGGCCAAATCGATCTCAAGAGTGTAATTAACATTACGGTACCACTGCTTCTTCTTTTTATTATATTTGCGGGGAGATGCGTCAATCTCCGCGTCTGTAAAGTACAGCTTTACTTCACCGACCCTTTCGGTTTTCCAGTCATCACCGTAGAGCGGGCTTTCTTCGTAGATACAGCAGTAGAGGCTCAGAGTTGTATGATAGACTCTATCAGTGTCGCAAATAGTCGTGTGGATGTTGAAGGGAGCCTTTGTCTTTGCGTCAATAGATTGACCCTGATCCATGAGCTCGCGTCAGTAAAATTGTTTTTACTTATGAGCCACACGTGTCATACGAACATTCTTAATCTTCCACGACACCGTGCCATAGCAGTACTCCTTATTGTAATAAGGCTCGAAGAAGCTTTGCCACTCCTCGTAAACACCCTTCACGAAGCGCTTGGAAACGCCGTAACCATAATAGAGACGAGCAATTCTTAACTTAGGCTTCAAGCCCTTAAGACCTCGGATAGCTACGCCACGGACAACTACAGCTTGGCACTAAGGAGGGCAAGTGAGCGTAATATCACTCTTCAAGCGGCACCAAGTTTCCATCTTTTCGTTAAGGTATTCAGAGTCGCCGAAGCCCCCAACGAGAATAATACGTCCGATCCTACAGCTCTTGATCGCCGCCTGGTTGATTTGAGACTCTACGAGACTAATAACCTGGTCAACGACTGGGTCGAAGAAGAATTACATCTCTTTCCTATTTACTGTTAGAAATCCAATATCAAATCATAAAGAATGAACTTGGTCCGTACCACGTAAGCTAGAGAATATCTTCGTCCGAATCGTAGCGGTCCAGGTTCGCGTTGTCTTCCAGGATCACGTTTCATAACGACGTTCTCAATCTCGAACAGCTTCTCGTCAGAAACACCGCGATGGCTCCCAAAGGTCATTTTGGCAGCCTCGAAGCTCTACATCATCTAACTTCCTAGTCCACGCTTCTTCGGCTCAATCGAGGTATAGACATTACTGAATGTTTTTACCATCCAAAAATTAACGTTGCCGTCAATATATGTTGATCCACACTTACCACCGCCGCCGCAACATAACTCTTCGAATTTGAGCTGAGGAACCACATCGATGATGAAATAAGCCGTTACGTCCAAGGTCTGAACAAAAGGTCTAATTCAGAAAACTGGACAGTCTTGTATGTATTGCCGATAGAGAGGTAGAGTAATAGCAGAAGAAAGATAAGTTAAGAAGGATCGGCGGTCAGAGTTAATAGCATCGAAGGACATATAATTACTCCCGCTCCTTCCCGTTCTAACCACTTACCCTCCTGCACAATTTGCACCTTGCTAGGTCTTGGCCGTTCTACGCCCTCTTCCCTCCTCATCTTTACTTAACCCTCAACGCCACCACACGCCCACTCTTTCCTTACCTTTTCAGATCGGACGCCATAAAACCGTCCGAGCAGTCGGTAGCCATAAGTCTTACAGATACTAACAGCCAGGATAGCCGCATACGAAACCCATCGCCAGAAGTCCTTATCCTCAGATCCACCTCCTAGGCCGCCGGTGTTCAGTCAGGCCGCTCTCACCCTAACTCACAACACCACATGCAAGCGAGGGTGTCCGCACCAAGCACATAGAAGCTGGACCGCATGGGTGCTACGCGAGTGTCGGAGACACAGTTGTAGCCTTCGCACTATCAAGTCAAACAATCGCAGGGAGTATCTGGTGCTAGGATTCCGAGTGGTGCGCACTGGAAGCAAAAGTGTGATAAATTCTCATCAAACTTCTCTGACTCAGATAAGCTTGTGAAGAGTCTGGCAGAAGACATTCACAACCGCAAAGAGGAAATTATATACTATAAGCAGCGGAAAGAAGCCTTAAGGAAGGCCTACGAGAAGCAGGTTAATAAATGCAAGGAGGAGATTGAATACCACAAGCAACAGAATGAAGGTTTGAGGGAGGAGCTCAGCGATACGAAGCGCCAATTGGAATCCTACATGTCGGCTCTGGGAAATTTTCAAAGCAGGATCACTCAGCAGCCTCAAGGACGCTGGCCTCAGGACGAGGACAGGAGAGTATAACAGCTCATCACCGGTTTCTACAAAAGTGTCCGAGCTTGGTCCAAGAAGTACGCGGCTCCCTCTTTCGAGACGTTTCTAACGCACACGCCGAGACATCAGCACCTACTTCTCGAGGGCTCGAGAAGAGTCGCTTTTGTTAGCAATCTGAGTTCGCTTACAGTATTAAAGCCGCTATTCCTCATCCTAACGGCACTTCTCTCCGAGGATCTCCGCACGCATATCTTCAGCAATCCTTTCTTCGTCTTCGAGGATCCTTTCGAGGCTTTACCTCAACATAGCATGGGGCTGCATGATCGGTTGAATGAAATCTACGTGCACATGATGAATGGTAAGTTTACTATTTTAAACATAGCTAGCGCATAACCAACTAATGTGTTGTAGACAACCCATCGCGTGCCCACCTCTGGCGGACCCAGCTACTGAGGAGTGCGTTCCCCGACTTGCAGACGTCTGCAATAATTCCCACAGAAGTAATGTGCCCCAAGAACGCTTCGGAGGGTAAGGTTCGTCAGCTGTACAGCAAGTTCTACAGGGAGTTTCTTCAGGGATCTATTTCGTCGCTTCTGCAAGAGTTGACTCAGGATGAAGCAAGAACATGCGCTTCAGAGCTGCACCGGATCTACATCCAAGCCGGGAATCTGCAGAACCGTTTACAGACCCACGCCGCTCGCTTCGAGTGGTGCGAGCCAAGTGAATGTGCTGGGCTTACGTTCACAGTGGACTCCGAATGGTTCAAGGCAGACCACCGCCACCGGCTCGAAGATGACGAAGACTCCAGCCACGATGGTCAGACAATCAGCATTGTCCTGAGCCCACCTGTCACCATCTCAGGAGATCACAACGGAGAGAATTACGACAAGTTCCGGGTGGTAGCCAAGGGTCTTGTCTACCTTCAAGACCTGTCATTTCCGAAGGACCTCACGCACGCGGGGCGCCTTGGTGGTTATCATCAGGAAGACGAAGATGAAGATGGGCACGTGTTCATCGGATAAGAATGATAGCCAAGGCTTGAGTCTTGGGATATCTTCGTCCGGAGATGGAGCTTTAATCCGGATGCGTTTCTCTTGCAGAAAAAAAAAAAGGAAAAACAGCACAGGCTCGTCAGGGCGGACCCTTTACATCCGGATACCTTATCCCGGAAACTTTCTAGCCACAACGAAACTCCGCACCTGACAAGATCTCTAATTTGCGGGCTCGGCGGTTCTATCTACAATTCTCGACTACTCATTCTGGCTTTCAATCGTGCATATACCTTAATTTTCCAAGGAGGATTCGACAAAGTGAAACTACACCCTTAACTCTCCTCTGCGGCTTACAGGTGCTTCGACTATACCTCAAGCTGCAGAGAAGCTGGACAACCATTTGATGTCTATCAAAAACAATTTCTTGCTTTTCTTGCGTTTCTTCTCTGGCTTCTCTGGCTTTTCTGGCCTTTCTGGCCTTTCTGGCTTTCGCAAGCGTAATTACAAGTCACAACCCCGAATTGCCCGCCCCTCCACTTGAGTTACGGCATTGCTGCAGTTATAGAGTATAGTTCAAAACCGCAGGGGGGGAAATGGGAAGGGGGAAGGGTACTCGGCCAACTCTTGCCTGCAAGTCCCCGATGAAATGATGCCAACCATGTTAATTTGGACATGGTTTTCATGCAGGACAATGCACTTATACACGTAGCAAAAAGTGTAAAAAAAACGATTTGTAGATTCAGCCAAACCGTTGTTTGAATGACCGCCATATTCACCTCATTCGAACTTTATTGAGCACCTCTGGTAGCACCTGAAAACATACGTCTACAAAATTTGCCTAGACATGTTACGAGGGCTGCTTTTGTTACCTTTAAGGGAAAGGAGGGCGTTGGTATTCCATGGTAGGGACTTTGTAAAAGGGATTTGCGCAGCCGCTGTTCCCGCTCAACCGTTTTTTATGCTTGTTGGCCATGAGCGTAGCCTATTCGCTAACGCGAGCTGCGTGCCACCAGTAGTAGAGCCCCTGACACTTGGCGCGCTCGTACTGTGCCGTCTCAGAGGCCGTCTTGAGGGAGCTGAGTAGGGTATGGATTGCCGCAAGCTCACCCAGCCCTTCAGCAGATATGTCACGTCTCTGGGTGAGGTCGTATCAGCTCGCGGAGGTGAAATTGATGAGAGCAGTTGGAAACTTCACACATGCACTGTAACACTCGGAGTACGCGTTCAATGCTCAAACCCCGATCCATACACTCATATCCTTAGCAAGCGCCTGAAGGATTCCAGGGCTATTGATATCGCCATTTTCGGCGGCGTGACGTACAAAATCCCCCCTCTTGACGACCCTGGGGCCAGTCCAGCGAACTCGCGAGTGCCATCGCCACTCATTCCACCGAGCGTCCCTTTCTTCTATTGTGGTGTGACCTTAGGCTGAGCCCAACCGGTCCGGTGCCAGTGCTAGTCGCTGATGCGCTTCTGTGGCTAATACCGGCTCCCGTCTGTAGAGCCCGGTGCTTGCTCGTGGCACTCGTTCTCCTGCCAGCCTTACCGCAGTGTCATTGCCTCTTCGAATTTAAAGAATAAGGCCAGTGAAATTACTTATTCAACAAAGGCTTATTTCCACCTATTGGCTCGTCAACTTAAGTTGGAACAGCAACTCTTGTGAAGAATGACACTGAACATCACGGACGATATCAAGCTGCGGCTCGTCTCTCTCTCTCTCTTTCTCTCTGCACACGTTTTGATGGTGTGATCCAAAACGCGAGCATCATCCTTAACACGCCAGACGCAAACAATGCGGCGTAGGTGCGATGCAACCACTCACGGAGAGAAGGTGAGCAAGGTCCTAAGCATGACGAAGACCAAAGTCTACACCGCGGTCAAGCTCGGCACCGAGGACAGGCCCGGAGAGGAGGCCCAGCACCAAGAAACTGACATTTTTCGGCTCCACCGGGGACAAGCGGGACACCAGGAGCTCAGTCCGGCTCAAGGTCGCCACCGTGTCGCAGGGCAGGTGCGAGGACATAGACAGCATTCATCAACTTAGCCCAGAGAGGAAGCCGGACTCCCTGCCTAGCCCCGAGCAGGAGAAGGCGATGAAGCAGGTGCTCGAGATCGTGCGCAGGAACAACCATCATCAGTCTAATATGCTGTTGGCACTAACGCAGACCGCTGGCCTTACATTAGGGACTTGCTAGAAAAGTAAAGGTACGGGCCCCGAAAACAGCTCTCGAACGCGATGAGTGTCCCGACGAGAATACTACAGAATGCCAAGATGCTGAAGGGGGATGTGATCATCGACACGCGCCCGAGCATATCCTAGCTTAGGGTCGCCATCTTACACGACAGAAATATAATCGCCCCGAATCGGAATATTGACCCGTTCACCATCCGCTCCTTGTTTTGTTGGCGTTCGCGACCAAAGTCACGTACAGGAGGGTAGGAGGATCCCGGGAAGGAAAGAGTACATTCTGCGGGTATTGGCTCTTCCATCATCGGTAACCAGGCTGCTTGCCAAGTGGGTGGTGTTGAAGAGAGGATTGGGACGACAGCAACAGAACTAGAAGCCAGTAGTGGCGAAGAATCTACGAAGAATCTCATATCGTCTACGACCCTTCGGTACGAGGACCAAGAACTCACAACGGCAGACGAGCGGTGGATCAGGGGATTCCTTGCTACTTCGGTCTCAAGGCGGTAATTTTCGAGCGTAGCATCAACAGCCTATTCCATCGCGTCTTCATTCTGTTCGTCGCTAATGCCACTATAGACGTCCCCGTTGATTGCGAGATCCATCGCAGCAACCGCCAAAGAATACACTCACCCGGCCGTCAAGTTCAAAACTCCGGTTTAGAACGTCGTTACTACCGTCATAACTAAGAACAAGAACGGTGCCGCTCTTTTCTCAGCATTAGCGACGCGTCTCTCTACGGGCCTTCAGCGGTTACGTTCGCCTCTGGCAAGGTCGGACCACTGCCAAGTGCGGATCCAAATTATAACATGGACATTTCTTTCAAGTCTACCGAGATCCATATAACACACCCGCTTCCCCATATCACCTACCTTACCTCATAATCCAATTCGCCGGCATTCATCTCCCCGTTCGCCCTCCTCCTCTGTCGGGACGGTTTGCAAATACGTCCTCGAGCTCGTTTCAACCGAGATGGCCCTGTTGAGATCAATTCAGGTGACAGTAATGAACACCGGTGCTGAGTGCTGGATGCTGAAGCAGTGGATTGGCACCCGGGAAGGGGGAGGCTCTCACGACCCCAAGCGGCACGTGTCCACCGTCATACGACCAATATCTCCAGCCTCAGATTACGCGCAGCCATGACGCCAGTAGGATGGCGAAACACCTTTCGCTGACCTCGAGAGGATTTGTGTCCCCGGCGAGTTTCAAAGAAGACATTCTTTTTTAGCTAAGAATACCTAATCGGTTAAAACTTACATCTCGACGGGTAAGGTGCAATATAACGATATATGGTGGGGGCCGTGCGTATTTTCACGTCTGTTGTACAGGAGCGAATACACCCGGGTTACTCGCCAAATAAGCTACGGTAGACCGAATAGCGCACGTTCTCTTTGATCGAACCTATATAGATTTCTTTTATGCGAGTAGACTCCATGCCCTGGTCCTATGCTGATTTCTAGGCGTGGAAATAGTATAAGTTCTTGCTAATTACTAGCCCGGATCCCGCAGACATGCGTCAGGGTAGATGTAACTCTGAGGAAAACCAAACACTATAGAAGATAGCATCACATTTTGGCAAAACAACAAACTTTCTTTCGCCGGTTCCGACAACACCTAGGGTATTTATTTCTGGCTTCAATGCTCGCTGCGATCGATGATGACGAATGCGGTGCTCTCTCGTGATACACGACCAAGAAAAGGATGGTGGTATGTCTTCCTGCGTTAAGCTGGTCGTCGAGATGGACTCGCTGTAAGTGTGTGGGCGCGTAGCGCACTATTGGGGTCGGCGGTAGTGTTTTAATTGTGCGTCGAGTGAGGCTGAAGAAAGCCTTGGTACAAATTATTAAAAGTGGTCGCCAGTGTGCGCCTAGATTAAGCATCCATTTTTTTATTTTCTCTTCTACTGTTGGGGATACTATGCAGTGCTCTATACGTTATTGCGTAAAAGGTTTTGTTGCTCGGGTTCCCAGCGTGGCACTCCGACAAAAGCCTATAGTATAAATAAATTCTCCTGTACCGGTAGCTTTACTATTTAATAGCATCTGTTAATTCATTCTCTGCTCGAAAAACTCCGAAAAAAATCTTTACACCACTTTCCTCTCCTTATATATAACTACGCATACATACAGCTTCGGGTTACGGGTCAGGGTAAATGAATTCAACTCAACTTGGCTCGGCTGAATTTTTTCGAGTAGGGCTCGCCCTTAGCCCGGCCTAACATCCGCCTCATACCGTCCTCCTAGTACGAAGGGGTCACGTACAAACCGTTCCTACTCTCTACACTCAGGAAAAGATGCTGGGAGGCCAAGACGCTAGCGCTCGGCCAAGTGAGAGATTGAAATGATAAATTTGGGCCATGGATAATCGTTTGGGCTACTATATCGATTTAGCTCGGGTTTGAGTGAATTCCATCGAGCCAATCATGTTAATAGGGGGGATAATTTATGTATGGATATGTGAGAGAATTGTCGAATAGAGCTATTGCTTAAGCTCAGCTTGCAGAGCAGAAATCCCGGCGTTGCTGTAGAATCCTGCATTATCCATTCCCGACAGAGAAACAAAAAGTAATTCATTATCCACTCTTCCATCCTGTACCGCAACCTGAATTGGCAGAAATGACTTACAATACTGAAGAGAAAAAAAGAACTACTGCCAGCTATGTGAATTGGAGGCGCAAAAGTAATGCTCTCATTCTAACAAAAATACCTCCCCTGTTCCGCATCCTTCTCTTCTGCTAGTGAAGCAGGCGACACGGGGGGTCCAGGCGCGACTCCCAGCCAGATAAGGCAAAAAAAAAAAAAAACACGCACCACGGAAAATGTCCTATCTGGCCGGAAAGTTGCGAAAGAGGTCCTATTTCGTAATTTTCGCTACAAATCTTCACCACGGCATTGCCTGCTCTCGCTCAGAGCCGAGGTTGGTTATATGTGCGCTTGGAAGGAGAAGCCATGGGAACCCATAGCCGAAAGCCTTAGTATCTGCTTGGCGAAATCACGAAGGGTATTTTGGACGATTTGGAGAATAGTTGCTGGGAGTCCTTCGATCCCGAGGCGAGCTATTACTACGTTACGCATCACTGTTATTGAGATAAAGTCTAAAGAGATGAATTCTATACTATTACTAAACAGAAGAAAGATGTGGCTACTACTGCGAAAGAGGACTTAGCTTGGAGGATGCAATTAGAAGCGCCAGGGGCGGGCGTGAACGAACCTCGCTCAGCAGAGGGCGGCCTTCTAGGCTAAAGACTTGATCGTGGTTTCGTGCACGGTTGCGGCGAGACGAATGGCCGTGCATGGGCTTCAGGGAGGACTGTCTCGCGCCAACGGAGCCGATTGTTATCATGGGTTGTCGCAGTGTCGGCATCGTGGAGCTCGGTGGCGAGGCGGACGTTGGTATTGTGGGCATTGGGGAGGTCTGCTTACACGGCTCGAAAACGCTGGGCGGCATTTCGAATTAAGATTTTGGCGGAATCAAGCTCGGCGGTGAGTAGCTTGTTGTCGCTGTTTGCGGCTTTGAGCTTGGCCGATGTTTGTTAAGTTTGTTGAACGTGCTTGTACCTACACCTGTTGTTGAAGTCAGCAAGCTCTCTTTTAAGCTGCTCGTTGGCCGCTAACACGGCTTGTAGCTGCTCTTTGATCACTATGAGCGATTGATTAGCATCGGCCGGCTCAGTAACAAGGTATTTGTTATCGCCTTACGCATCCCTACGTCCGTGGTCTCGGGTCTCGAGTCTCGTTCAGTGCGCCTGTTCTGTCCTTGAGTGATTCCCTCCGACCGAGCAAGCTCGTCAGCATGCCTCTTTTATCGCGTCAGGCGCCATCGATACCTTCCTCCAGCCTATCTGTGGTGGCTTGGTGCAGGTTGTTCCTGTCGGTGAGCGTCTCGCGGATCTTCTTCGCTGCGGGTTGGGCGTTTGAAAGCTTGGTTGCGTTCGTCTTGATGGTGCCAAACAGTTTGGCATTTTGATCCCTGGGCTTATCACTTACCTCGTGCCACTTCTCATAGTAAGTTCGAAGAGATTCCAAGTCCTGCGAGACGCCGTTCAGCTCCGCCATGAGTTTCGCCTTGCCATCCATGCCCGCCGCATACTTTCGCTTGAGCTCGCCCTTTTCACGTTGAACTTTCGCACTAACGTTATCAGCGATGATTCGCCTATTTCCCAGCTCATCGTTAGTTATAGCCAGGCTAGAGTTCGCAGAGCTCGCGTCGCGCATGTCTGCCTGAAGCTCCTGGTTCTACGCTCTGGCCTCAGTAAGCTGGCCACAGACATCCTTATACCTATCTTTCAGGGCCTTATCATCGTAGCCAGCAGTAGCAACACCGCTATTCAGAGCGCAGTACCGCACGCCGTCGTACACCTACCTCCGAGCATTGATGCGGATGCGGCACCGCATCTTTTTGACGGTTGTACCACAGCTCAGATAAACAGGAGTCTCATCCCAGGCACCTGAGATCCCAAACCATTGTCCCATCCAGATGAGATGCACGCAAGAGCCATTGCTGTACTTGGTGCGGTTGGGTGCGTGTTCCTCCTGGTGGAAATGTAGTAAATGTTTATGTACAATTGAAGGGGGATTTTTCATTTGAAACAACCTCCATTGTGTAGTATATATACACGATATGTGCTTTGTTCCTTGGGCGATGGAGGGTAGGAACTGTTAGCAGCCATGGTTCTTTGCCTGCACCGCTTTAGCTGGGCGGGTAGTCGTAAGGTGTGTTTATGCACGAATTGGAGACAGAGCTTCTCCAGTGTATCCGGCGTGGGTGGAGTGAATAGCATGTGAAAGGCCCGCAGTTTGCTCAATAGCGTGGTCTACGTAATGAACGTCCAGTGGTTTTCGTCGATTGTGTAGTGCATGAGTTTTCAAGGAGAAAGAAGGGTACGGTAGTCAATAATAAAACAAATGTTGGGAGATTTGTGCCTTAGGAGATGGGACTTCGTGTATTTTAAGCTCTTATTTTGTTTTTGTTTTTTCAGGACGTCTCCGATGCTGTTGGGTGGTGTCCCTGCAAGCGGCGCTTATGTAGAACCCTACTACCGGCGCCTCGGCAATGGCTGCAACAATGGCGGAATCAAAGCCGGCATTCGTTGTTACTTTCAAGTTGGATTGTAGTGCGGCAAGATAGTCCTCATCCGCGTAAGCATTAATAACCGGATAGTAACGGCTTGGCGGCTAGAACGATGGGGTTGCGGCGATGAGGTATGGTGGTGGCGAGAGTGGGCGATGTGTAAGAGGTGGCAGATCGACATAGGCAATGTTTGGGATCATCGTGATGCGTGTCGGACATTCCTGGCGAAAGCGGCGAGAACCTGAATTGCGATGGACTCCAGATAGCCACTGCTCTGTGGATGGTCAGGGACTAAATGGCATCAGCTTGGACGAAAGTACGATTTTATTTAAGCGTCGAAAATGTTGGAGAGTAAGGGTGAGGTGATCATGATGGAGAAATAGATAGACCAGGCCGGGAGATGGAGGAAAGGGAGTTATCTCCTTCTTGAAGAGCGGGGATGCCGTTATCTTTAATATCCATATTCTCATCAATACCACTCCATTATTCCTTCTGCCCCTCCTTAATTTCCACAGTAGTATCCTTTGGGAGGAGCGGCCCATCCAGCGGAATACTGGGCTAGGCGTAAAAAAGTCCTGTAGTTGGCCTCTAGCATATCCATGACGCTTGACACTCCGAAGAAATCCGATTCAAGCGTCTGATTCCTCCTGACGAAGCAAACGCGGAGCAGCATATCCCACTAATCGTAGCTAATCTGAGGGCGCAGGTTCTTTGGCACAGTGTAGACGACCGATAACTCGACGATTCGACCTGGGGCGGGAGGTTGAAATTGTTCTTGCCAACCTTGAAGATGTAGTCGACCTTGACCTACATCTAGCGGTTGACACCAGTCCTGCTGTGGAATCTGTCGAGAGTGGTATGCTTATGCCTTTCTTCGCGGATTGTGTTGGAGCGATCGACGGGACGCATATTCCAGTCACTGTGGACGCTGGCGAGTCCTTCAAGCCGTGGAGGAATCGCAAGGGTTTCCTATCGCAGAAAGCATCAGCTGCTTAAGACTCCGCGGCGCTTCACACTTAAACCGAACCTTGGAAGCACTGTACGTAGCGGCCATTACCGACGTTTGCAACTAATCGCCACCTTAGTGGCCCCTCATCTCGTAGCTTCTACGGTGTTTCGCACACGCTTCGCAGGCAGCTGCTCACTGTTCCTCGCGGCAGCTACAGCTCCCATGCAATCTGATCCTTTGTCTATCCAATGTACGTGCGAAGCGTTCAGAGTGTTGCGTATGGGTGTGGTATTGCCCAGGCACGCGCATGTGGGATGAACACGCTGGATGCGTGGCAGATTTCAAAGACGGCATGACAGCAACAATAGCAAGAGACGAAGGGTGAGGAGCAGCAGCAGCAGCAGCAGCAGCAGCGACTCCAGGAAGTGCCTGCGCGGCCAAAGAAGCACGGATTATCATGACAGGCCCGTTTATGGGGCTGTGGGGGCGCTCCTTGTAGCGGCGCGGGCCGGGCCGCGCACAACCCCACAACGATAGCAAAAATCACGACGCCGAAGAATGCGTAGGGCAAAGCACTGGATTCTCCTCCCATACCTATCTGGAATAGCAATCCTCTCACGACGTACAAGCTTCCTGCTGCCCCATCTCATGGCTTCCTGTTGGACTAGGAGAACCTAGGCCGAAGGCTTGTCCTGTCCGTCAAGCGGGACCCAAGGTTCATCGAGTGGATCGGATGAATTCTTCTGAGGCTGTTGCACCGATCTGTACAACATGTCGACGCCGTTGCACTGGTGTAGTCCAATCTGTTGAGCCATGAGAAACCGCCCGAAAAGGGAAAGAAAAGGATGGCAAGATTATCGGTCAGACCTACCTGGCTGATCACGCAATCGGTGCCCATGGTTCGGCAATAGTGGCATTTGCCGGAGGCATCGATGTTCCCGCATCGGATTTTCCGTTTTCTGCAGCACGTGCACTACTCGAAGAATCATGTAAGACGGAAGTGTTTCCGAGAACCCCAAGGGGAAAGTGGATCTGAAAGGCTAAACAAGCAATCTTACCGCCACTAGTGCGCGGACTCCACTGGAGCTTTGGCTGGCTTCCTGCATGGTATAAACAAGATTCGTTTCAATGATGACGAGCGGACGGTTCTGACGGTCAGTAGGTCATCGATGTGAAAAAGAAGGGAAACTTATATCTGCCCGTCGCTGCCATGCCGACCCGTGCCCATTTGGAGATGTGCAGGGAATGACGGTACCAAAAGGAATCCTGGCCGAGGAGACCTAGTTGGAGGAAGTCAAGGTTTGGTGGAGCAGAATGCTGGTGGCGCTCGCGCGGTCCCTGAAACAAGCCCAGGGTCTTCTCGAGGGGCGTACGACATGTCATTCCTCATCCACGACGCATGAAATGTGGTGAAGCATGTCGTCTTTCCAGCGCACGGCTAGATCCAGCTTTCTGCATATGCTTCTGCCCGGGAGTAGAAAACTCGGCGTCCCGAAGGATCTGGATGCCGCGCTTCGCACGGCGTTTTCCGAAGTCGCGAACAAGAGCCCTTTTTCGGCCAACAGCGTCGTCCCACAAGAAGGCGCGGCAGGGGTTCTATGTGGGGTAACGACGTTAGAGAAGTTCCATTCCAGGATAGCTGTGCTCCGGCATGAAGCTTGGTCATACGAATCATGACGGGCCAGGCCGAGCTCAACACGGTTTAGCTGGGGGCCGCTGCGCCGTAGGACATCCGGAAACGGCTCGATCTCTGGATCTGGGAGATGATTGTCAGGGATGAATGCGATCGAATGAGTAGGAGGCGATGAGCGTCGACGTACGAGTCGATCATTAAGCGACACGCCGGGCCACAGCGTCTCGGCACCTTGCGTCTGCCACAAGGTTTTGTCAACTGCGGGACTGGGGCCTTCAGAGTGGAGAACAAGACCGTCAATGTGCTGCCAATTCACGGCGTGCAGCTGAAACAAGCAATGGACAATCTCGACCGTCTGCTCGCAAGAGCGCAAGGCAAGGTTTTGTCAGGGAGCGCGTGTGAGGAGAATATGCTCGGTGGTTCGTGTGGTGCGCACCGACGGGGACGTATTAGCGGTGATCCTGGCTAGACCCCTACGTTAATTTGCATCTTGATGTCAGATAAGTGGTTGCTGGCTACGCGGAGGATGAGATGGTTCATGTAGGGATAGGAGACAAGCAGGACGCGATGATACTGGGGGTTGACCGACAGCGCAGTTAGGTATTAGCGCGCGCGGACCTGCTCTTTGCAGTTCCGTGGCAGAATCGCGCGACTTGATTCGTTGTGAGAGTGACTACACTCGGAATCCGAAATAGCACGACGGAAATAATGAAAAGGTGGAAATAAGGCGCAGGTGAGAGCGGTGTGAAAGCGGCGTGAGAGCGGGGAAGTGGGGACGGAAGCTAAAAGCAAGCAGGGTCTTTTCGCATCTGCTCCGCCGCCCTAAACATGCTTTGTACGACTTCACCACCGTCTCTCCACAATCGCGCGCCCGCACTGGGCCACAACGAGCGAGCCTCGCGTTTCTCGCCATGGTCGATGGCAAAGTCGCCTTCATCCCCCAGCTAGGCTTCGTATCACCACCGCTGGCGCAGCGCAATCGAGCTGCGCAATCACCAAGCATTCCATGGGGCCCAAGCTTGGTGTCGCACAGAACCTGAGTTTCGACTTGCGCGCCCGCACCCTCGCTGCACTGGTGCCCGAGTGGGACAACGGACAGCGTTATTTCTCCGGCATCTTCCGCGGTGGATCTGTGCCACACGACGGCCTGACAGAGGCAAGCATTACGATCCACCATGTACGACTCATCATCCCAAAATCGCCCAGACAATGATTTCGAGAGGATAGGAGCCTTGTGTGGGAGCTTTACTATTTTCCACCGGTGAGCTCGCACTCGGCAATCGGGTTTGGGCTGGATGCATAGGCGCAGAACGCCGCCAAGTTCGTGTACACTGGCTTTTATTTCTTTCACAATGCCTATGGTGGGGTGCACCTGGCTGACCGGAAAGACGGCCATGTGAACGTCTCGGCCTTGGGGAACTTGAGGAAACGGTAGATGCACTCAGCGGCGCGGTCGGTCGCTCTGCTTTGGCGCCAAACGTCCATGCAGCACGTTGATTACGGTCCGGCCGCCGCCCATCTAATTTGCAGCTCCACGCGACGAGTACAGGATCCTGGCAACGAAACGATCCTCTTGCAGACTAGTTGGCCACTGCTCTCGCTGCAGAGGCTCCGTGCCACGATCGGTACTGCCTTGGGCCTGACGGGCATCGACGAGCGGTCTGTCCAGGACGTCTACCTATGCCATGCAGCCGGCCATACTGCTGCAGTCTGAGGAGAATACATTGGTGCAGGTGGTACTGCAGCTCACGGGCGCCTTTGACGCGGTGAGCTTTGCCCAAGAGCGGAAGGATGTTCCCGTCGCTACGAATGACGTTGCGCGCCGTCCAGCTGCAGCACGGGACAAAGCGTCAGGCCAGTACCTGGCGGTCGATCGCGCGGCAGGCGCCGCATATTCACCCTGGCGTTTCACCGTGACGGGTGGTCCCTGCATATTGTCCTTAGGGAGCGACACGCTTTGTTCTCGCGCCAAGGTCGTTCAGCCCCTCGACCTGCATGCCGCCGCGCCAAACACGCAAGAGCACCTTGTCTCAAGGCGCCATCTACCCTCCAGCAGAACGTGCGCCAGGGCGTCACGCCGGCCACCGTCTTCCAGGCGGCGCTGGCCGTGCTCCTGACGAGACTGGCCGGCCGCGGCCATGTTCTGATTGTCGGCGGTCGGCAACTTCATCCCCGTGCTTGCGGAGCATCCACTCGGCCTACCATGTCCCCCTTCCCTGCCGGCGGCCAAAAGATCTGGGACCTGGGCGTGGCCGACGCGGTGCTTCTTGACGCGGTGTGTGCCGCCTCAAGCAGCTGCCAGCTGAGGCTCTGTTCATAAAGGCTGTGCAGAGAGAGGGACCGCGTTGGAAACCGCCGCTGCCGAACGGGTGACATACCTAATCCGATGCGCTTGCTTTCTAGCTTCTGGCACTGGGCGTGGGCCGGGATGGGGTTGTGACCATTTCTCCTCGGGCGCATGGTCATGGCCATGCTGTCTCATCGACGCGATGGCGCCCGAGCCGCCACTGGCCGCTCTCCTGGACAAAAGCTATAGGCGATACCAGTAGCAGCGTGCAAGTGGCTCGCCCTCGGGCTGTTTGTCCTGGACGAAGTCGCTTTGAAGCGCCCCCCATCCAGACTGCTGCTATGTCATTTTCACCACGGCCGTCCCTAAAGGGTATGCACCAGCGCCATCAAGGGGGGGCTTCGGCATCGTTCGGGCTGGCGGCCTCGACGCGAGAACTGCTGGCCGCAAACTACATCTACGACGCCTCGGTGCTCGGCATCCTCAGCCCGTCTCGCCGCGGGCGCGACCTTGTTCCTCCTGCTCCAGGACGGCAATGAGCTCCTCCTCAACGACCTCCCCGCCGCCATCATCCTCGCCCACCGTAATCACTTTCCTTCACCTGACCTTCCTTCGGTTCTCCAGACGCTTCCGTGCGATCGGGACCACCCGCTTGAGACATTTGTCCCCGACGGGGAGAAGCTGACCACACGCTGCTGCTTCGCGACCGGTGGGGCTTCTTCCAAGCTTCGGCTTTGGTCGATGGTGGCGCGCCACCAGGCCACGGTCGTCGTGGCTCCCGGTACGCCGACTTCGGTGCTGTCTACCATTCTTCCTCGGCGCGACCCTCGTCCTGCTGGACGACCAGATGCGCATCGCCCGCGTGCGCCAGGTCGTGCGGATCCACGTCGGCGGGCGCCAGCTTTTCTCAGTGTACGCGCGTGAGCCCGAGGCGATGGCACAGGCGTTCGTGCGGCCGCCTTTTGCCCAAGAAGCCACCCTGTACGGCACTGGGACCTGAGGTGGAACACGGACCAGCTGCAGATTGGTCGGAGAGACAGTAAGATCAAGGTTGCCGGCCAGCGGCTTGAGCTTGCGCTCGCCGACATCGAAGCCGTCCTCAACCGCGTGGCGCGGGAATCGCACAAGATCTGCGGTCGGCGTCTAGGGACATCTGCTGAGATTTGAAGGAAAGGGTAAGAGTTAGTTATTATCTACAGATGAGGGCTCCGTCACCTCGTAATTGATCATCTGCCAAACACGTGGCTTTGTCATATTATCTGAACTTCAACAACAACAGCTGCTGGCCGCTGGTGAGAGAGTAGTGGGCCCAGCCATAGACCTGACAGGCTTTCGCGCGTACTGCACCGAGTTTCTCCTCCGCCGTTGCTGCTTGCTATGGTCTTCGTCTCTAGGATCCCCCTTACGCCGAGTGCCAAGGTTAATCGTAAGCGCTGCCTTCTCTGTTCGTGCACCTTTTTGCCACGCGTCGGCAATCTAGCCCTCATCCGGCAGAGGACGCGAAAGAAGCCTCGCTCACGGCCATGATGTCTGGCAATCTGCGCGAGAGAAGACGCCTATATTTAAGTAGGTTGCCCCCCTGGCGCGTGTCTTAACGAATGTAGCAGCTACCGGTCGGTTTCCCGCCTCCCTTTTCGGCCGTGCGTGTTTGACCGATGGAGGAATCAACTCCCGCTCGACATACCGGAACGGCTCCACCTCGCCTTCACAACAAAACGGCCACAGAGTCTCGGACAGTGCAGCCACTGCGCGGCTACGAATTTAGGTGCCTCCGAAGGGCCTCCTCAATGCTGAAAAGGTTGGCTACATTAACGGCGAAGCGAATGTCGTCCGTTGTCCCCCCGGATTTAAGAGACAAGATCGACGTTAAGCACTCCTCCGGCTCACCGCCTCAACTCCGTGGTTGAGCGAGCAGTAGCATGCTGCCTATGCAAGATTCTGGAGGGTCCCCTCGCTCGTTCCGGCAGTAACATCTTCGTTCTCGGGCTGGGCCCTTTCTCTGGGCTGGAGTTCCTCATCGAGATTGCCATGGCCTTCCCTAGGGCACCCCTGGACCTCTTTGCACCCGCTGAGACGTAAGTTCCGTCGAAGTGGCAGTGGAAACTCGTTCTGCTGTCACTGGAGCTTATCTCAAAAATCGCGGGGTGATCCACGCTTGCATCTACGACGGGATAGGTGTGCTAATTAGCAAGTTCAATCGTTCAACAGTTCTATCTTTTGCAGCAGATTCATTCCGACGCGATGAACAGCGTGCCAGCAGTGTTCGAAACGGAGGCGTACGAGCAAATGAAAGCGGCCCGCATCGCCCACGCCTGTGACCCTTCCGCTCATTTACTGCATCGCGTTCGAGCTTCCGGGCACGAGGCAGTTTCTCTACATCAACTCGCACCATATTGATTGCGACGAGAACTCAAACAACATGCGTGTCGATGAAGTTGCAAAGCTGTGCGGGCCACCGGTAAGCAGGCTCCATACGGGTGCTTTGACGATGAACCGCGGTACGTCGACTTTTAACCTTATGCTAGCAAGGAAAAACCATCCCGTGAGTATCCCAGTGAGCTTCTTGCGCTTTCATGTACGCGATTACCACCTGTTGCTACCAATAGGAGTCTGCCTTTTTCTTCCCTAGGCCAAACAAGATTGTAGAATTGTTGGTGGCAGCTGTTAAGAGATGTTTGCTACGGTCATTAGAGATGCTATATCTCGGTATCAGTTTAGCTCGAGCAAAATCTGTGAATCAAGAGATAATATTGGCAACCATATTCGACTAATTCAAATTTTTGCTACACTCCATCGAACTCACCCAGATTCTCCCAAGAGTCCAATGTCTCCGCTGCGCCAGACTTGGCCTTGGCCAAGGGCATTTCTTCGAATAATCATTAGAAACTATGTTCACATAGTAAAGTGTTGCAGGCGGCTTTCAAGGCGCTGAACGGGCTTAAATAGATGACAAACGACAAAACTATTACATACAAAGCAGATGCCCCATAATCAGTATGTCAGTAACCATGGTTTTCAGGGCAAGTGAAGGAAATACCCTCAGATTCCTGATATAACTTTTCGTCCGCGAAATATTCCGTACTATAGTCGATATCAACGCATTTGTAGTTATCCGGGCTGTTACCACCGTTTCGGCCGACGTGGGGACAATGGATCTTGGCTATGTTAGCGAGCTATAAACAGGGAGAGGAAGCACTTAGGAAGAAGACAACCATGGCACAGAGAACTTACATCGGGACGGGTTCTGGTAAGGATAACGTGGACGGTGCGACATGCAATGTTATCACCCCATGCCTCATCGTAGGTTCCGAAAGGTTTTGTTGAAAGCTCCGTATTGCAATCTTCCACGCTATCGTATTGTTGATTTGCACCAGTACAATGTTGCTGGATGGCAGGACAAAGTGCTTGTCTCGTAGCATTCTGAACCGACGGGTCGCTGGTATCGCCACCGACAACAAGTGAGCTCCACAGTAAAAGGTTTGGTACCCAGGCATCGTATCGAATGACTTGTCCGTCACTGTCGAAGTTCCAGAAGGCGACCTGAACAATAAAAGCTTAGTGAGACTGAAACAGGCTAGTATAGCGAAGAAGTAGACTCGAAAGGTTTGGTACGAACCTGCTTTAAAGCAAATGTGTGCGATCTATTAATTAAGTCACCAGATATAGAATCCACAAGGCCGGTCTTGAGATAGACCACCGAGGCCGCAACTTCCGAACAGCCGGAGGTAAACTCTATAACTTTAGCATTATAGAACGCATATCCGTACGGCGACTAGGGAATTGGTGGTAATGCGAAGAAGTACTCAACAGAATCCTCGAAGCCAGTAAAATTCCTAAGAGGCGTTATGCGGCCAGTAGCGGTCTGGTTAAACAGTTCTGAAGGAACAGCGGTAGACCTATTTGCGATGATGGGGAGGAAGTTCGGGTACACTGTGAGGTTATAAATGGTCTGAATGGTTCGTAGGTTTCTAGATACGAAATCCTTATATGTAATTGCATAGGGCTGGGTGAGAATGACGTAGAAGATGAGGGAAAGTATAGTAGACATTTTGAGCGGAGGAGTAGATCGCTTGTAGAGGTAGAATAGCAATGATAACAGGTCGGCCTTATATAAGAAAAGCCGTAAGAACTGCTAAGGAGTGGCATCTATCAGGCGACTACTATTTGTACCATATTGCGTGCTACAATCATAAAGGTAGATTACTTGGCGTCGGGTTTTTGCAAAGCTGGCTTTATGGCGCCCTGCTGTGTCGTACTACCAATCATTCCGAAACATTATGACGGTAGCAACTGGTCTTCTTTTAAAAAACCATAAAGTCATTAGCGTATTGCGGCTAGGTATAGGGAACTACTCGTTCGAGGTATGTATAAGAGCTATCTACCCCCCCTTAAGACAGATTTAATGGAGAATTTATCTTTTAGGTTACTATTCTCGTAAAAACTACAATTTGATTCCGTGAATATGAAAGACTGTACGATACTACCAACTATTCAGCCTGTTTAATCGGTAGAAGCCGACATGTAGATCATATTCGGATTCGGACAAAGTAATAAATCTTGTATTACCTCGGATTTAGCTTTCTATAATGGAATATTTGGCCTTTTTGGCGGAACGCTACAGCCTATAATGAATTCCTTATGTGGCTTCGGAGTACTTGTGTTACTTCGCCAGGGACGATGAGAATATGTTCTATGTTGAGGGGTTGAGCAGTAGGTAGGACTGTGAGGTAGGAAAACAAATCAGTTGAACGAAGGAGCGACGGAGGCTATATCTGAAAGCGGTTAAAGAAATGCTTAGTTTCTAAATATAGCTGCTCACATTCTTAGCCTAGTCGAGGTTAGATACGGTAGGGTGGTAAAACACCTAGTCGTTGTGGCGCAGCTTAGAGCGGGCTGAGAAAAGGTAAATGAGGAAGGACGGGCCCGACTGGTTAGAAAGGAGCTTGTACTATACCCCGTGGCCACTCCGATAAGGCATTAAATGTATAAATGTTAGAGCGGGCGCTTAGGTGGCGCGAAGTCATATTAAACTTCGGGCACAATTCCGGGCTGAACCTTGAAGAAAGCGATATATAATGTAGTACCGAATGTTGGGTAACACTCCCGCACGTTTAGTAAACATTAAACCAAGGTATTATCTTTGATGTAGACCTGGGATAAGAGTAGTTTGGCGTGTAGACTGGACTCTAGCATGACTGATTTCTGCACGGAATTTTAATGGGCTGACCTTATAATTTCGAAGCTGGTAAAAGTAATTTTAAATGTCTTAAGTTAAATTGAGCCTCCCGATTTTTATTTTCTCCTGTTCGTCTTCTCGTTTTCACTATAATTGCGTATTAGTGGCTTTTTTCTGAAACTGGCGACGGCCTATAACGCATTCTTTCGGGTTATTATTACTTTTATGTCAATATTTAAGACTATGAGCTCCGAAATTGATACCGGTTGGTAGTTTGATAAGTTGGGAACGCTTTTCTATGTTGATTAAGATTCGTGAAGTACTGAGATATGAGTATTAATAGGCCGGTAGAGCTTTCGCTTTACCATCTTACACCGCATGGCATCTAACCCAACAAACCACGAATCTGACTACCTTCTATCATTCTAACTCTGCAATTATCTCTTACGGACTTGACTTTTACACCCGATGATAGGATGATTGGTTTCTTAGCTATTGGTACTACATCGTATCTAGGAATTCTGCTTACCGGGAATGGAGCAACATATGGTTGCTTTGTTAACGTCGCACCCGTAACGATAAACGTGGATGTGTCTAACCCTTGCGGGATACCTCTGATGAGCACTACATCTAAGCTATTCCAACTTATTGGTTATTTCTGGATTCATTTTAAGACCATCACAACTGACTCCGGTTTGACAGAAGGTTTTTTTTTTTTTCACTTATGTTCTTTCACCGCACAATCCACGGAAAGCGTGATACTGAGACTATTTTTATTCTAGCAGAAGATGCCTGAGTTTACCAGCTGATTGAGGGACGGAGAATGGCAACGCCAAACAGCGTTACGATTTGCATCAAGGGATCTCTGGATATTTCTCACGAGGCGCTTTTTAAAAGGGCAAGCGAAATTTTCCCTTTAGTCTCAAAATTCCGTCGCGGCCTAGACGGCAGGATCTACCTATTTCTCGACGTCTTAGTCGACAATATCGCTGCCGTGGTATGTGCTAATTCAACTGGCTTTGGTCACGTCCCGTTCGGTATAAATGGCCCTCCCCACCGCCAGGCGACTGTCATGGGAGATTGTAGCCTGAGGATGGAAAACCAAGCCGGGAACAGGCAATTTCTAGCAGATTCCAAGCAAACAAGCCAGCAATCAGCCAGTTGGTCTGTCAAAGACTGGTAGATAGATTGAATATAATTACTATGCGATTTATTCACTTCTGAGAGCCGTCTTGATACAGCAATCCGCAGGCCCGTCGTATCACGATGCGATCAAGTCTTTGATTCGCAAACTCGAGAAACGAGGACGCTCCGTACAGCTTCGCTTTCGGGACGAACCACAGCCGACTCCGAGCATTCCGGAAGACGAATCCCAACGTGTGTGATCGAAAGCTCCTCCGTCACGTACAGGCTTGTATGCAAGTGAATTCTCTGGAGAGCAAAAGGGCGTTTAGATCGGGCACGCAGCCCTCGCCAACTCTGTTCGCAAGTGCTACCGGGTCTATAGGCTAGAATAACATTTGTTTGATTGAACGACTGACGAGAATGACAAACATGCAGACTGGTATGACCAAGCAGAGGTTCGTTCATACAGAGGAAGACTGAGATGCCCATGTGATTCTGATGGCTACAAAGCACTAGCTAATTTCACCTTCTTGCATTTCGGCGTTGGTACAGGCCGCTATCATTTGACCTTGCCCTTCTTCAGCTTGTCGCAGATGTCCCTGAAATCTGCCTTGGCGGGTCATTCGGGCTCTGCTCGCGTTGGTTACCCAATGCTAGTTGTGTGATTACAGTCGCTCCAAGGTTCAGCAATACTCTGCGGTGTGCATCCTCACCAAATTCAATTTGGGTTCGCCGGGTAATTTTCAAGGGAACAGCAAAGACGAAAGTACTCCCCGACGAATTCAAAGTGAACATTTTGGTGAGGATGCGCCGTGCGAGCCGCAGAGTATTGCGAACCTTGGAGCGACTGTAACGCGCATCATAGTCAAGACGATCGTCGACGCGATCACACCCTCAAAAAGACGCCGGCAAAATGATGTGCCCGAAATTGACTTCATCCAAAAAGCGAATATACATCTTATAGACAGCTTTTACGAACAGCTGCCCAGTTTTTCACGAAACCTTGAAAGATCTGTACCGTATTGGTCCACGCAATTCTCCACAAGTTGGTCCCCATATCATGGAACATGCAAAGTAGTATTCTTGGAGTATAGCTTCAACTCCAAGGCATCTTGCTTAATGCTCTTACGCTATCCACCGCATACGTTATGATCGGTCTTACAGTGGTACGTTCAGGACATCCCAACCGGGTCCGCCTGCAGATACTGTTGAACTCGAAGGCCTACTGCTTCGTCTGCTTGCGCCGACCCCACTACCCATGATGGCCGTATGCAACAGCAGCTTGGATCCTGGCGCTTAAGCACCGTTGTGGTTGTGGAAAGGTGATTGGTGGATCGGCGATGATTTCGGTGTGCGGCCGCATGCTGCCTCTGAAAGAGGAAGGGCAATGATGAAGATTAGGCTGGTGAAGGCATGTACGTTGTCAATTCTGGGGTAGCAACAACCAAAGACTTCGGCCTTTAGCTTCAGTGAGCGCTGAAGTTAAATAATGGCAGATGCTTGACTAAGAGTCCTCAAATAGCGTTGTTCTACTTTCCCATGATCTAGCCTTGTTGTGCACGGCCGCCCGCCATTCGCTGGGTTCCGCGGTGGCTTCTGCGCCTCAGCCTGAAACCGCCTGACCCGTTTCTGATATCTGCGGTGGCTGCGGCTGCGGTTCCTCAAGACCGCCACCACCACCACCACCACCACCACCACTGCCATCATTTGCACGGCCCGCCGCCACCCTCCATTCGCTCGCGCCGCTGCTCCGCCGGTTTCTGCCTCGACTTGAAGCCGCCTGACCCGATCCATTCTCCTCCGCAGCTGAGGTTCCACCTAAAAGCCACGACGACTGCTGCTGAGAGGAGAGCCACACCTGCCAAGCCTTCATCGTCTGTACCTCACCACCAAGACTCTCGGCGTCGTCCTCACCCTTTCTCCCGGCCCCCGCTGCCGCGCCAGGATGCTGCTGCTCGCTCGCCGGCGCCGGCCATCAGTGCCGCACTACTAGCGGGCGCCGCCACTGCTCCCATTCTTCCTCTTCCTTGTTCTTGCGTCGTCAGCGGGCCGGCCCTGGGGAGTGGTGGTGGTGGTGGTGGTGATTTGGAGGTGATCGCGTCCTTCCGGCGCGAGCGGTTAGTAAAAGAGGAGGAGGAGGAGGAGGAGGAAGAGAGAGGAAAATACGAGTTGATGGCGGCGACGACGGCTTCAGTCGTAGTCCTCCTGCTGGGTGGGGTGCTAGGTATGGGGCGCGGGGGAAGGCAATGGTGGTGGTGATGGTCGAGGAGGAGGAGGAGGCGGGTGAGAAGGGTGTGGTGCCGGTTGGTGCGGGAACGAAGATGATTACCTTTGAGGAGGAGCAACGGATGCAGACGATACGGCGGTGGGAGGGTGCAGCAGCAGCAGCAAACTGGGAAGCCGGAAGATGGAATATCGGATCAATGCGGTGGATCGCAGGCAGTGTCGGCGGATGAGATGAGATGATGATGATGCTGTTGCTGCTGCACGCTTCGTCGCCGGGCTTTTCCTGGACAGTTGCCGAATGATGGCAGGACTGCTGCAGATGCTGTCAGTAGCGGTCGCTGTCCGGTTCGGGCTTGTGCGATTAGGGCCCGTTGCTTTGGGTAAGGGCTACGCATCGTGCTGGAGCAATACTGGGCTGCTGTGAGCTGCGCTTCATCCTCATGGTACATGGCGGGGGGAGAAGCCCGGATGACGTGCTCTTCTCCTTATTCCTTCTCCTTCGGCCGAGGTACTGGATCGAAGACTGGACTGTCTTCGGGTGAGGTTGGCCGGGATTATGCCTTTACAAGACCGAACGCTGCTTCTTGTACGGCGCAGAGCTGCGTCCGATCAAGGCTGCCGAGCGAGTCAACGAGGCTCGCCATGGCCGAAGGAGGGGAAACCTCAAGAGGAGGGTGGCCGTCTGCTGTCGGCGGGTGCTGGAAGTCATCGGGTTAGGAGCCGGGCAGTAGTCGTGGGCTCTCCGTCTCGGTCCTACCGGCTTTGAGACGGCAATCTGTCCGTTCGGCCAAGGCTGTAAGGCGGAAACGGGACCTCAAAGTCTTGATGTCTGGTGATCTCTGTGCTGTGAGACGGCAGGCTGGGATACACTACCTGCTGTCCAGGGTCATCTGTTTCTCGAGGACCTTACACTGCGCTTGTCTTGACAGGTGTTTGGAAGGGAGATTGGGAAGGTCAAACGGATTGCATGAGGTGGAGGTGCAGCGCGAATATGCATGCATCCGGGCAAAGCAAAAGGTCGCATGCTGCATCCCGCTTCAACATACTCAAGACTGAAGAGAAAAAGCATACCCGGACGAGAGAATTCCGACAGAAACGTCAAGACGAGCAAGCTCTGTTCCCACATTTGCCTCGCAGGATCGAAGCTGCAGGAAGTCGTGGTAAATGGCATCAGTGCAACCCGCACACACAGTTTTCCCACTCACAACCGACATGAATAGCCAAAGGGCGGGTCAATGAGAATGATATTCCATCAGGGAGTAAACGCACCTTCTCGTCCACCACCAAGGGTCGTATGCGGTATCCGGTGTGTCGTCAATTGCCGCCAGCAAGAAGAGCGTTATCTCTCCTATGATCCTTTGCCGCTCATTACATCTGTGTCGGGCAACCTGATGATGAAAACAACAAACATGGCTCACTATTGCATAAGCAGGAGTTCGTACAGAGGGAGGGTGTGAGGTAATTCTGATGGCTACAAAGTCCTAGCTCATTTCTACTTTCGTATTAGACTCCTGCCTTTTGATTTCGGCTTTCTTCAATTTCTCGCAGGTGGTCGTCCATCTCCTGTATCATCTGTTGGATGTCCACGCCCATCTTCTTCATGTTCGAATCGTGCACTTGTTGTATCTTCTCTCGATGTTCCTCTATCTTCTTTCGGTGTAGATCCATCCTTTCGAGTATGGGGCTCCCCTCCTCGTTGCCAAACCAATCGATTGGGCCCTTTTTAGGCCTGGCGAACCGGACGCGTTCGATCAGCTTCTCTTCGAGGAGCATCGTGTATAGATGCAGGCTTTTCATGTCCTCCCAGAGCATCTCATCCATCTCCATGGTGGTTTCGTAGTCGGGGTCGGGGTCGAGCAAGGGGCCCAGCCACTGGAGCATGGGCATAAAGAAGTCGGGTTGCGGTACCCTCCAGCGTTGAGAGGATTCGCCAGCCGGTGGAGTGCTTGACTGGCTGATGATGGGAGCTTCCGCGGAGGAGTCGAGTCCGCACATGGCCCTGCACAAGCCCGGCAGGATCTCGCGGGCCCCCGGCGCCGCGTAAAGCGCAGAAAACGCGCTGCAGCCAAACCCAACCCCAACGCCAGATGCCATGATCCACAGCGGGTAATGCCACCAGCAGTGGCTGTTCTTCCTCCTCTCTGCGTGGATCTTCGTTCTGATAAAGCCGCGTAGAACTTCGGCGACTTCCACCAGCTTGGCCAGCAATTGCTGCCTGGGATCCGCGTCGGCGGCTGAGTGTTGCATTTTGTCGATGGGGTTCGTGTATGGTCTGTTTTTAGGTATGGTCTGTTGGGTTTGCCGGTAGATATTCAGGTAAAATCAGAGGGGTTTGCTGGTAGATATTCAGGTAGAGTCTGCGAGATATTCTGATTATATGTGCGAAAACGAACAAAGAATGGCAGCATGAGCCACTTCGCAGCCAGTGAGTGTGTTGAATAGGAGGGTTTCGGATGAGTGACAAAATGTGTCTTGGCTCAGCTCAGGCAAGCCACCTAAGGTGATGTGCTCCGACATCAGAGACAGGGGGAAATGGCAGTAGCGGTGACCTGCCTGGAACCGGCCGCGCGCATCGTTGCCGCTGCTGAGTGAGGTTTGCTCGATATGAGAAGAGTGAGCTGGCAGGCCGAGAAATCGAGCTAGAGGCCACGTCCAACGTTGCGTTGACTCCGACTACGTGGTCAGTTTCACCGACAAGACGTCACTCCGATGTCTTTGAAATCGGCCCTATCCCATTGGCGCATCTGCTCGGAGAAGTCCCAAGCGGTGCGTTGTAGAAACAAAAGCATCCCGTAAGCGGATGCCTCGGCGTGTGGCTTGCTATGGTTGCTAGGGCTGGAGGCGATGTGCGGCAGCGCGCTACAGGTCCAGGGCGACTCGTCGAGATGCCGCTCGGCGCGGTTAACTTCGAGAGCGCGGATCCGAAGAGCGGCACTCGAGACGAAGCGGTGCAGCGAGGAGGAATAGGCGCGGATCAGGTCGAGGCGGCCCCTCATGCTTTCGAGTCTGTCGAGCTGACCGGCTGTCTGATGCAGTTCCCAGTGCGGCCACGACGGTGGGTGCTTGCCGCCCAGCAGGTAGCCAGTGAACCGGCGGAGCGCCCACGAGCTATTACGCCACGTCGACATCGTTGACTCGGCCCACTGCTTCACCTGCTCGTCGTAGGCGGCTATTTGGGCGACCGTGGTATCGTTCTCCTTGTACCGTGCTTTCACCTCTTCAAGCAGAAAGGCGGTGCGCGGGTTGAGGCGACGATCGTAGGCGTCCAGCTTCTCCCGGACCCCATCGATGTCCCTGAGTAGCCTTTGGTCGAGGCGTAGCAGGTACCCTTGCAACAAGCAGATTTTGTCCCATAACATCCGTTCCCGCTCAATGGTGGAGTCGACGGCGGAGGGGACAAGCCAGCGCGCCAGCCATTGGGGTAGGACTGGCTCAGGCTGCCGGGGCTTCGAGAGTGCAACGAAGTCATCGGGTGGCATCTTGAGCGACTCGGCCGCCCAGATGCACGTGTCGTTGATACGCTGCGACGAGCTCTCCAGAAAGCCCGTTATTCTGAGGTCGAGGAAGCCCATAGGCTCGCCCACGCTTCTCATGAAGTCAACTGCCAGCACATTCAGGTCCTCCTGGTGTGCCTGCACCGTGGCGTTCGGCATTTCCCACTCCCACAATTCCCCGAGCTCGAGATGCAGGTTCCGGATTCGCCAATCCAGCTCGTAGACCTGGTTCCACAGCCGCGTGAACTCGAATGGCTTGCTAGATGGGGCCATTTTTGCTGCTTCCGCCTCCTCGCCTAGTCGTATCACCCCGTTGTAGACCGAGCCAGGCGTATAGACGGGCGGCGTGTATGATAGTTCCGGCGTCCTCTTGAACAGGCCTGCAAGCGCCCATATACCCAGATCGCGAAGCGCAGAAACCGCGCTGTAGTCAAATCCAATCGAAAAGACAAGCGCCAAGAGCCACAGCGGCCACAGCGGGTAGGATGACGGCCGGCGGCGGCGGCTGCGGCGATGGCGGACAGCCAACTCCAAGACGTGGATTCGTAGGTCCGGCCTGACGGTGGCTAGCATCCTGGTTATATTACGCTGGCCCTCGGGGCTGTATCCGGCAGTGTATCGGCGAATAGCTGGCGGATACGATCTGCGTCGTTGGCCGAGGTGTGCACGAGTATCTCGTCGATAATGTCGTTCATATCGTCCATGGTCTGATTTCAGGTGTGGTTTGTCGGTAGACAATGATAGATGTTCCGACTATAAGCGGGCAAACGAACAAGAGTGGTTCGGATAAGTCGCAAACAACAATGGCGCATGATCTCCGTTTGCGAGTGGCAGCGGCTAAGCTGCCTGTGGCCGACCGCGCGCATCGTCGGCTAGCAGGAGCAGCGTTGCCATGTTTCTTCGGGTACACTGGACCGGAATGAGGAGAGAAATGCATGACTCAAGACGTGGCAGATGTTTTGCGCAGCCTGAGTCACCTTGATGACGTCAATATTTTCGCGTGCCGGAGCGAACAATCACCGACTCGGCCAAAACAAAATCCGCCGCACGTGACGTGCCAAGGCTCTGGCCGAGTTTCCGAACTTCAAGCGCCGGGCGCACGCCCTCCCTCATCACTCTGCAACACCTCCGCCACCGCCTAACGCCTCCCCATCGCCGCCCAACTCCTCCTCCCCCATCGCCGCAGTCCTGCTCCCAACATCCCGCCCCCGGTTCGAAAGGTCGCCGCCCGGCTCACGTTGGTTGTGAACTCTGATCACAGCGTTGTGCCCGCTCTTCGCGTTTGCCTGCTCGGCTTCGTGAACGCGGACCCGCTGGTGTGTCGGAACTTCGCAACGACTTGAGGGCGTGAAAGTCTGCTCTGTGGGCTCTTCGCGTTTCCGGTAGCGGGCCTTGCAGCCCGCCCCAACGCTCGCCTAGGTCGCCGCCCGGCTCGCCTCGTCTGTGAACTCTGATCGCAGCGTTGTGCCCGCTCTTCGCGTTTGCCTGCTCGGCTTCGTGAACGCGGACCCGCTGGTGTGTCGGAACTTCGCAACGACGCGAGGGCGTGAAAGTCCGCGTAGTCACTCAAGTGGCTGCTGTGTGGGCTCTTCGCGTTTCCGGTAGCGGGCCTAGCAGCGTGTAAATTCCATGTCGACCCACCCTTGTCCGAACCCGAACGACCATCAACGAAATGCCTGATCATTTGCCGAAAATTGTGGGAGGGACACTGGAACAGATTCTGGCGCAGCCTACTCTTGTTGGATATTCAAGTTTTGGGGAATATCAAACCATCGGGCGGTTGACTGATGCTGAAGAAAGTGCGAAAGCCAAAGTCACCCTGTCAATCCACCGCGACGTTCAATCCGGGCAGAGACTCTTGATCTGTCTCCACCTACCTCTCAAGCGCCGTACCTGGAAGAATGTAAGATCCATCTACCTAGTCATACCCGTTGACGACCTGCAGATCAAGCCCGAAGTCCTATCTGCCCGCCATGTTGCACGACTTCGCCCCGATCAGCTGAGGAGAAATGGCCTTGATCTCGACAGTAAGCTTCTTCAAGTGACAATGACGCTTGGATGCCCCGCCTACGCCGTCATGCCTTCGTTTCCAACGGGACCGCACACGCCCCTAGACGGCTTACAACAGCAGCTGCTTTTGCATTGGCGGAACTTGTCAGCCAGCACCCACATGGACCTCTACCTCTCCGATGTGTCAGCCATCACTAACTTCCGCACAATCGAAACCCAGCAATTCATCACACCCGAGCTTGATTTAGACCACATGTACGAAGGCTGCCGTGGAGTGAAAAATGACTGGGCCCAATACCCCTGCGATGACGACGCCAGACAACCCCCAGGTTGGAATCCGTGCCTTGATCAACCCCCACCTTACCATGAAGCTGCACCCCCTCCCGTCGACCGCATGCCCTCACCGGATGAGATTACCTGGGGAACATCACAGCCTTTCGATGAAACCAAGCTGTTCAAGGACACCGGTGCTATCTGTCGTCCCCAGAAACGCAAGGCAACTGAAGCCTTGGCCGATGACGGAAACTCGTTCCAAGACGTAATCCCAGGCACGCCCACCGAGGCGGATTCCAGCCAAAAGTCGACGCATTTCGGAGACAGTCATCCGTCACCACATCCGTGGGCTTTGCAGGCAACAGAAGTAGAGGAGGCCATGAGATTGTCCTTGATCCGCCGCGGGGACGCGGCTAGCGCCTCGAAGCCCATCAACTGCGCCTTACTTCAGGAACCCTGCCTCTTTCTAGAGCTGCAAGAGTGGATCTTGAAGATGTGGGACTACGATTCGAGCGCGCACGACATGCACCGCGATGAGCTCCTCAACTTGGGCTCCTATGCACGCAAGAACCTGGTCAGCCTCTTCGATAGCACCAAGGCGGAGATGCAGCTCGAGTTTTTGGAGAAGGTGTCCCAAAGGCTGGTCGTTCCTGGCTTACGCACGTCCAACCTTCGGCTTGATGCGAAACACTTCCACAGCTGGCTCGAGAAGCGCATCAACCGCAATGCCGTGACGCTGCTGGCTGAGCCGTTGAGGGACATGCACTTCACGCTGAGGGAGGCTGTGGTGCGGCAGGTGGAGGAAAGCGAGGCTCGGGATTTCTACGAACAGAAGGCGAAATGCTGCGCCATAGCTTTTGTCACGTTTGGTGGGCGGATGTAAGCGGATCTCTTAGTCTTGTCGGACGGGTGCAGCGGTTCTTGAGGGGTTCTTGATAGAGATGTGCCCGATTTTTGGCCTCAAGATCTCAATAGTGATGTTGGACAATCCAGCCGCGGGCACAAGCAAAATTCCCGTAGATTTCTGGCAAACTTCCAATAGATTCCCGGCAAAATGCAGTAGATTTCCGGCAAACTCCAGTAGATTCCTGGCAAACATGCTAGCAATCAGTCAACCGGTCTATAAAAGACTGGAAGATGGCTGAATACAACCACCACCAGACTGTGCTCCTTCTCCTCGACATCCACTCGACATCTTCAACCACTACATTATCCACCACTACCCATACCTCCAAATTACCTCATATACACGGACCCCATCAATGTCTTCTTCTTCTTCCTCCTGTCGCAACCCTTCCGGACAGGAGGGCCACGGCTCGGCATCTCCATCTCAAGCCCCCGCAAGCCCCAGCACGCCGCTGCCGTTCAACAACGTCAACGACAACAACGCCAACACCAACGTCGACGACGAGGAGCACCGCCACCGATGCCACGGCACCTGCCCGGACAGCGGCGGCCAGCGCTGCCGCAACCTCATCGACGCGCACGCGTGGAAGGCCGACAGCGTGCGCTTCTGCAACCTGCACGAGGAGCAAGCCGCAGACGCGCTCGCCAGAGCCAGGCGCGAGGCGCAGCGGCTGGCCGGCGACGACGCGAACCTGCGGGTCGCTGTTGCTGCCTTTCTTGACCGCAAGATGACGACGACGACGGCCTTTCTCGGCGCGCGGGCCGCGGCGGTGGCGACGAAGGAGGGGGAGGAGGAGGAGGTGGTGATGGCAGAGAAGGAGAAGGATGATGATGATGAGGCGCGCGAGGAGGAGGAGGAGGCCATCATCAGGGACGAGCAGTGGAGACAGCACGACAGGGAGCTGCACTTGAGCGTCGCCAGGGCGCACGTCAGCCACCAGCTCGAGGCGAACGCGCGGGCCTGCGAAGAGGCGGCACGGGAGATCGCGGAGCTGCGGGCGGCGGCGCGCGAGGAGGCGCGCGACGTGGCGGACGCCGTCCGGGCTGGCAGGCTTGCCGGCAGGCTCGAGCGTGTCGAGGGCGAGCTGGCCGACTCGCACGAGACCAACGCGACGCTCAGCGCCGAGGCGCGGGCCTCGCAGAACCGCATCGCAGCCTTGGAGACGGAAGTGAGGGCCGCCGACGCTGAGAGGGAGCGCCTCGCCGTCCAGCTCAGCGACACTGAGGGCGAGCTGAGGGAGGCGCGTGCGAAGAACGCGAACCTCGCCGCCGATCCGGAGGGCCACCAGGCGGGCGCCGCCGCAGCATGGCTTGGTCGGGCAAACGACGAGAGTGACGACGGTCTGAGGACTCGGCTTCGCGACACCGAGGTCGAGCTGGGCAGCGCTCGCGAGGCGCACACCAACATTGCTGCCCAGCTCGCCAACACTACCGCCACTAACCGCGAGCTTAGGGCTAGGGTCCTGCTCGTCATCTATACGATGCGCCTCATCATACTTGGCCGCCGTTCCATCGCCGCCGCCGAGCGCGCTATTACTGAACGTGCTGCGGCCGAGCGTGCCGCTGCCGTTGACGAGAGCCGGGCCGCCGCTGCTCGCGCTACTCTCGCATTAATCATAGCAGGCTTCATGTACTTGGGGAGGCCGCGCGGATAAGGGAGCTTCAGGGGTGAATGGTTGCGAGCGTTAACTTTCACACCAACATTGCTGCCCAGCTCGCCAACATCACCGCCTAGCTCGAGCATAGGGACTACCAGACCGACTAATATACGCTACAGCGGCCTATCTACACCCACCGGGGTTTGTTGTTAAACCTGACCTTAACACCCTTCCTCTATTCGCTTCCCCCACTCCTCCGAATAACACAAAGTATTATATATAACACTATGCGAACTATTAAACAGAACGACTCCTCTATTCAAAAAACAATCACCGAACCCACCATGTATATTAGAACCACCAGACTGCGCTCCTTCTCCTCGACACCGACACCTACGACATCTACTCGACATCTTCAACCACTACAGTAACCACCACTATCCTATACCTCTAAGCTACCTCATATACACGAACCGCACTAATGTCTTCTTCTTCTTCTTCTTCCTCCTCCTCTCGCACCCCTTCCGGACAGGAGGGCCACGGTTCGGCATCTCGATCTCAAGCCCCCCCTGCAAGCCCCAGCGCGCCGCCGCCGCCGCTCAACAACGCCATCGACAACGCCAACGCCAACGCCAACGTCGACGATGACCAGGAGCAGCACAACAGACAGCTGCGGATGCGCGTCGTCGCCCAGGCTTATCTGGACCGTGTGCTCGAGGGGGACGCGCAGGCCAAGGACAAGGAAGAGGCGGCGGCGGCGAAGAAGGCGCGCGAGGAGGACGACGACGCCGCCGCCGTCCGGGCTAGCGGGCTGCTTGTCGACGACGAGCTCGAGCAGGTTAAGGGCGAGCTGGCCGACTCGTACAGTACGAACGCGACGCTCAGCGCCGAGGTATGGGCCTCGCAGAACCGTATCCTAGCCTTGGAGGCCGAAGTGCGTGGCGCCAACGCCCCGGCTCAGCGACGGCCGAGGGCCGAGCTGAAGGAGGCGCGCGTGCGAAGAACGCCAACCTCGCTGCTGATCTGGCGGGGCGCCGCGGAATGGCTTGTTTCAGGCGGACCGCGAGACTGACGGACTGAGGACGCGGCTTCGCGACACCGAGGTCGAGCTCTGCGCAACACACTCGCCAGGCGAAGAAGAACATCACCGCCCCAGCTCAAGGATAGGGACGCTAGAATCGAGGCTCTGAAGGCAAAGCTTACCCGCCTCGCGATTAAGCAGAGCCGCGCCGAGGCCGTTGTTGCTAGGAGGAACACTGCCAGCTTCGACTTTCTATCATCAGACGACCTCGCCATCACCTTGTTCGTCCTCGACGAAACCCGTGCTGCAGCGGTCCACTTCGTCGCCACTCACCGCAAGCTTATGACCAGGATCCTACCCGTCGTCTGCGCTTTCTTGGTATGGGTGGTGGCGGTCAGCTTGATGTACTTCTCGGTCCGCGGCGCGTGAGGGAGCTTGAAGAGTGATTGTTTTTTCCATTGCTTTTGTAGAGAAGTAGCTCAATACTATAATTCACTATTCCTGTCTTCAATCTGTTAAACGTCTTGTAGCGGTCCTGGTAAGCGGCCTCGACCCATTTGACCCGTATACCGGAGTCTTGTCCCTTCTCTCATTTGTGTGACCTGTCCTCTTCCCTTACGACAACATACCATATACATCGAACCACGCAAGTACCGCCACACTGCCGGAATAGCTTCTGATGAAAGTGAGAGAATGTATCAACTTATATACGCTCCCGTTTGACAAATGAACCAAGTCCGAAAAACAGTTACCCGGGGTGAAAATCGTTCTCAAGTATGCTGTGCCCACCCCCGGACCAGTGAAACTTGCACCGAGATGGGTAGGCTATGAAATCTGCAGAGCCGGCGCAGTTGGCATGCATGTACCGAGGATGATAAGTGGGGAAAAAGGGCGTGGAGGATGACCACCTTCTGCTTCTTCTGTGAGCAAATGGCGGACTTCGACTCGCAATCCGGTAAGCTCGTGACGGCTGCGCAGAGATTAAAGGGACAATTGCTCAACAGCCATTAGTACATCTCTAAGAACTGCGGAAGTGATCGTAGATAACACACCACGAAATGTCTTCTACGCGTGGTTGCATGGAACGAACAAACTTATTTCGTAATGCTTGACTACACGGCAAATTATACAGCCCTCTGATACTTGGATCCGATAACGCACAAGCCATCATGTACAGCGATCCTCTGACTCTCAGCTAAGTTGTATCTCAGCCGTTCAACACCTTGGAGTACTGGAGAAGCGCTTCTGCCTCCCTTGTGGCTACACCTACTTTCTCATCCATCTCTTCGAGGAAGTCCTTTGCCTCAGTGTATGCAAGCTGAAATTTGAAGTGAATCTGAGATGCAACATTGACAAAGGATGCAATATTACCACCAGCGTTCGAAGTCGCACCAAATCCCGACTGCTGCATATCTTTGCAGCGACGAGATACGCTCTCAAGTCCGGTTTGCAGAAGGTCGCGGGCTTGCGTTTCCGCGTCGTCGAGGTCAGGTCCGAGCATGCGGTCGAGATCGCGGATGATATTTTGTCGGTGCGTCACGCTGCTGAGAGCATCCTGGATTTTCTGCGAACCCTCCGACGCTCGGTGCTTCACCATTAGTACCACCTTGAAGAACTCGTCGGCCTGGGAGACTGCATGCTTCAAGCGCTTGCAACGAGCAATCGCAGTAGCATGGTCTTTCAGGAGTTGGGGTCCGAGCCGTTCCTGCACGTGCTCCATTGATGCCAGTGCTGCATCTACCTCTTGCTGAAGACGCTCCTTCTGCAGGCAGCAGCGGAAAAACATGCGCCACAGACTGCCGTCAGCCGAGGTGGGTATGCTGCTCCGGGCGATGGTGAAGAGCGCATGGACTATCACAAAAATGCCACAGTCATGCGAATTGGTTTGCTGAAGTGCCTACAGCATATTAGCATCAACGTTCACTAACGGGTGGAGTCCGACCGCGCACTCCTGGATCGCGGCGAAAACGCAAACTGCGCTCCGGACTGAAACCCAGGAACTTCGCGATGGATCGCGCGGCAAGCTCAGTGGTGTCGGTTCTCAGGACCATGGAGTCGTAGGCGGTGATAACGACGTCTTTACGTGTCAGTTCGAATGCCAGAAGTTGCCAATGCATTCGCTGTGGGTCAAACAGTGGAACAATGACCATCTCATCCGGCTTGCGGAGTCGAACGCGGCTATCCTTGGCTGATGCCCACCTCTCCCACGCTCCATCAGGAGGGACTGTGCCGATGTCTACGATGCGTACGCCCGTATTGGGGATGAAAAGAGCCAGAACAGACGTGATTGTTTCCTCTCCAAGCCAATTATCTCCCTCCAAAGCCCTCAACGCGTTCGCGACCCTCGTGTCTTCGTCTGCCCCGAAAGCGACGACGTTGGCTTCTGCACTAGGCGATTTCGGTGGTTCTTTGGAGCCCGGGCCAGCACTGCCGAACATTCTTGCCTTGGAGTTGCTCCCCAATCTCTCAAACCGTGGAAAGTTCTTGGAGGGGAAATATGCGCTGGTGTCTCCATCAGGCGGTTCGGAAATGTGACGATCGAACCGTTGGGTTCCACTATCGCGTTGCTCAGGGAGGTGCCTGATTGTCGGTACCTCTACCGGGACGGGAGCCTTGCTCGTCTCGAGGGAGTCTTTCTCACAGGACAGAAACGGGTCTGCAGTGTCGAGGGACTGGGATGCTTTTTCTCCGGTCGTTGGTTTCGTGCGGAGTGGGGCAGGAGTTTCGTCGAATCTGTCGGATTCGTCATCAGAGACCAGGCCCTCCGCGGTCATTGCATAGCCACCGAAGTCGTCATCGCCCAATACGTCTGTGCCGCGCCGGGGTTGTTCGATGTCTGTCATGCTCAAAGCGTGGTTTGAGGGTGGGCTCTGTGCGGTGCGGGGTGGGGAACGGGGACTCGCAGGAATAACGGCCGGCGTCCGAGGGGGCGATGACATGTGGACCTATCAGTCATTAGCATCCGCTTGTTGCATTTTTCGCCCATCTCGCTTGTACCTGGTCATCAGCTCCCTCCTGCTGGGAGACGTTTGCTGCGCCGGACTGGTTGCTAGTCTTCCGCCTCTTCTGTGGGCGGCGCAGGACGACATCGGGACAGTAGCCCTTTCGAGCGTTTCCAGCATCGAGCGGAGTCCAGTCAGGAGTTTTCGGGAGGCCAGGCTTGCCGGAGGTTGTCAGGCGGCGCGTGCGCTCCCGCTTCATGGCCTCAACAGCCTCGGCAAACGTAACGGTGGTGTCGTCCGCGAGCTTGCGAACTTGTGAGACAAACTCGCATGACATTAGTGCCTTCGGGCTAAATGTGTCGACAAACGCCTCGGCGGTGAGCTTCCAGCGCGAGGCGGCCAACGCAGCCAGTACCGGCTTCTGGCGCCCAAACTCGGCAGAGAGCAGGGAGACGGTGCGAAGTGTTTCCGGGCGCAAATGGTCCGTCGCTGAGAGCTTCGCATCCAGAAAAGATTTATGTAGCTTCTCCCAGGCGGTGAACAGGCCGGAAGATGAAACATTTGCTGCCGCTTCCTCGAAGGTCCGCACCTCCGCGGCCAATTCTGGTGGCAACATGTTGGTGCTGTTGCGGGACGGCGACGAGAGGATGGTTGAATCACAAGACGCTCTTGGAACGGCTGGAATGGACGCGGAGTCTGCGGCGGTATGGCGCGGTCGCAAATTGTCGTCCTGTGCTTGCGAGTTCTGGGACGCGCTCGAAATTAGGCAGTGACGTCAGCCGCTCGACGCGTCTCCAAACACCGAACCAACGCACAACGGAAAGGTGCACAAGACAGGGAAAAAACATCCCCCTTGAGCGTCTCACGCTGTGCATTCCGCTTGCCGCTCATTCGCGTTCTGGTTGCACCTATAGGTGGTGTTCCACTTGGGTTGGCGGTGATGTTGCTCAGAGCTCTGGCGGGGAACTTTCTCGGGACTCCGCGGAAGCTTCGCAAAGCTTCCGCCGACCCCACCGGAAACTCCCACATCTTCGGGCAGGTGCCAGATGACGACGCGCATCTTCTTCAGTCCATTCGAGGCTTGCACCTCCTACCCTACTGACCATGCCGCCTCTACAAGGGTGAATAGGTCCCGACCCTCGCGCTCAAGTGGCAAACAGGACGTTTTTAAGCCTTCCAGCCATCGCCCGACCGCGTCGCTGAACCTCATCCACCAGCGACATTCCAACACACCACCTCCAAGCAGCCGCCGTACTCTCGATCACACTACCTAGCCACACCGCGGCCACACACGCAGACGGATCTGGAAATGATGGTCACGGTGAGGACGCCTGAGATCCTGCGACGCCGCTATTCGTGCATGTACCTGCGTGTTGCACCGACGTTCAAAGCACCTCAGCGCCCGCATGCCAAGGCCAGCCAACCCAGCTTGTGTCGTCCCACCGCAGCTCACCTTGCCTTCCAGCCCGTCCCTCGAATCCTCGGCCGGACATGCGCCGATACCAGCCCGCCCTAGGAGAAGGTGTAATGTGTGGCTGCAGCCCTGTCGCCTGCTTGCTGTGAAGGTGGAAGCGCCGGTGGGTTTAGCCGCCTTGGACTAAACCGGTGCCGCTGGAAGTCCTCAAGATGCGCGCTTTCCAAAGGCGTCGTTTACGTGGGGTGGAAAGCGCTCGGCGCAGGCGCCCGCCGGCGGCGCCAAGGAATCACGGTGACGAGTGGCGCAAGCAATCCTATGGATAACGCCATACCTCCTCTTTTTGTGACACTCAGTTGCCAGAGATCGATCCGAAACGCTCGCGGCACGGCTTTCATCCACCGTCCTGTCGAATTGTGTGCGCCGACGTTCGCCGCTTTCCTTGAACCCAAAGCAAGCCTCTCTCCAATCTTGTTCCATTAATCTTACGTTGACTGGACACACCGGTTTGGCGTCCACCAATTTCCTCTCGCAAACAGAAATGTCCGTAACTTTGCACTTTGTTCGGCCCCTCTCGACACTCTCAAAGCTCATCCACTCTAGCCCCACGCTCAATACCGTCGTTGGCCATCCCCCCTCCACACCGCGACGGCTACGACGGTTTGGACGAGTGTGCAGCCATCGGAAGGTTCTGTGCCTTCCGCTATCCAGATCGTTCTGCCTGATACAAGGCGTCGAGCAGGTTGTCAACCAGCTGATAGGACCGAGTTTTCAAGGTCGTCTAGTGCGAAAGGACGACGAAGGCGATGGAGCTGGCTGGCGTCGATTCAGCACGAAGAATGATGGTTTGTGGCAGAGGCGCCCGTCTTTCTTGAACCATAGTGACTGATGAATAGACGATAGTGGGGCAATAATTGTCCGAGCGTAAGCTAACGTCAATGGGCAATTTGATCATCGCTAATTCTAGGGCACCGCCGAAGCATGTAACGTCGACCTTGATCGGACCTCTATGATCCTTTGAATACAGGAAATCTCTCGGCGACTCTGACGGCTTGGGACTCGAGCTTGGCTCAACAAATCTTGCAATCGTGGAAACCTTTGTTGAAGATTTGACAGACAATGGTTTCCTGCTCTGCGTTGTCTTTTATTCTTGTCCGCCGCAAAATGTGAATGGGAGAGTGGATAGGCGTGCGGCAGCCCACAAATTCTGGACGATAATGAAGAGATGCTTATTGTTTCTTATCAGTTTCTCGGAACATTACGATGATGAAATTTTTCATCTGCGCGACTTGCCACCATTGCCAGAACGCTTTGCCCCCTATCACTGAAGCTTTCGCGTCGGAGCCTTTATCCTACTTGGCATTCTTTAGCCACCAAACCTTTTTTAGAAACCACTCAGATGCCGTCCTTGTCCCTACCCTCCATCTCCCCCCGTACATTACCGCTCATTCGCACGGCTTACTGGGGGATTGTGGCGCTCGCAATCGCGCATGAACATATCGAGTTCGTCCGTTACCTCCTTCTTGGCGATTGTCTCTGCCGACAGTGCCTTGCAATCTTCCCAGTAGCCTCTCGCGCGGACGGTGCATCCCCATCGATGGATCTCGTTTAGCCAATGCATCAACTTCTGTAGCGTGACTTTGCCGTCCAACCGTTCGGAGGACAGTTTACTCGCATCACACACCAGCTCCACATAACACATCAGCTCCACTCGTCAAGGGTTTGGCCCTCTATCATCCAAAGCTCGTAAGAGCGGCGCCCGAAGACGAGCCCCGGAGATCGGAAGATACCGGAAGTTGTGTTCGTCGTCTGCCATCCTTGGGCCCCCTCGTCTTGTCGGGCTTCCGCTGCTCTCTTCTGAGCCCAGGCCGTCTCCGCTTTCATGGAGAATTCGCCAGCGGGCGTACAACGCCGCGTTGCGCCAGCAGCGACGGCGTGAAGCCTACCATTGCTCATCGCGGCGTCGCTGTCACCTTCCCCTCGAGATATACTAAGCGGTACGGAAAGGCTAGACGTCTGCCTAGAATGAGTTGTTCGAGTGCGGTCACGGCACGTCGTTGAAGATGCTGGTGGGAGCGAGTTGCTGCGTAAATATGGTAAATGAAGTCTTAGGTAAACTACGTGCAATGAGCGCGGAAACTAAAAGGACGTGGGTCAGCGTCTCCTTCAGGTGGATATAGATCGTGGGCATGTAATGCTTTTGAGGCATGTCGTTGCCTCAACGGAATACGACTTTGGAACTCAATTTCCAAAGCGGCAAGATTTTCTACTCGTGGTCATTAAGGTGTGGAGATCCTATTAAGGCCCCTTCCACCTTCTCAAGTCAGTAATGGAGAGCGGTATCCCTCCCGTGCTTTAAAAATGTAAAGGAGTCGACCAGTCGGTTTAGAGTTTTCTTATCTGCAGGCATGAGCTACATTTCTTCTGACACGTGTCGCAGTCCATCCTGCGCCTTGTAGTAGTTGGTGATTAGAACGCCGTTGGGCGGCTCCTATGTGCCGAAATGATCTAAAGCCGAACGGCACAGAAGAGAAACCTTGTGAATCGTAATACTACAGGTCTTTGAAACGGAGGCTTCAAACTCCTTGGTGCTGGGCGGAGCAATCCTGGCGGTTCGCGGTTGAGCGTCGCGAGATTCTAAGAAGGATGAGCAATCGTTCAAGTAAGTGTCTATGGGAGACTTATCTTTGACATTACGATCAATGGGACCCTGTAGTATTCCTGTGGCGTTCTGGAGTCTTTGGTGGTAAATGAGAGAGGCTCCTTGATTCAGTAGTCCCATTGCAGAAACCTACCCTTTATTTTTGGGCTTTGTACAGTTGAAGAGCATTGGTACGGGTCAACAATATTAGGGATTCCGTGACGAGCCGACTTTTATGCGCTCGGGACGAGGGATGCCTCTACTAGCTTCGTGATCTACACATAAAGACCTTTCGGGTAGTGAAGAAGGCTCTGGCCCTCTCCGCCGAAATCTGCCGTTGTGGAGTGTTTAACCGAATCTCCGGATGAACTGAAAGCCAAGTCTCGGGGTTGCACCCGGTTCTGGTTGAAATCATCTCTGGAATGACTGCAATCCATACAGCTGGCGACGTCGGCTGCACGGAGGTCGTAGTATCCATTGTTTACTTCTGGGACCACCGAGACCTTAAGATTGCACATCTACCTCTGCGTCAGGATATAAATGAAAAGAATCTCTCTCCATTACGTAGTTGTCGCTAGCCGCAGTATGGCTGGAAAAGTTTTGCTAAGTTTTAGAGAGTCGGGTTAGAAATTCGAATGCTCCAGAGCAAAGATATTAGTAATGTACACGCTGCTTATATCACTCTTCTACGAGTAGGAAAATGAAATCTTCGGAATTTTCCACGTATGTCGGAAGAGCCGCTCTGCAAGCGATTAGTAGCCAATATATAGGGTAGATTGGCAGCTTACGGTTCGCCTTCTGTGTCGTTGAATTGAGATCAAGCGGCCTCTGCCTCCCGGTGCAGTTTAGGACCCGCGGAGTGTGAACCTATTTGCATCATGGTCGCTGGGGGTAGTAATCCAGATCACGTCATTGTCCTCGTCGGTATCTGCTCCCAACCTGGTCTTTCCCTTCTTGTTGGGCGGTAACATTAATTTAAACCGCTGGGCTGGATAAACTTGACCTGCGGTTCCTTGAAGCGGTTCTTAATAATCTTCGTTTCTAAAGGCCGTTTCGGATTCTATTTATGCCTTTTCCGGGCTCGGTCATCTCTTTTCTTGGCCAATTCGAGGTCACTGAGTCTGGGGATTCTAATAATCGCTCTACCAGCTCGTCTGCACTCTCGGCCGCCTCTTGTTTTGTGGTGACGTTAGTATTTGTCTTGTCAAAATCTCCGGGTGTGTTAGTTTGGACGGGGTATAATGCTTGGGGGACGTATTGCATGGTAATGTGGAACGTCATCCTTGTCTTAATGCTCTAAATTCATGATTTGTTTGCTATTTCAATCCAAGCGTGACTCCATTACTTGTCTACCATAATGAAAACAGTCATCAATCAATCATGAATACCCCCAACTCAGTCAAGACCAAGCGCTCCACGGTAGGCCGGATCCTCATGGATCGGTGGGTAGCTTTCCTCCAAAGAGTTCTTTATTTTCGCCAGCACATGGATCGCGAGCATGGCAAGATTGACTGAAAGCCCATTGCTATCGTCGCTATGCCACGGGATAACCGCCACCTCTGCACTCATCATACGTGCGCGTCTCTCACCTCCCGGTGACTGCTGGTAGGTGCGGTCAGAATCAGCAGCGGTTGACGGGGAGCTCCTCGCCGAGGTGGGTGTGACGGCAGGGGGCCTCTGCTGCTGGCGTGGGGGCGTCCACGATGTCCCAGCGATGCTGCTGGTCGGTGTGCGCTGCGGAGCGTAAATGTTCGACAGTCTTTGCCGCGAGGCAGCGCTTGGGGTGGCGGGCAGCGGCGGCTGCCGCAGCGCCCGTGTGGTGAATTGCCGTTGTGTGGTTGGGTCAAGCTTGCCGCGGATGACGATGAGTTCGTACGGCGTGATAAGGTATGCGTATCTTGTATTCCATCGGCTGGCGTAGTTGAGCACTTGCTCGATGCACGCCCTTGCTTTGCGGTGGTCGGCCTCCCCATCCGATCTTTTCGGAAACCCCTCCGGGAACATCTTACTGTCGCCGGCTATCCAGCCAGGCCGGGTGAACTGTAGGTCTGTACTTTCCACCGCACTCCAATCAGGTGTCAGCCCGCCATCAATGTGCGCAGCCGCGCCTTTGCTCCAGAGAAGGTGGGCACCGGGCTCTGGAAGTTCTTTGGTCACGACACGGACCACGGTGTTGACGATTTCAACATTCCAGGAGATGACTGCAAAATCAAGACAATCTTCGTTCCTGATGAGGAGGTGCGCTCGCTCTACGGGCATGAGGTTGGGAGGGAAGTCGTAAGTTCTACCCAAGATATGGCCGAGGAGGCTCTCGATGTTGTCCCGGGTGAAGTCAGTCATGGGCTCCCAGCCGTCGATTACCACGTCCGAATCGTGAGTGGAAGGGGTTATTCCTGGCTTTATCGCCCATTGGAGATTAGGAAGGCTCAGGTACTGCATTGGTGTTTTGCGATTCATGATTGAGAAGAAGTTGTGGCGGATCAGAGGTGGATCAGAACGAAAGGATTTACTGGATATTATAAATGGTCTAGCTGTTTGCTTTAAACACACAGGCAATGGCTTCATTGACCACGAGTGAATTCCAGCAGGCTCTATGGTGATGTTTGTTCTACTTTTGGGCTTGTCTAGACATCGTATGATCGTACTAGTCAGGCAAGTTTCTTCCATCTCTGGCGCTTCTGATGGAATCACCATCTTTTGAAAAAGCTGGCAAGAAAGTTCGGTTTGTTCAAGCGTTTTTTAATGATGTCTTCACTTCGATAGGAATCTACAAATCCATCTGCAAGACGTCTCCATCTCGCGCCCACGATGCAGGAACGAGTTGGCAAGCCACCATGGCCGTAGTCAAAACGGATTGAGATACTCCTTCAGTATTTGTCGCACGCACATGATTGTCTCTGCAGAAAGTGGACACTTCGCAATCTTGTAGGGTGGCCCGAAGAAAAACAATACAGGCAAAAAAAAAAAAAACAAATCCACGCTAGCAATCGGCTGCGAGAGGGGACTGTAGAAGAGTAGGGACACACTGAAGCCGCCGCATTGCGGAGCGCGTGCCAGCGCCAAAGAAAACAGCATTAGAGGCACAAGCGAAGGCAGGTCGCTCCCAAACTAGACTAGCCCGCCCGCAAGACGGCAGCGCCTTCCACACTTGCAAGCACCGCGCAAACACGTCTGTGCGCCTGCACATCCGCGCCTCCGCGCCTGTGTCACCTCTACGCCTCTGCCTACAACGTCTTCGCGCCGTCGGCACCATCACAGCGCCACGCACGCGTCCACTTGAAACGCTCGGCAACATGGCAACACATGGCGACCGCATCGTTCGGCTTCTGGGTGCCGGAAATTTTGGGCGTGTGTACGAGGCGCGCATCGGTGGAGCCGCCTGTGCTCTAAAGCTTGTCAGCATACTTATTCACGTTGCGCCCGCCGCCGCTGACTTGGCAGCAGTTCTTCCATGCCGTCGATTTCGACACCGAGCTACGCGCCTACCGCGCCGTCGCCGCCGTCCCAGCCCTTTCCAGCCGCATCTGCCCCTTCTACGGGGTCTACGAGGGTGTCGGCGAGCTATTCGACACCTATTCCTCCCCCGCATACTACTCCCGCGCTTTGCGCCTACACATCTTGCCGGGCGCTACCCTGTGGGACGCATTTGACCCGCTACCATCCGCTAACGAGCGTGGGCGCCTACAGCTTTACTTGCGCGAGACACTTCGTCTACTGCACTACGAGGCCAGAGTCTGTCACCGTGACATTAAGGAGGACAACATATTCATCTGCGGAAACGACGCTTGGCTTCTCGACTTTGGCAAGGCCGAAATCCGTGCCGACGACGAGACCAACCAGCAGTGGCAGCTTCGCACGCGAGAGGACGACGACTGCCTCGATAGCATCTTCGCCGAAGCCAGTTCTAGCGAGGTACTGCTCTTCCTCCAACGCTTTGCAACTAATAATTATGCTACAGGCTGCGAACGAGCTGGAAGCCCTACTCGATGGCTTTGACGCCAACGATGCCAGCCAACAAGCCACTCTTACTTCCCTTACAGCCCGCTTACGGCCATGCCATGCTGACAAGTCCCTTCTGGACCGCCTGTGTGTCATCGTTCCTGCTCCATCCCCTGAGCTCGCCTGTCACATAGCAAGACTTCTATCGGCCCGGCACAGTTATACCAAAGCCCTGAGTATCCTTGACGCCGCCATCTCCCGCCAAATGGCTGCCGCAGCCGGTAATAAAGCTAGCCAGGAGGTGCTGCTCGACATGCTTACACAAGCTGCTACATGTGCCTGCTGGGCTGAACTCGGACGAACCGGCCCCTGCACACCGTCTGCAAGCTCTCTGTACCAAAAGGCCATTGCTTTGGCAGCCCGACTCAACGCCACCAAGCTAATGCGGTTGCGCCTCGACTTTGCCAAGCATCTGCAGTACCGCGGAGAGCACGGCAAAATGCTGCATTTACTCGAACATTATATCTTACCGGATGCAGGCCAAAGGCCTGGTGAAGATGATGATGGGAAAATGGCTAAAGAGATATGGAGAGTTGTTAACACGACGGCAATCAGGTTAGGTGAACGGGAGCACGCCCTCAGAGGTCAAGCTGAGAAGATTCTCAAGATGCTATAAGCATCACGGCGCACCGTGTTTGCGTTGAACCAAGAGACGACAGAAGATGCGGCGCCACTGAAGAAGTGGCGAAGAGCAGTGACATGCGAAACAGCCTCAACAAATTCATGCACGCTGAGGTGCAGGTTCGCAAAAAAGCATTACCCAGCAGGATACAGGACTACCGGAAGACCGTTTATTTAAAATACGACATTGAACGGCTACTGTGGCCAAACAACTCACCCAATCTGGATGTAATCGAGCCGGCCTGGCAGTATTTGAAATGGCGAACAACGGCAAGGGGAGCGCCCGAAGCTCGTGCTCTGGTAGAGCAGCAGATTCGCTAGGGTTTCGAAGAAAGCGAGGTCATCCAAGCGTGAACAAGCAGTACAGAGAGGTCCTTGAAATATTCCATTTGTAGTAGAAACTCAACAACATGAATGAAAATCGTGACGGTCGTGACGCTCCAGTGATGCTCCAAATGCGTGTCCATGATACTACCGGCAGGTTCCTCAGAATGCGCGATTTTTGCCCTGCCCGCGGAGGCCAGTGGCACCCCTGCAGACTTCCAACCTCGGTATAATATACGCAAATTGCGTACAGCAGGCCGGCCAGAGCTTAAGTAAGAACATGTAGCCATCCGCGTTGACTGGGAAATTGAGCATCTGGATCAGAGCGAGCGGCAGTGGGCAAAAATTATCTTCGCTGCGGAGCGAGCAGGCTGTCACATCGTCCGTCCTTGCTCAATCGCGCGCGCGATTAAGACGCGATAATAGATTGATTGAATTACTAGAAAAGGTAAGATGGTGAGTAGAAGGGATATTCAAATATATGGGTTAGACTAGAGGTAAAGCGGTCAACACCATGGTCGGTACTTCTCTACCCACCACTAATATCTGGTTAGTGCTTATCCGTGCATTTAATCGCGTCTTTTCGGCGCGCGCGACGCCTTTAAGCAATCGCACGCGTGATTGCTTATATAATTCGTCGTCGCGCGCGCGATTGACTCTAATCAATCAGTCCAATCGCGGGCGCCGAAACGGACGGACGATGTGACACCCTGCTGGGTAGTAAAAAGAGAAAATGGGGAACTGGGTTTGGCAATTACCTCCTACCTCATTTATGTATGAGGTAGTAGGTCTAGCCTGAGCGTGGTGTTTCCGACTAAGCATCGTGCGGAATACGCCCTTGGCTTCCTCCAAGATTGCATTTTTAAGTGCGTGCGAGGGACGGTAGCGAGCGCGTGATACCAGCCCAGTAAAGACGCATCGAAATGGGCATAATAGCACAATACTCTCTCACTCTCTTCCTCTATCCGAATCTGTCTGTATAATACGAATGCTTTTTACACGGCCTAATACCCGCGTTTTAATACCGAGGGAGATAGAAATTAGGAAAATCCGCGCCCGGTGACGCCCGACTTCATACGCAGTTCAGAATTCGATTTACTAACAAATGCCTGCTTTGGTTAAAATAAGACAGAGCCGTCAACTTCTAATATACCATGGCCATAAAGGCGGGGAAATTGACCAGGGTGACCTCCTACCCCACTCCCGGATGAGTCAAAAGCCTCAGGCACCTAAGGAGCATCATAGAACGCCATACCGTCCCATTGCTCCACCCTGAGATTCTTCTCAGGCACTTTAACAAAATGTACATGCCCACAAAGGCTGTAATTCTGCCGAGCTCCACGCCACTAACATGAATAAACTTGACATGCTCGTCTCTCTTCCTGAATGCGAGCTTCCACTCCTCGATACGGACGAGAAGTTGAAGGGAGAATAGGGAGCCGGGTATTGGTGGATGAATACTGTTCAGTAGACCCTTGAGCAGATTCCTGAGTGCTTTCACGATTGATGTCCTGAGTGGTATCCTGGATCACTTGCTAAATATCTCCTTGGGTTGCTTCCTGAGCGGCTTTCCGGTTGGCTTCTTCGCTTGCCGGTTTAACTGTTTGTTGGAAGGTTCCCTGGGTAGCTCCCTGGATTGTTTCCTAAACCGCTCCCTGGGTTGCCTTCTTTGCGGCCTCCTGAGCAGCTTTCTGGAAGGCTTCCCGGGCGTTCGTATCCCTCGCAAAGCGCTCGGCACACTCCTCGCCTGTACTATTCTGCATGCTGTTTGAGTTATTGAGGTGGGCCGCGCCCTACGAGGTTATCTGGAGCATGCCTTCGGCGACGCCACCTTTAACCTGTTTCGTACCGACGCTTATGCAGATTGGCCTCCTGCGCAACACAACAACGTATCTATCTGACTAAATCTTCTCATAGTGTTTGATCAAACACTTTGAGGAATTTTCTAGAGAGAAGCCGTCCACTGTGCTCTTCCTTTTTGAGCGTTGCAAGCTTGCTGTTAGACTGTATCAATTGCCCTCGTAAGACTTTTTCTCCATTTTCTACATTAATGATTTCCTAAGCCAATTCCAAACTCCTCTTCCGCCCTTCGTCAATCCCGGTGGCTGATTGGTAAAAGTCTTTCAACTTTTTTCCGCCACCAAAGAAACCTCCTCCGTGACGCAATGGGAAACCCACGTCTCCACCTCGCTCGAGAAACAACCGGCCATGCGCGGTGGCCATAGAGAAAACGTTTGCCCCCAAAAGTCAGGCGGACACCTTCTCCAAGAGAAGGGCCGCGAACCTCAGCGGTGTCGGTAGGCCGTCTTGCACCCGACGAACTACGCCTGGGCTCTCCAAGTGACTGTACTTGTGCAGCTGTACTACCTCGCCGCCGCGGCCACCATCATCATCATCATCAACCCTATCAACCCAATAATAGCAGAACTCCTCGGTGTCCCAATCGTACGCGATGGCGGACTCGAAGCGATAGTACACGTCGTACCCATCCGGAGAATTGACGGGGTCCCGGCGGACGGTGAGCTTGATGATCGCATCCGTGTCGATCTTGGCCGGGCTGAATGATGGGCCGAGCGTGAGGTGGACGGGGGGGCGATCGGTGACGATGTTGATGCTGCTGAGCGGCGAGTCTGATTCGCAATGCTCACAGCCCTGCGTCGTTGGGAACGATGGGGGCCGCATGGCCGGTGCGAAGTCAAACCATGACTGAAGGTCTGGGTCGACGGGGCCGTCGGATGGTCGGTGGTGGAGCTCCAGGTCTGCGTTGGGATTGTCGACGACACCCACGCAGTGAAGAAGGCTTGCAGGCACGTCGCTGCCATCTACGTTGCCGCACCCAGGGCAGAAGTCAACCAAGGCGGTATGAAAGCTCGTTTGTTGGGATCTTGTGTAGACGGATTCAAGAGCATAAGCGGCGCCAGGCACGTTGATGCCTCCGCCATGCACGAGCTCTTCTCGTAGCCTCCACAAGAGAGACTCGAGCCCCTCCAACAGCAGATCCTCAGGGAGCTTCACGTTCATCGCGCACTGGTATGCCAAGGTATCCATCTCGGCGAGGCGGAAGGATGGTTCTGTAGCCAGAAAGCCGGTACTGATCCTACGGATCATGTGCAGCACAGAGGCGAAGAGGGCCATGTCGTATCGAGCTGGGAGGTCCTTTAGGTATGCGCACGACCCATAAACATAAGCCCTAATGACGTGGCTTGGCACCGTCTGCAGCTGGAGGCGGTTGCGATCATCATTGAGGAGGTCCTGGACGACCCTGTCGACGGGGGTCCCGGCGGGTGTGGTTGGCATGGCGCAAGGTGAGGGATATGCGGTGGGTGGCTTCGTACCTGAAAGGTTAATGGGCGAGAGAACTGCTCGGATAGATGGATAGACTCACGGAGAAATGGTGCACGCGTTGTTCGAGACAGTCGAGCGAAAGCAGGAGCGCCGTGGAAGTGCAGATACTTCAATCGAGAGAAGTCACCGTCAGCGGCAAGAGAGGAAGGCGGATGATGAATGGTTGGGGAACATTGGTTTAAAGGATGATGCATTAGTAGCTACGGTGGGTTCGGACGATATGCGTCCAAGCAAACTACACTAAGCCTAATCGACATGTTGTAGCAAACGCAGCCGGCTATCGGCAGATGGTGCCTACCCGCACCATCCTCATATTTCCTTTCCGTCTCTCTCTCTCTCGCCCTCATACACGCGCGGGTTCTATTGTGGCAGCGCGGGGTAGTGTTGCAGTGTGGAATTCGGGCGAGGAGGGTGGGTGGAGTGATGGTGATGGCTGTGGGCAGAAACTTGAAGGAGTGAGAGACGGAGCTGGCCATGTAGCCAGCCGACATGACTGTTTCAGAGAGAGAGGCAATCACGGCTGCACCTGCTTTGATCGGCGTCTTTACCGCCAGGATGCTGGAGCAGCCATTGCTGTGGCCGACACCTGGCGGAAACCCTGAAGAGCCGTGCGTGTGCAGATGGGCGACGGGCGAGGGCAGATTATGGCAAACCGGTTTTACATTAGATTACTGGCATCTCTACACGGATTGATGAGCGAGGACGCAATGAAAAATAGCCGGACCTCGATTATGTCCATTCTGGCGCTCGCGAGTGAAATTTGAACTTACATCACGGTTGGCCTGTTTCGTAGCGAAAAGGCTCGCGTTTGAAGTCCGTGCCAACAGCAGCATGAAACCGTTTGCGCTCTTTGTCATCCAGAGTCTCGCTCCGCCGAATGAATGATTGGCGCTGAGTAGGCTTGCGAACAAAAGGAGCTGCTCGTGGAGCCCCAGCCATGCTTGAGCAGCGTAACTTTCACAACCCAGGCCTCTGCGAGATTTTTAGGGGCCAGCCGGGATGCTCACCGATGTTGTGATGCTTCATTCGTTCGCTTTCCACAAGAATCTCGTGGCCTTCGCGAGCGGCGTGACGTGCCAGAGAACCAAAACGCCTCAGATTTACTGTGCACACGACCTGTGCGGGCTAGATGGCCTTCGTATCTGATTTCTCCAAGGATCCTGGATTTCCCTTTTTTTTTTGTGGCGTGTCCAGATGCATACTGCCCTTGTGCTTATGGACTGTTCTTGTCGCATTTTGCGCGTTTCGACGTCTACAATCCCTCACCTGTCTAATCCAGCATGCGCCGCGAACAATACTCGTCACGCACTTTCATCTCCGATTCGTCGACCTGGGAACTACCTGCAGCACTCCTGCTGGCATCGGTGGCGGTGAATACTCGTCGACGTCTCGAACGCCCGACTTGGTTTTCTCCGTTTGTGCTGGACATCGTCTACGATGGTCGCTTCATCCTGCAGAAGTTCGGCGCATCGTGCGACCCGTCCTTGTCAGCACTAGAGGGGAGCTAAACCATCTTTATTACCCAAAAGCGTTAGTTTGTTAAAGCGAAGCCCCTGCTAGCGCGACCTTTGTGATCCCTGGTAGCGTTTCGGTCCGACTGGTGCTTTCGGCGACGACAGAGAAAGGGGGGTTCATGCGCTTCCATTATTGTTTGGCACCTTTTTCTGCCTGGATCTATCGCCACTCTCTTTCATTTGCATCATCGATGGACGCCCATGTTTGCACAAATTTAAACTACGTCAACCTTCTCACTATCTTACGATCGCGTCATCGCTTCTCTCCAATGCAATTCCCCCAATTTATTCACACATACGAGGGACAAACGGACTCTGTGTATGTAAGTGGCGTTTAGATTATAATACAAGCCATGTACTGCACTAGTTCTACAAGTTACTGTCCGGAGTTCCTGTGGATCGCTGAGTTCATACCAAAGTTCATCTTAATCATTTTACGATTCCAATCATCAGCAATCAAGCCGTAACTAGGACACTTTTTGGAAAATTGGTTGAAGAAACGATAAAAAAGAACAGTAATCACCGAACCAGCCACGTAGACGATTTCGGTGTTCACGGAAAGAAGAGGTAAAATCGGCCACTTTCGGCGGTTTGCTCCATCCTTTTATAGTTCAAGCTTTCAAGCAATCTCTTATTACCATCGTACTATTCCAGTTTTGAGTTGGAACCAAGCAAGAATACTCGCTTCTCCTGAATCTCGACAAACAAGCTGTGCGATTATACCACGACAAACCTTAAATCAGAAGGCGGTTCGTTTGGAGTCACGGAGGGATGTAAACTTGCTGAGGCTTTAGTTACGACCATCATACCCCCGCCGCCCTTCAACATCTGGATAAACATCCAGATCCCAGATTATTAAAGTATCATGTCACATGCTAGTCATATATTTAAGCTTCTCTCTTTGTAATATAAATATTCAGTCGTTATTCTATAGTCTAATAGTGAACTCTCTTTTTCTTCCTTTTACTTTCGTACCCGATATCTTTACCTCTTTCGGTTAATACGCAACACAGATATCCCCTCAGACCCGGCTAACGTTCTGGGCCAAGCCAACAGGCAGTGCAGGACAAAGGTAAAAGCATCATTAACGACCCAATCTTCTCCATTGACGGAGACGCAAGCCCAGCGAGATCGTTTGCCTACAATCTCCGAGTACTACAAGAGACTCCAAGGCGCACCGGGAGCGGTGTTTTCCCACGCCTAGACAAAAATAGGATCGCCTGATGCTCTTAAATAAAGCAGCAAAACAATAAGGGGCAGGCACAGTGCGCGGAGAATCAATCGATGTCATACAGGTAAAACTGTATTGATGTCCAGGGTTTGCAGCAAGCGGAAGCGGATTTCAAGCGGCCTTTGAGGATCTGGTTGATCAGGTTTCAAGCTCAATCGCTTGTCAGCATACATACGCCATATTTCTGCATCATTAGATTCTTACTTTAAGGGGTATCCTTAGGGCTCCAGCTCCGTATAATAAAGATAACGACCTCTCCGGAGCCGTAGCACCGGAAATTCCGCTTATAATATAACCTAAACCTATTGAGGGAGGAACATGACATTTCTTCGCTTGACAAGTACTTGCTAAGCAGTCGAGCAAGCTAAGCGCAGGCAGGCCCGCTTTGTTTAATTACCCTAGGGACATCCCGGACCCCGCGTGCGCTTGGTAAGCAGATCAAGCGCGAACCCTGCTGATGTCGTAGAGCATCTGGCCATGCGGACTGATGCGAGTAGAAAGGGGCATATAATTACCTGCGGTAAATTGTTCTATAGAATGCCACACGGGCAGACAGCAAACTTTCATCCGACACTGAGATTGTGTGTTTGCTGAATAACGGCGACGCAATATAGCTAGAGTTTATTGTTATGCTCCACCTTCACGGTTTGTTGCAGTTGAAAAGGAATTCTGATTTATTAATTCGCTGCGCATTAATAAATTAAAACTTTGGCGCTTGCGGGGTAGATTGTTTGATTAGACAGAGCGAAGGTCAATTATTTGCCTGGCCTGTCGCATCTAAACTGACAAAAAATACTCTGTCACTCCCAAGACCGTTGACAATGGAATCGTCGCCTCAACAGTGCAAGGGTACTCTGGAGAATGGCACGGGCCGCCTCGCCTTCAGGTCAGATGATGTTGTTCGCTGCAACAAGCTCCTGACCGGCCTCCAGTTGTCTCGGTAAGTCTTGTTCCAAAATAAACAGTCGTTGGTAGCTGATTTGGGATATAATTCAGCCCATCAGCCGGGACACAGCGCCGGCACCGTTGGAGGCAGATCAGAAACTCTCAGCGGCGCGATGATGGGGGGTAGTGGCAGAACACTCCGGGACGAGTCCCTTCACCATGTGAATGGGAATGGACACTCTTAACCGATCTCATGCTCGAAAAAAAAAAAAAAAAAAACCACCACCCTATCATAGCTCACCTAAGTTTCCAATCTGCAGCCAAAGCCCTTTCACACTTCTGTAGAGTGCCGATATTCGGAGAAATTATAGGCTCAAGCTGTAATCATACGAGTGTTACAGTCAACGTCGCGATTTGCGACTACGCCTGCGGCCGTCGTGATCATCATGGCGGCCACGATGACGATGGCCACTGCTCCACCCTTTCAGGCAACAAGCCTGCTTGTACACGCCGTCACGAGCCTAACCGTTGCCACAACCGTGCACTCGATGGAGGCATCTGCAAGGAACATACCCAATCTGTCTAGATTTACGTGGGCAATGTCATAAACCACGCGGCGGGAGCCGTTTACCGCAACATGGAGGCCATGCAGTTGCAGTGCAGAACCGTCGCTGGCTACGAGCTGATATGCGTCAGCGAAGTCCTTGAGGTCGGTGGGGAGGAGAGGCAGGAAATGCATGTTTGTGTTACAAACCTTACTAATGGCTCATCGATCTTTCCAAAGATGTGCAGTCGGTTTTGGCGTTCACACAACCAGACCCTCAGACCCACTCCGCTCCTAAACTGCCACTAAAACCCGCAAATTCCGTTTGGCCCCTTCCTGACGTGACCTCCCCGCATTTTCCTAAAGAAAAGCTTGCAGATGTCGCGGCAACGGAGCTGCAGAAGACGGACGACATCCCCAGTGATGAGTTGGAGATTATTTCGTTGGCGCTCCATCAGCTCAAGGGGGTAAACTGGCTGGGGAACACAGCCATCTTCCGCGTCCTTCAAGTATTTGCCCCGCCAGATACAGTGTTCTTCGATCTCGGTGATCGGCTGGCAGCCGGAAGTCGAACCTGGGATGACTGGGTTGAAAATCGGCACTACGATGTCCGGGGTGCTACGGAAGTGTTTGTTCCACTGCACCTCTGTAAGCAGCAGCATTGGCTACTACTTCACTTCAATCTCACCGAAAGAAGAGTTACGTCTTTTGACTCGATGAAATCACTCAGCTCGCGCATTAACCTCCTCCAAGTGGCTAAAGCCATTATGGCTTCAATCGGCCTACAGCGGGACAACTCATGGGAGTTATGCGACGCTATACAGGTACCAAAAAAAATGTGGATTCCTTTTGACAACAGAGTATTAATCTGAACATATTGTGGCGCAGGCATTCCAGCAGGAGAAAGACGATGTTGTAAGCTGTGGCGTATTCGCCCGAGTACACTTCATATACATCGCAGCCAAGAGGAATGTCCCAACCAAGACCGATGCGCGACTATGGCGCTTCTTATTTAGCTCCGCCATCCAAGCTAATGGCACTTCACCCGCCTACTCGCCACCCGAGATACCAGAGCTTGGTTTGAACTCAGAGTTCATTACTTCGGAACGATACCTTGAAGTAGCCAAAGTCTGCAAGTTGTTATCGACGAATTTGGATCTTGCGAACGAGGCCTCTCAGGTCCTGTCCAGCCTCTCTCATCGTGTGGAGACCGCCAAAGCTACCATAACGAGAAGACCTGGAAGCTACTGGGTCAGATATAGAGCATTGAAAGTCAATGCTCGAAAGAGCAACCTAAAGCCGCACCAGCCACCCGGATGATGATGCTGCATTGAAGCAATTACTGGACGGATTCATTGTCGGCGCAGAATCGCGAAAGAAGGCTCTCCAGGCCGAACTAAAAACGCATAAAACTCATATTAAAGCCACTCATCCCGCTGTAGCAGCCGCCTCTGATATCCATTCTCTTACTCGATCGCGTCTCGAGGAAGCCCAGAAGATCAAGCACAAGGCCGCTCAGTGGATACAAACGATAAGGCTTCGCCTCAGGGCTACCTTAAGCAAACTGGAAGCAGACATGAAGGCAGCTGATGAGCTATAAATAATTCGCTTGTTTGTCTTTTTTTTTTCCACTTTCTAACAACGACAAAAAATGAAGTTTCCTTTTTCAACACTTCAACGAATCAATTTTGCTCGCTGCAGATTCTTGCAGGGCTGGCCATTTCAATTGCTGGCGGCCTGAATGTGTCTTTTTAGACTACGATCCCGGGGCAGAAGGCAGGATGGCAGGACAGCTTTTACATCTCTTATACGTTGACAACTGCGCAGACATGCCCATGCGGCCGGCAAAAGCGTGGTAGACTTAAGAGTTGTGGCAGCTGCCACCAGCATGTCCTCAGAAGCGCCGCATGTGAGGCTCTCATCGTCTTCCCCAGGCGTGTCTCACCGCCTGCACCTACCTACACATCCTCGTCGATGATACTATGCGCCCGTCGGCAACGCTCTCTTCCCTGAAATCGTCGGCCCCGGCGGAAGCATCGCCAGTGAAGTCTCCCTCACTGGAGTCGATGTCGTGACGTGCATGTCCGGCATTTGGGCGGGATGCACAGGACTGTCGGCGGACGGAGGATGCGGGAAGCGTTTGGGCCGTTTAGCTACGACTTTCATGGTGACACAGAAGCATTTGCCTCTGGCCCTCTATCGCAGTTCTTTCATCTTCCATTTTCTTAATTTCTCTCCTCTTACCGTTATCTCTCAGCTGCCACTTAATACTCTGAGTTCTTTGTCCTGCAGAGCATTTATATAGAAAGGTCGGGCTGTTATGTGCACTGATTCCCATCCAGAGCCTGAAGTCGGACCTGCCAGATGAAGAAAAATAAAGAACGAACAATGAATCACGACAAGGCAGACTACACAGAGTATGTTGTACAGACTGATTAGTCGTGACCCCTGTCGCCAAGATGGCGAAGGGCGTGAGTTTGTATTGTATTTATGTATAGAGAGGTCAAGTTTGATACTTCAACAGCCGTACCCTCTTCGAGCTCTGCCAGAGGTTCCCTTCCATTCGCAATGTCTCCCCCGCTATTCTCGGGTATTCTTGGCTCTCAGAATTGATGTACAGCTCCATTTCTTGGAAGCAGCCTCCCCTTTGAAACTCATCCAGGACGGCGCCCCCCACCACGATACGCTTCGAGCATCACCGTCTTCGTTGAGCACGAGAAAAGTATCGCCAGCCGCAAATTAGTAACTAGCCGAACGGCTTTTAGGTTCGCTGAAATTTTCTTCAACCGCGTCATATCAGGACCAGTCGTCAGAAAGATTGCTGACGACATTCCTTCTCCGCAATTGCAGCAGAGCAAAAGATTGCCGTGCTTCCTCATTGGGCTTGGGACTCGCTTCTTTCAGAACATCCAGCCTATGAATACAACAGGGATCACTCAGAGCAATTCTCAGCCTCAAGAATGCCTTCATGGTCGGACTAGGGTCTAAGCAATAATTGTCGAACTTCCTTGCACGACCGAAGGGCTGGGGCAGCATCGCCACCTCTTCAGGGTCGTCAGCGACGTGCGGCTCACCGTGGATGTAGTAGAAGTTCCACATCAAGGTCCGCTCCGCCTAGCCCCGATTATTCTCCCAATCGCGTCTTTAGCCATGCTCGTGCGCTGGAGAGGATGGGGGGGAATTTCGTGATAATTTTACCGAGCTCCTGCTCTCTAAGTTCGGTGTCGATGCTCTGATTAGCGTGTTCGAGTCGCTGGAATCCCTTCCCTGACTGAGATCGGCGTGGTGGTTGGTCTCGCTGGCGCGGCCCGTGGCTTTTCGTCGACTCCGCTCTCGACGGAAGGTGTCCGACAGTCCTCTCGACACCTCAAGAGACATTCTCTGGTATCATCAGTGGTGAACTTTGGGGAGCTTTTCTAATTGTGCCGAACTGCGGTATGCAACATTTGCGGAAATGGAAGAGCTGTGATTGTATCTGAAACTCACATACCTCGAGACCGATATCCCCATCCAAAAGGCCCAGCTACTGGGTAGTAGCTAAACGCCGGTGCGTACACTGGCAGCCTGCGGCATTGCAATGGGTATCGTCATGCTGTCATACCATGAGCGGGTGCGTAGGTATGACTTCTGCCCATAACCGTAACCAAGCAAACTTTTTGCCCTGGCTGCCCACTCCGGAACCGGATATGGCACCGGTGCCAGACCAAGTACATAGATAGCAGCGTCTATATACTTGGCCTCACTGCTTCGATGGAGGGATTGCAGGAGTAAAACATCGTTGTGGGCTGTATAGGTGCCTACAATGGATAGATGTCCTATTGCGACAATGATAAGTACACAAGTTGATTAGTCTACCAAAGCTCCGCACAGAGTGAGGGGATTGTAAACATACCAGCGCACACCACCGCCCTTTTCTTCTCCGTGAAATTTTACAAATAGACGACAGATTGGCAGTGGGTAGCAGCGCCGACGCGAGTTCTTATCGCTCTTCCCTCACGCTGCCGCAAGGATATTATTTCCATTTTCTTCGACCTGAGTGAAAGTCTTTTTAATCACGCATACACGAGGGGCTTCCGAAACAACGAAACACGCAGCTATTAACCTGCCACATTCCAAGATTGATCTCCGGGCAGCAACGCCACCGCACCACCAGAGTAGCACGTACGAAAATCGCCTGCAGCACACGGGTTCAAGCCTAGACGTTTCATACCATCGCGGAGCTCTTTCAGCCACCCAATAAACGCGGTCAGTTGACCCGTGGTCTGCAGGGGGCCTGCGCTTCCGATGACCGGCGCAAAGTTGCTTTTCTTTTTCATGGAAAACCTAAATCCTGGCCTGTGGTACCGCCGAATTCAACCTATCGCACTCCTGGAATAATATATGCATCCCCTTGTCGTTATTCCGCGCTGAGGTTCGGCTGCGAGAGTGAGCTGTACGGAAGCGTTTCACAGAGCGATGGGGCGCATATTATCGAACGGTGGGTGCATTCAAGCTAGCCCTGTTTAGAAACGAGGGCTCGAAATCTATACAAAGAGTGTCAGATTAATCGACAGCAACGCTGCTACTACCGTCACTTTGTACTGCTACCAACCTGGCAACATTCCCTTTCCGTCATTATCTACCCGAGCGGAAGCAAGTTCGGGGCGTGGAAGGCACCGGGGGCAGATGATAACCATAGAGATCGCCGATCCAACGGCAGGCTCCTCACCTGGCCCCAAGACTAAAATTTTAATCTGATAAAGCCTCTATATCTGTATACACTCAACGGGACGAGAGAATCAATAGAGATAGCACCGTTGTCTTCGTCTTTTTCCAAAGGTAGAAGTCCCCGTCATTGAGGTCTAGCCAGCTCGTGTCCTCCCATCATCATCATCAAGCTGGGAAACAAAAGACATCATCTGCCTCTTCGTTAACATCTGCGCGGTCGTTGCTGTATAACTCGGCTGCTAACGCGTCCGGCTATTGCTGGCTGGCTGGCTAGTAATCCTCACCAGGCCTCTATTATGCTCTTTTTCGTCTTGATTCTTGATGGCGCCTGGGTGCCCTTCTCTCGCGTAGCACTCCCGTGCGATGGAGTTGGAAGCCTAGCGCTGCTAATTCTTGGGTTGGGAGGATCTTAAAGGCTGGGTAAGACGGTGACGTAAAGCTGCGTGTCAAGCATAGCCTGCGGCGCGTCTCCCTTCTCGTTAGCCATGATTTCGGTGGTTTCGTACGGTCGCGCGCATGAATGCGAAGGATACTGGGTTGGGTTTGAGCTACTGGTGGTGGTTGGTGGGCCGTAGCAGATTTGGCCCGATAGCGTGGAGCCTGCAGGTTGGACTTTGGGGTCTTCAGCAGGCTACTTTTTGGCTCGCGCATGAGATGTTGACTTCTACTGCCACCACAGCCAGAAGCTAATTGCAGGAGACATCAAATTTAAAGAGTCTTCCTAACAGCGACTCGGCCCTATTCATCCCTACCCGCTTCAATCAGCTGATACTTGAAAGAGGGATTAGAGCACCTCGACTCTGCACCGAGCCCTAGAGACTGTCACGTGAAAACTCTATGCGCGGTGTGGGCAAGCGCAATTGCCAAGGGAGGTATTTGCTGCTGGGTTTCCGGTACCCAACACACGGCTCGTCCACCTCCTCTGGTTCTCACCCCGGCCTTGGCGAGCAGAGATAATCAAGACCACCCAAAGTGTTATTCCGCCGTTACACCACCATCTCGCAAACACTAACAATTAGTGGCCCGACATGTCTCCGAAGGAAATCACTACGAAATCGGGTGGTGAACCCACTGAGCCCGTTAAGGTCAAAAAGGAATCTGCTGCACCTTCCGCCATGAGGGGAGTGCTACTAGCGTATCAGAGCGTATAAAAGAACATTCCTGGTGCTTACATGCCGCCTCCATCATCATCACCTCCCGACAAGGACGACGATACATCCAGTCTCAGATCGACTATGAGTTGGAAACTTGTTCACCCAGGAGGACCTGAGTCCTCCAACGGCGACGTTAGGAAGATGAAAAAAGCCAAGGCTCGGCAGAGCGCCAAGGACGTCGAGGAAGACGGCGGCGAGATACTCGAGATGGAGGAGATGAGGAATGATAAGCATCTCCTGGCGTCCAAGGAGAACGACATCAGCAAGTAGGCGAGTGATGCAAGGGCCAACGAAAAGGGTGCCAGCAAGAGATCATCTGCTGGCCGATCAGTTCGATGGCCTGGTCAATTATTTTCCATTCGGGAGTTACCGGTCTTTGAGTCTTCTTTCCTCTTCAGTACCTAACTTTTGGATTGGAACCAGGACAAAACGAACCCCCATTCACACTCGAGACATCTGCAGCAATTTCACATGTCAAGTAAACACCGGACGGGCAAGCGTCAAGTCGATTCAATCACACAGCTAATCGATGCTCTTCTTCCCGCAGTATATCTTCGTCGCTGCCTCAGCCACTGTTGCTACTGCTGCTATCTACTGCCAGCAGAACAGGTTCCAGTTTCGTTAATGCGTGGGTTACAGCAGGTCCTGCGAGCCATGTCGGCGCTATTTTCCTCGTCGATCATCCGCCGCCGACATCGTGGGCGCGCCGTTACCCGCCCGCCGGTAGCTCCAACTCCACCAACCATCGATTCTGACACCGAGCGGAGTCTCCGCCTCTCCATCGGTCCTCGTATACTGCAGTCCCTGCTTCTTTTATTCCGGTCCGCCTCGCGTCCTCGGCCACCGTCGCCGGACGTCGCGTCGCAACAGGCCCATGTCTGCTCCACAGGAACAGCAGAAACGGCGGCTGTTCGACACATTGCCGGCGCGTGGTTTGGACAAGGGTATGTAGAATGGCGAAGGCCAGAGGATTGCCTGTGACAGAGCTAGAGCTAAGTGGTGCACTTAACAGATAAGCGTAATGGCGAGAGTTGCACCCGATCGATTAGCCAGGTCCACCGCCATCCTGCGACAAAAGGTCAAAATAGACTTCGCCTTAGCGGCGTCGGCTAGAGAAAAACGTTTAACGCGTTTAGGCAAGCTTCGGGCTGAGCTCCGAGCTCCAAGTGGCCCGTCGGCTGTAACGTTGCGGAGGTGCCTCCGAGTGGCGGTTCCGAACGACTGACTAAGATCCTGCAACACCATGCTGCGCCGCGTCGCCGTATCTCGCCACGGAGCTTACACAGTGTGATACAGCGCGGTCCCCCTCAGCACTACAGAGAGGGCGTGGGTGACTGACCGTTTAATCCTGACGAGAAACTCCCTCACGTTCGCCGTGTGTGATTCGAGAATTCGGCCAGGGTGCACCTCTCAACAAGGCTGACGAGTCATTATGATGCCGTAATTCCGAGAACAGCGGCGCCGTGATGCTCAGGCTTCTGATACGAGGTTTGATGGCGGCGGCGCGTCAAACCCGTGTGGAGTACAGGAGCGAGGCGAAGAGGTAGAACGATTGGAATGGAGAGAGAGTAGTGACGGTGGCGGCGATGGTAGCGGTGAAGTGCGGTGGCCGACGTCGGAAAGTCTCGGGTAAACTCATACCTAGGCGAGCGCGCCGGAGCCACTCGCTCAGCAACAGCAACAGCAACACCCTACCACAGGCCGCGCAGTGCTGAGAGAATACGCCGGTGCCGACGTCACCGCCACATTTGACCGGAGCGTCACCCGCAAGCCGCCCGGGCGACGCCGACTTCCACGACGTCGCCATCGACAGCAATCGCTACGCCCTACATTCAAGTTCGAGCACCCCGTCCCAACGTAAGTTAGGCCGTCCGCAAAGCAACTTCCCCTCACCCTTTTTTTTCCCCCTCCTGTTTCCCGCTCAAACTGACATCGTCGTCGCAACGAGTAGCCACTCCTGCGCACGCACAGGCGCCCGATCGAAGCCGCGAGGTTCGATTCCTCCGGGGTCATACGAGTCACCCTCTACCATCTCCGTAACTCAATTCTCGTCCTTGCAATCTGCCGACCTACCTCCTTCGAGTTTTACCTTTACTGACCGTCATGTCCTCCCGACCGAACTTCAAGCCCCACGGTCTTTTAAATAGACGGCCTCTAATACGGTTTTAGCGATGTTTTTAAAATCTATAAAGTCGTATAATCTAAAATAAATATGGGTCGCTAATAGAAGAAAAAAATTAGACGAAAGAACTATCGCTAATCTCTTACTTTCTAAGACCTTTCGCACTTAATATTATATTATATAATACTAGGGAAGCGATATTATATACGGGCGAGGTAGTAGAAACTTAATAATAAAATATCTGTGACGAGATCTTGATGCAGCTGGTAGCACGGTAGTATAAGGTAGTATGCACCGATGGCGAAACAGTCTTACATTTACGCAAGGATGCTGCAAGGTTGGCAAGATATCAGGCAAAGCTATCGAAAGTTGATGGTTGATGGTCACGAGAGCCTCAAAATGGAAGTAATTCGCGAGACTGTTGATGCATTTCTGGTTATTCTTCTAATTCACAAGTGGCGCTGACAATAGAAACCTTGAAAGTATAGCCGAGGCAAACAAAAGGATTATGAATCAGGTAATATGGTGATCAGCCGGTGAATATGCTCCCATTCCATCATTTCCCAGCGCGTGTGTGTTGCACCGTAACAAGAATCCTTCAGATCGCAGCTATCATGACGCAGCCATGATGCCATACATCGATTCTAGATCATTTACGACGATAGACCCGGCGCCATGGATGACAACTTGGTCAAGATAAGCAGCTGCTTTCTGGAGCGGGGCGTAAGTCACAGTGTCCCTTCATTTGACCTTCAGGACTCTGGTCATGGACTTTTCAGGGTTGACGGCGGCCATAAAGATGTAACCAACCATAAAAGGTAGTCGGTTTTCCTTCTCAAGGTAGTTGGGCCCGTAGATTTCTCGAAGCTGGTCATCGCATCCCTCTTGGATCAGCCGCAGTAATCCCCAACAAAATCGATGAAACCTCATGTAGTCAAAGCCCAGTTCAACAATTTCTCCCTGCAGAGCATTACACAGTTCACCAACAAGGTCGACTGTGGTAAGTTGACGAATAGAATCCTTGTGCTTGCGGCTTTTGCTTTCAGATGACCTTGTGAGCTCCAGAGTCCGCATTTCGGTCTGGACAAGGCCACTCGGGGACGCTGAAGGACTTTCTCCTCACACGTTCGCGTCCGCCAGAATCACCTTTAGATCCTGAATGTCGAAAGCAGCGCGTACTCCTTTCCGGCTTTGGTAATCTGCGGCTCTGGCGCCCTGCGCTGTTCAAGCGGCACAATAAGCCACATCTTCGGCGCACCAGCGAGGACGGTCGACATCAACAGAGCTAAAGAATCCATCCTCAACATACATCGCTGTGCACGACCTCGCCGTTTCACTCACGTACTCATAAGCCGTGTGTACACCCGGGACCTGCGGTCCCTGAGTCTACGCTAGCCGCTCTCCACAGCTGACCAGCGGTTCCTCAGGCAAGCCCGCGGTCGCCCACCAGCCCGACGACAGCAGCTCGGTTGGGATCACGATATAAGGGCGGACTTTGGGACGCGCCAAGCTGGCAGCCTTACGCATGGCAGCGTAGAATAGCGCTCGCCGGTCAAGCTCCTGGTCATGGTTACTGGTTCTCAGGTCAGGCATAGACAGCGTCGCAGGCTTGTTGTTGTTGGAGATGAGCACTGCGCACGCTAGGTCCGCAGGTCGGCCAGCCCCGACCGCCGCAACAGCTCCTCAGCTTTACGGCAGCGAATTGGTGGTTGCCTTCAGCGCTGTTGGCAATCATAGCTAAGCCACTGATCTTGCTCGCATCGACACCACGCATGACACCCTCGCCAGTGCGCACCTTGCTGCAGCTAGTCTGCTTGGCGTCTGGGAAACCCTGTAGCATGACGAAGATGGCGGGCACCAACTGCGCATCCATCCGCTCGCGGCCGAAGCGCAGACTACCCTCGTAGGCGCTGGTAGGCTTGGATACCACAGCACATGACGGGGGCGAGGGACGAATCTCTTGCTCGGCGATGGCGGCGAGCCGCTGATCTATGCGTTTTGCAAGCACGAGAGCGCCCTTTTTTGATGTGGCGGGCATGCTGCTTGGTGATTTGAAGGTGCAGCTTGGAGTCGCCGCTTTGGGCCGGGGCTGTGTATTCCTGCTTAAGGTCAAGGTGTGAACTGCGTAAGGGGATGGAACACTTGCAACTAGCAGGCTGGAAAAGCTCTCCAGTACGTCTTCTACAGTACGGCTTGCTACTATGACACTTCTCACATCTGCGGGCTATGGTATGACTAGTGGTGCTGCTGCTAGCTGTTGTTACTGTTTCTGTGGGTGGTTCATCGTTGTGGAGGACGAGTCGCGTAGTGTGAGGCTCGATATTCGGGCAGAAAACACTATACCAGAAACGCTTTAGCGGCGGATTCGGCTTTAGGACAACTCGAAATTTAATTTTCAGCATGGTGCGTCAGTATCTGATCGTATGGCGAACAACGATATACTGGAGATTTCTTTAGAAAGAGTTATCGATGCTACTTCCTTCGTAGCTTTCTGTTCTCTAGCGCTATCCGCAGCCGGGGACAGAAATTCTCAGGCCTTATATTCGACGTTGGCATTGATGAGATTAAGCTCTCCAGCACGGGAGGAGACTTGGGCAGCGTTTAGTTTTAGGGCTGGCCACATGGCTGACGTGTGCTGGGGCCGCTAGTAGTATCCAGTTATAGTAGCTCACTACAATGCGTGCCAAAGTTGATGGAAAATGAGTTGAATCACCTCGGTTGTATGTAATTGGATAAATATATTAGCTTATTCATTATGAGATGGCTTTGGGCTCAGCACCAAGTAGATTGAAACAAGGATCAATACACTCATTCATCAATCATTCGACCGATCAAGCCCCAAATCCCATGATATTCTGTCCTCGCAAAACTCACGAGCTATATTTAGGAACTGACAGCCACTATCCCCTCCGATGAACTCCGACTATAAGATTCATCTGCGTCACGAAGAAATGATTTCTTGTCTGCAACTCCATATCCGGCTCGGCCAGATAAAAGTCGAATTTCCGAACCAATTGCGGCACCAACTTATTGATCTCCATCAAGCTGATGTTTTTGCCAATACAAGTTCTCGACCCATGGCCAAACTACTTAGCATTAGTACTGAAGAGCATCAAATGTGTGGAGATAAGGCTTGCCGGTAGAAAATATCTGTCCATCCTTAGCTTCGCCTCCTTCTCAACAAGCCATCTCTCCGGCTTAAACTGATCGGCATCCTCGCCAAAGACGTCTTTATTCGTATGGGCCACCCATGCATTAATTCCAAGCGTAGTCTGTTTTATGATTAGCTGTGTCTTCAGCTGGAAAAGTGTCAAGGGAGACTTTACTCCCTCCGGGAAGTATCGGCCGGCAAGCTGTATACCACCCTCCGGAACCACCCTGCCAAGAGGATCGCCGACTGCAGGGTATAATCTCAAGCTTTCTTGAATGACAGCTTGTAGGTACGGCATGCGCTGTGCCTCACTAAAGTTGACTGGATCGGAGAGTTCTCCAGCCGCAGCTTTCTCATCAATCTCCATTTGGAGCTATTGGCAACCAGAGTCAATGCATGATTTCTCCTCGTGATACAGGGTACTTGCCTTCCTCAACGCCTCTGGAGTCTTTAGCAAAAACCACATGATCGAAGTAAGAGTGATGCTAGTTGTGTCGCTTCCGGCCGCAACATTCGCGAGGCAAGTTACCATGATGTGATCCATAGTGAAGTTCTGTGGCTCTTCCTCGTGCAACTGCAATAGCTTTGCCAAAAAGTCTTCGTCCTGCAGTGTTTTCTCCGAGCCTTTGTTTGCTTCCATTCGAGCTTCGACCTGCGTTGCTATGAATCGTAAGAGCTCGACTAAGCCGCTTCCGGAGACCATGTTGTTGAGTCTAAATAGCAACTTGTGGAATTCTGGATAGACACCCACAATTGTGCTATATCGTTGATACTTGTGCACGGCGGACATAAGGTGCTGAACGTCTTCGCCAGCATCGAGAAACCCAAAACGCTTTGCAACCTAAATATAGGTTAGTGGTTGGTTATTCTAACAAGGGTATGAAATATTGTATGGACGATTCCTGAGCTTACAGTAATTCTTCCAACAACGTCGAAGGCAAAGCACTGAGTCCAATGCTGGAAATTAAACTTCTCACCAGTTCTATTACTCTGTTAACATCCAGACTTTCTCTACGTATGCAAGTGATGCCTGCATACCTTGAAAAGTCCACAAAGCGTTTCTCGATCAACTGAATACAGTCATTGACCGCATCTTGCATCCTGACCACCATCGACATGGAGTACAAGTTGGAAACCTTTTTTCTGTTCTCTGCGTGTTTCTTGATGTTTCTGTCGGAGAACAAGTCCGAAACGTGAGGGTCAGGTGTGGCAGCTACCGTATACCATCTGCTTTTAACAAACTTCGTACCGGCGCCGTAAATCGGTTTCAAAGCGGCCGAATCATCGATAGAGTAGTAGTTAGGTGCAATACGAACAACTGGACCTGACTGATATGTAAGAGCCTTTGAGTCATAAGTGTGTCGTCTTCGGTATTCTTACCGTATTTTCGATGGAGCTCGACATTTGTCTTGTGGAAGTTGCCGTGCCACGCCTGCCAAAGGAGCCAGATGCGGGAGAATCGCGCGAGGAAGGGCCCTGGTGTAGAACGGAGGGGGTGGAGTAATACGCGCGCAAAAAAGAGAATGAAGACAGCAATTAAACATCCCGTCGAGACGAAGAGAGGGTGGCTGAGGAGAGGATTGGCGACCAAGATCAATGAAGGCATTATAGCGAGAAGGCTCATGCAACCTTTGTCTGAATAGATTTGAGTTAAAGCACTCATGGTACTACTTTCAAGCCTTCTAATACTTCGATGGCTGGCCTCTCTAAACTCATTTTACTTGTTAGTTTTAGACTTAGCTCACGTCGGATCTTGTTTGCGCCGAATTCCGCGTCGTTTCGATCGAATTAGGGTATGATCTTCAATGAAAGTTACCCTGCTAGCTCATCTTCCGGAATCCGCGGCCTCCGTATTTGGAGCTCGGATCTCTCCACCCGTGGGCTCCGGCGGGTGTTTGCGCACGAAATAGCATGTGAATCTTTAGTCTGAGGATGTTACTACGTCCTTTAAAGATCTAAAACCTAGTCAAGGCGGAAAATGTGGGTTTCATTTGAGTAGGTAATAGAAGACATCTAATGTAAAATGGTTACTTCACAAAATTAGTTCTTTAGCAGGCGATGGGATGAATAGAATAACGTCGCTGAGTACTGCGTGTGCGAGGGCCATGTTACTGTAATTGCCACCTGTTTTAGAAACCAAGCGAGAGCGTACCGGAGGTGGGGCTTTTCGGACGTCTGGCTAGAAACACAGACAGAGGAAGCGGGGGTGGTGGAAGGACTTTCTAGCGCAGTAGACCAACATCTTGGAAGGGCCCAGGATCTTACTGAGGCGTGAAGCAGCGGGCTCGCTTAAGATACGCGCCTTCAAAACTAGGACGGCTACACGAAGTTTTGCAAGGAGATCTCGGAAACAGTAATCGAGAACTTCTTTCCAGAGCTTTCTGAAGTGCGGAGGGTTACGAGGACCGAGACGGCCCTGATCTTTGGTGAGTAGATCGAATACAGTAGATCGAACACGTACCGCTAACAATTGATGAGATGAAGGAAGCTATATGTCAGGCCGATCCGTTCAAAGCACCGAGCATGGATAGAATTCCTGCGGCTGTAAGGCGCGAGCTGTAGCCAGCGGTTAACATGTACATCCGCCAGCTGTTCGACGCCAAGGGGATGAACCGGAGAAGGAGAGGTCGAGCCCACCACAGGCGGGACTAAGCTTCTCCCACTGCGACCACCTCCATGACTTAGTGGTGACGGCCAGAGAAGCCAAGGCCAGACCACTACTCTCGACCACTCTAAAACTTGAGGTCGCAATACACCCGTTCCGTATATATGGGTATCACTCGTTCACAAGTAGATAGGACCCTCGTAGTCAATGACAGTTACTGCGGCTGCTATCCGCTGAATTGCTTCAGTGACATTTAGAGAGCGGTAGTAAACCCTAGACGCTTGTGCATCTGTGTCCTCTGCCCCCTACTTTACGAAACCTTCCTCGGCACCAAGGACAAATGTAACAGTACAGCTGAATAAAGAGCAGAGGGGTATCGGTCTATTCCTATATATATTTACTTGAGATAGGCAAGAGGTCCGTCTAAATCTACCATTGGAAGCGAATGAGGCTACTAATGATATCCCAGACATAGTCCACGTTCAGAACTTCCAACGCCCTCCCCTCGTAGTAATCCCTTCATATGTAACAGTATTGACGACGGTTAAGCCCGTAGATTGAACCTGACCCGGATTCCTGTCTCCGATGCTATCATGATGAAACAATCTGCAGAAGTTACATCGAACGTTTCGAGCGTCATGTCGTATTTGCGAAAGATGTGAGAAAGCAAGAGAAAGATTTCCGCGCTGGCGAAGCTAGAACAAACTTAGTTTCTGCCAATAGTTTCACGCCTTTACACACTAAGCTCGCTTACTTTTGTCCTAAGCATGCTCTTGCGCCTCGGGAGAACGTAACAAGGTACCTCTCCAGCTTCTCTGAGCCATCTTTTTCCCACCGATCCGGGTTGAATTGGAGACAATCTGGGCCCCAAAGCTCCTCATTGAAGTGCATACTATACGCTGACATTCCTATGGTGGTCTATCAAGATTCTCAGCATCAGACCCGAACGACATTCGGCAATACTTACACCAGGAGGAACCAATTTGCCATCCACTTCTAGTGGAGCGCTGCCTTCAGGCAAAATCCGCGGAAGGCGTCCTGGAATAGGCGCGGCGACGCGGAGTGCTTCCCGCACGCAGGCGCGCTAATTGGGAAATCAGTCTACGTTCCACCAAAATCGGCCATGTGCAAGTTCTGGGTGTAGCGCGAAGCTTACCAAGTAACTTATCTTCTCCAGTTCTGGAAGGGGAGGCATTTGGTCGGGATCGGGCACGTGTTCGTCAAGCTCGCGAACGAGTCGCTTCCTTATTTTCGGGTTTCGAAGTATATAAAATACCGCCATTGCAAGGGTATATGATGCTGTGTTTGAGCCGGCAACGAGTATGCTCACAGCTTCGGACACAACTACTGTGTCAGGAAGATCCTTGATCGCATCAAATAGAATGGGGTACGGAGTTCTAAGGTCCCCTTTCTTATACCCGTGAAGGCTGCTTTCCGCAAACTAGCAATAGTAAGCCCTCTAACTGTTCTGGAGCGTGGTGGAGGCTCTTCTATACCTTGGTAAACCGCAAGAAGTGCTGCAAAGTCTTATCGAATTTTACCAGCAAGGAGACTGGGAAAACGGTTTGCAGTAGCCGCACAATGGGATGATAGCATATCATCGGCTGCGTTCTGAGTGCTACATCGAAGACAGAAAGGTACTCGTCTCTAAAATTAGTTGGAGAGTGAATGAGAGTGCCAAGAGGCTTGCCGAACATGAATTCTGACGTGATGTCGGTAGTCATGCTGCGGAAAGCGTCAAAAATGTTGATAGGGCTCCGGCGCCGTTCAAATATTTTCTGAGAGAGCCGATAGACATGTTCGAGTATCAAGGGCTCCATTTTCAACGCCATGGTTCTAGAAAACGACGGACTCATCACTTTCCTTAATTCCCTGTGTCTTGCCGGGTCCAGCTCGGTGAAAATGGTGTGTGGTGCGAGGAAAGAGTTGTAGAAATCGCTGGATTTTGGAAGAGGATTTTTTTGGCTGTACACCGTCCTGTACGCTTCTGGTCCCGAGAAATGAAGTTCGTTGGGGGCAATTCGGACTACTGTACTGCCTGTTCACATTGTTAAGAAAGAGCGACCGCGATATACAGTGATGAGTGTCGAGTTGACTAACCATGTTTTCGGTGTAAATTATGAATTGATTCTGCCGGTGATCCCCTTCGGTACTCTCTCCACAGCCACGCGGTGGATACAGCTCCAAGTGTCGGGCCAGGGAATCGTGCAAGTGGGTGGAAATAGACTCGATAAATGCAAAGGGCGAAGACATACCCCACGACAGCAGAAAAAACAAAGACCAACATGTTCCTTAGAGTTCGTCAGCGAGATTATGCTTCTGATAGCGGTAAGTGAGTCTGCCTTCATTTCAAGCCTTTTATCTACTAACTCAAATGCCGAGACTTCGTCTTCTGTAGTTGACTTTTGCTATCGGACGAATTGCAGGACCTCGCTGGATGCTATAGCTTTCGGATACGATATCTTGCCGAAACTCCGGGCCGCAATCCATATTGTGTTTCTTCGGATCTTGACAGCAACGACTGTAAGGCTTGGCTGATGTCATTGGCGGTCAGTGCTCTCAGGCAAACGGACTTCGGTGTTTAAATAAATCCGGCTAAATATAGTTACAGCGCGAGGATCTCCGGTACCCCGCACGGCTTAGGCAAATCGTATTCGCTCGGTATGTCAGCTGTAAATGCCCGAGTTCCGATTTGTTGCGGACGTGTTGAGCAGATCCGGCGGAAGGTGGACTTCTTGCGCATCGGAAGCAAAGCTACCTGGGGGTAGTTTATTAATTAACGAAGAAATAAGGCAAATCATTCGTTAACATTCGATTCGATTATTTTCCTAGTCCTTTATGTACGGTACCTTTAAAACTAAAATGTTTACCAGTCGGATATATGCTAGCTAAAGCTCTTTTCTAAAAAAAAAAAAAAACGAATCGTATTTATGCCGATAGGAACTATGTTCAACAAAAAAAGAGGCTTTTCGAGACTAGTCTAATGAGATCTACGGTAAATTTGACGTGTTACGCTTGTTCTATGCCTACTTAGTGAAGAAACGACAATATGAACCCGCATCCAGGACCGGCTTCGCGTCTATGCTCTGCTGTCACCACCTAAAGTTAACAAACCTCTTACGCCACATAAATCGGATGTTTAGAGGCGCTATTGATATTTCAAGGGTAGAAATTACTTACACGGTGGCACATTTTTAGTCCGATTAGTACGAGGATGGATTCTTAAATCACGGTCATTTTCTGTTCAATGCGGGTTTCATTCAAATTACTACGTCAGGCGTGACGCTATATGAGCATGACTTTCGGGATCTTCACCTTCCGTGAACCAGCTCGGAACTGTCACTCCAGTGGAACGACCGGAATATAATGTCAAGCTTACCAATCACAAGCCCATGTGACTGGCCCCGATCACATTGAGCTTACAAATTCAGGTTCAGAATTGGTCAGGCGACTTGAATCTCTGATAGACCAAGAACTCACAATGTCCGATTGGGCTAATCTGAACGCAATTTGGACAGTCAACGACCCAACATACCTTCACGCGTGGTGAACAAGTTCACTATCAACCTTGAACCCTAAACCACAATATAGTGCCCCCGGCGGTAATCTGTTCTTCTTGCGTGGTGTAGGTGGCCCAGTCACATATGAGATCTTGATCCGTGATTTTGAAGCCACCCTGGCATGGGGATTTGAGCGGCACTATGACTTGGAACTTATCGGAAGGCTCATAAGGCATCACTGCAGGCTGGCGGTAGTGCACAATACCGTATCCGTACCGGCCTCGAATCTACCTTCTCTGATTAGTTTATGCACTGCAGTGGTGGTACTAGATAGACAACCTTGCAAAATCCAGCTATCTTGGAAATACTGTCCTGAAAGTCGTGCATGTGCTCCTTCCGGACCGCTGCAGCTTTTCCATCCTTTCTCTGATCCCACCCATCTGGCGGTAGCCCATCAGCTGATCGTCGCACTTCTGCCTTGGCACCTTCGCTAAGCTGCACTTGATGTAAGTGGGTTGTTGCCTCCATCGCAACAAGTGACCGCCCACCCGTTGTTTTGATGGTTATCGGTTAGAGAGGTGGGAAAGCTGAGCTGGCACTCGGAGGGGTAGAGACGGCAGCGGACTGTTGAGCTACCGATCCGACGGCCAAGGCCTAGCGCTAGCACCATTACGATTTAGCGCAGAAGAATAAGTCGCACCCATACTCTACTCCACCCCGTACCGGCGCCCGGATATCACAGTCCAAGCTTCTCGTGATGCTCTCTGCTTTCCCGTGCCGACTCACACGCCACCTTCGACCAGATGAAACTTACTTTCATGCCGAAGCCGTAGCTGCCAGACCGTCAGTGGTTATTGATGAAAAATGAGCCCAGTCACCTCTGTTGTTAGCGGATAAGTTTGTTAGCTTAGTTATTCATTCTGAGACGACTTCGGGCTCAACACCAAGAAGCTTGGAACAAGAAGGATGCACTCATTCGTAAATCAGCCATTGGACTGACTCAGTGCAGATTTCATCAAGCATCAATTTATTAAGGGAGAAGGTTGGATCTTTGTCTCATCGGCCAACATGGTCACGCAGTTGCCGCATCGCCAACACGTCGAGCCGATGTTATCCCGAGCGATCCCCAGGTGAAACGCGATGACGCCCCCCTCTGCATGTCCACAACAGGCGCCTCTCTACCGACACGCAACGACTCGCTCTTCTGACGACAGGACACATTTCAGTCACACCCTCAAGACCTCTTTCAACTCATTCGGTGCCCTGCGGCATCGCTCGGTCAAGCAGCCGAGGTTCGCTGTGATGGCACAACTTTCAGAGAGCCAGCTTGCCACTATCGAAGGTTACCCAATCGATGATGCGCTCGACTCATTCCGAAGTGCATTCGCGTCAGCTCATCCTCGCACAAGTACCCGAGGTGGATTAGACCATTTGCAGCAGTTGGTCATGCAGCCGGATGTAACAACCTTCCAATGAATAACGTACGCTGATGAACGCAGCAAGGAGGAGCCTTGTCCTGAAACTCATAGGTGCTCTCCAGCTACTAAATATATAAATAATATATTTTCTAAGCGATTTTACTTCTTAGCGATTCGTTCTGGATATCTATTGTGCTTATTATTGTTTCTTGAACCTCTATCATTACAGGCACTTGGCTCTCAGACCTTCTGTCAGCCCTGCCATCATCGACCCAGCCGCCGTCGTCGACTTCTCCGTCTGGAAACACCCCCACCACCAAAGCCGCCATCGCATTCAATCTCAACAGCGAATACTTAACCTTCTACTGCAAAGAGGCGGGAAAACGCAACGTGACACACACCTGTACCGATACGACGACTCCGTAGGCTAGGGAAATGCTCGCAGGGTAGATGTTTTGCCATATCTGCTAACTTTCGAACTTCTTCTCATGTAGAGAAAACATTACGAGGATCGGAAAGCGGAAAAGGAAACCGTAAAAGAAAAGCCCATCACCGTCCTGTGCGCACTCGTCAGGTGGTTCATCGCTCGGTTTGGGGGCACGGTAGCGCAGGCTGGGCAATCTTGACGCGAGGTGCCGTGCCGGGCATCTGTAGTAGTTTCGCTGTCTTCATTGGCGACCGAGCGGCGCCCGGTGAGGGTTACGATTGCGGCAGTGATACTTGGGCTGACCTTGGCGCTGTCAAGCTCTTATCGGATCCGCCTGCTTTGCGTCTCTTCTATGCGATCCGTGGCGTTTTGTTGATGCTCATCTTATGGAAATGAACGAGCGAGAGAACTTTCCGTCAAACGGATCTCCGCTGCACCGCACCCTCTTTCCAATTTTCTTCAATATTGATAATAAAAATGGTTGGAATGGAGTGTCACCTCCTTTGACAAAGCCACCGATCTTCTCCCTGTCTCGGCGAAACACGAAGATGGCGTTGGAATGCCGCAAAACAAGCACGCGCTGAAAAGCATGCGTGTACAAAGCACGCGTACGTTCTCCTTTTCTCTCTTTCTCTGCACCAAGCGCAGCCAAACAATCAGCATCCCCACAACTGTGGCATAAAACCCACGGATGCCAGACCCACCCTCTGGCCGGTCTGACTCAGGCCTAGAAATCACCATGACTCCACCGGGCGAACGCCAACTCGTGCTAGAGCGTCTCGGTGCCGAGCAAAAAGCCGCCACTCCTCCTCCTTCCCTACTTCACCCTGCCGGTGCTACTCACCATCTACCACCAGCCGCCGCACGGTCGCCGTACGGCGTGGTCGAGCCGAGCGGCGTCTTTAGGATGCCGAGCGAAGAAGGGACGCGGTCACTTTGGCTGTCGGTACGTATGATCTCTAATCGCGGCTATGGTGGTGGTGTGTAAGACATACTGTTGATGGTTTTTTTTTGTGGTTAATGAAGAAGCCTCCGAGGGGTATCTCCCCCATTGCCGAATGAAGACAGGCCGGACGCAGAAGAGAGGCCGCCGCGGAGGGCGGGGGAAAAAGGAGATAGGAAAAATAAGGAAGCAGGGGGGTATCAGAAGTGGTGGTGGGCACAGAGGCCAGCCCGCTTCTGGGAAATGGAGCTCTTTGCGTCCTGGACGCCATGTGCAGCTGACGTCTGTTTTGCCAGCCCGCTGGGTGTTGATCCTGAAACTTGATGTGGTGCTAATGATGGCGTGGGCAGTGTGCTGCATTGGGGGGCGCTATCGCTAGAGCTTCCTATTGTATTTAGCGTTATGCACGGATGACAGTTCGCTTCCAACAGCGCTAAGCGAATTTCTGAGAAACATTAGCTAGCCACTGCGCGTGCCAAATTCAAAGCCCCATTCTCGGAGCCAATACCGCACAGGGGAGGCCTCCCCGACGGACGGGATAAGTCCGCGCTGGCCGGGCACGAGGGCTGTCAAAGGACACCAGCCTTTGCGCTTTTCTCGGCGGTCGAATGGTCGAATCCGAAGGTGGCTACAAAAGGTAGCAATAAAAATCGACCGCGGAAACAGCCGACTGACAGAGGAGTCCCGCCTGAGCGTAAAAAGCACCAGTCAAAACGAGGCAGATGGATTGATTGCGGAGAGCAGCCGGGCGAGTGTGGACAGGTCGGGTAAGTGATTCTCAATATTGGGGGAGTCTCAGCGAGCGAGATGCGGCAAATACGCGGAAGGAAGTCGCAGTTGACGACACCCGAGTCAGGTATGCCAGACAAGCAACGTGCGGCATCTGACGATGAGCGCGATAGCTTGCGCATGCAAAGTCTGGCGAGGCTCGCCGGTCGCGAGCGTCGGCGGACCCGTCGCTGTCGCGACCTGCTGACATTGCCTGCTCGTAAGAAGAAGTCGGCCCGCGGATGGCGTGGAAGAGACCTTCGCCCGAGCATTGCGCCGTGGCACGATCGTGCATGTTTGCACAAAGGGCATTTTGGGCGGCAAACACGAGCGCCATGCATGGCGTGAGAGAGGTCAGTCATACCATCAGTCGCGATGACGCACGGCCATGCTCAAGCGCGATGCGGGCGGCGTCTGCTGGCAGAACTTTGAGCACGGGCCACTTTCGTAAGTGTCCGGATATCTTCGCGTGGGGTTCCCCGCAGGTCGCCGCGGCTACCAACCACCGCCACCATGGCACGCCTCCGTTCCAAGCCGACGACAAGCAACATCTCGATGCCAGCATCTGGGACACGCAGCATGGTCGCCACGCTGAGACTCCGGCCGCGCGTCAAGACAGCGCTTCGATCGGGCGCAAACGAGCGCGCGACGCCCGCGCCCGCAGACGACGATCCCGGAAGCGACGAGGGCATTGAAGACGATGAATATGAGGAGAACGCCGACAAGGTGGAGGAGCTCACCGGACTAGAGTATGCGGGAGCCCCGTTCCCGCGCTTGGCGCGGAAGCTCGCAGCGTCAAAATGGGAGCTAGACAATGCGCGTTTCCTGCGCGAATTTTCTCCTGGGATGTGGCGGTCGCGCGATTTCATGCGGCAACTGGTGGATTGGGCCGAGACGGGCACTTTCTCACTGGAAGACGCGCTGAAAGCCATGGCTGAGACGCGTCGCCACCAGGCCAACGGTACGCGTCCTGCGCAGAAGGGCGGTGATACGCGCCTGACCCGCATCAATCGCAAACGCCGCTGGACCCCGCAATGCCTCACAAACGCTCTGGTTGATCTGCAAGAAAATGGCCTGGAGCTCGACGTGGCCATCCGCTCGAACAATCATTCAAAACGGCTTGCGGGAAACAAACAGGCAAGTCCTTTGCACTACCATCGATCTCCGCTGATGACCTCAGTCGCAGTCATTGCCACCACCGCCCAGAGAAGCCCGCCGCAATTCCTCCGTATCCATTGAGGCTCCGCGTCGCGCGGCTGGCAATTCCCTGTCCGACGACCTGTCGCTGCTCCAGCCGCACCTTTCGCCGCACGACACCGACAAGCTCGATGAAGACGACACATTCCAATTTGTGACCAGTGATGAGCCCGGCACGATGGATGCCACCAGCGGACACACCGAGGACGGCTATGTGGGTGCACAGGAAGGTGAGGCGGTTGACTCGGCGCTGGGAGCAGATTTGGTCATGAAGGGAAGCGAAGTGACCAATGGCATGGCTTTGGAAGTAGAAGACGGCGCGGATGAAGACGTGATTATGGTGGATTCCGTGCCTTTGAACGGTAAGCTTCTAAGCTCTGCCTGGTCTACACTGTAGACTTTGCTCTGACGCCGAGGCCGAGGCAGGACGCGCCCATTCGCACAGTGCCTCTCACCCTAAAACGACACCACCAACCGACGTTACCGGTGCCGCATCCAGTCTGCTTCCAGGAGTCTGGGTGTCGGGTTCAGCGATCGACTTCGTGCTCCGCATCTTTGCAAACGACACCCATCGTATCGTCAGCAACACGTTTGTCGACAATGCGTTCAACAACCCGAAGGCCCTCGAAGAAAAGAGTGAGCTACGCCTAAAGCCTGAGCAGCGCCAGATCGTCCTCCCGCTCCACCTCAACACAGGCCACTGGACCATGTCGTTCCTCGAACTGGATAAGAACCGCGCCGTGTTTGCCGATTCCCTTGCTTCCAGTTCCCAGATACCTCATAATGTTGCTTCCGTACTCAAAGCTTTCGTCGAGTCCCTCGGCACATCATCTGCTTCGGAATGGACCTACGAGCTAAGCACGAGTGCCAAGCAGTCCGACAATGTCGAATGCGGCGTACACGCGCTTGTATTTGCCATCCACCGCATTGCCGGAGTCCCGCCGCCCACAAAGGTGAACGCACCGCTCTGGCGACTCGTCTTCAGGGCTGCGTTGTTGGCGTCTGGGCAGGCAGATACCGAGCCCCAATCGTGGGGATCGCCTTTCGAGCTCGAGGAGGAAGGTTTACCGGCGGCTCTGCACCTGGACATTTCGACGAGCTCGGATCGTCAGCTGCACGACTGCGCCGTCACCCTGGAGAGTGGCGCTCGCCGCCTACTACAGAGATTTCAAGAGCTGAAGGAGGGCCCCGACTCTCAGGTAGTCTCGAGCCTTCTTGAAACGTTCCTAAGGAGAGCCCACGACGAGCGGGACATGGTTGAGGAGGTTATCCGCGCGTTACAAGAGCAGATAGCTTCCGCGAATGAGTTCAAGAGATGCATGGATCAGGAGGCGCTCAAAGTTGCGACGGATCCAGCTAAGGGGTACTTGCTGCATAAGTCCGAGTCTTTCGACAAAGATGTTAGAAATTTTGAATCCCAGCTTTTAGTAGCCCGGAGCAAGCACGGCGACATGTCTACTCGCATCCGAGCAATGGACGCGGCCGTCGAAGCAGCCAATGCGGTAACAGAGAAGGGCGTTGAATGGTTGAAGGCGCGTATTACGGAGACGAAAGGCAAACTGCAGACGGTGTGGGATGAATTACAACGGCGCCATGAACAAATGAAAGAGGTACTGGATTCTTTCGAGTGAGCAGTCACGTCTAGAAGTGACGTATCGACCCAATGTATCAAGTCTTTATTACATCGACGTGCTTTGTAGCCTTAGATGCACAGCATTCCAGTGTTTGAGCCCACGAAACATGAACGATTCCGGGTAGGGTCTGATTTTTGCTGGTCAGACTCTCGATTGATGGGTTTCCAACTACGCACTGGGGTGATGTGTGCTTCAGATATAGAAACTCCTGGGGTTGGGTTCACTAGCTGCTACTGCCGCTGCCGAACTATAGTCTATTTGTTTTCCCCCCTTCCGCACCGTTGAGCGGGTCGATAAAATATTTGCAATCGGTCATTCTCCTGACCCCAGCGCTTTCATTCGCACGAGGCTTCATGGGATTCAGCTTTCCCGATGCCCGCGCCACGGCAGGCCTTTCGTTCTCATCTTTCCCGTACCTGGTGATGCCGGCGAGTACAAACATGTCGTCGAGTGCTCGTGACTTGGCGATCCGGGGTTGTAGTTCGCTGGCTTCGTGAAATCGATGGATTTTGACGAGATTTCAGGATGGATGGATGGCCCCAATAACTTCGTCCGTTCTCGCTGCACCAGCCTCACGCTAACATCGAAAAGCAAGTGTCCTCAGTACGCAGTGGCACGAAATCAGGAACCGGCTTCCGGATAGCAGTTAATACGGGCACACAGAGAGCGCAAGACACGCAGACATCTCGATGAATAATAATATCCCAAGCTTTCGATTGGATTCATATTTAGTCCTCTTCAGTCTTCCTAACATCTGCTTTTGCCTGGAGCGGGAGGGGCCGGGTGGAGAGGTCTTAGCCCAATATTAAGTGTGGGCTGGAGATAATAAGGCTATATGTAGAGGAGAGGTGGAATGTAGTAATGGGGGGAGTTGCGGAGGCTACTACGTTCCTACACGCCTTTCCTCCTTTCTACCCAATCGTCTTATTCCTCTTCCTTAGTATTTGCTTAAATCTATTACTATTCTGCGACCTGGTGTTTCTGGAAGGAGGCATATACCCCCCATATATAGGCTCCGGGCCGTGGCCGGTAACGGTTTAGATTAGATATATATTGCAACAGAAAACTGTACACTTATATACTTATCAAACCGGACAACAATAGAAAGATATAGTACTGCTCTCTAGGTCTTATGCGTAAAGTACGCTAGCGGAGCTCACTCGACTCCTCAGCATATACATTCTTATAATTTACAATCTGCAACCGTATTAAATATACCTCATAAGATTGCGTATTGAGACGCCGCAATACTTTTTCCGGAAGTCAGTCGGTTCCTATAGATTACAAACATGCGGTATTGATGGAAAGTAGTGCGTGAATAATCGATGATGGCCTAGGTGATCTAATGGCCAGGCTTTAAGCCTTCGTGTCCCGCAAACGACTAAGTAGCTTCAAATTGCAAAATTGAGATGCGAAGTTCCATCTCGAGATGACAATTGTTAAGATGATTTTTATGGTCGCCCATATGAGGAGAAAGGGCCACTTAGATGAGACTATTATCTACAAACAGGCCCTTACTCGCTGTAGAGGTCGCTTTGGCGCGCCGATTGTAAAGTCGACTTCTATTACTTTACGGACTTGGCTAATAAAGAATATAAACGCTATAAAACTACGAAACTATCTTTAAGGAGGCCGTCCTATATAATGCAGTCTTTACTAGCAGTCCTATGTGGCTTTTTATCTCCTCCTAACACGACAATCTATTCGCCACTGCGTTCACGGCTCGTTGGACCTACAGTACTCCCTCTCAGCCTCTACGCGATAATAAGGATACAGCTGATTATATAAATAACTCTGAAAGGACCTCTTGTATAACTCGTTACATGGACACTGTCACTTTACCAGTAGAAAAAGTCTAGACGGTATTCTAAAAATTTAATGGGTGCCGACGATCTTACTAAACCTCTCGTTCGTGTCGTAAATCGGGTTTTAAGGCTCGTACGCCTTAAAGATCTATATAACGATCTTAAGACTAAACGTTAGTCTTATCGGGAGATTACAATCTTCATTCCGTAAAACAAATCGATCTTTCTTTCTATACTCTCTTTTGTTTCTCCATCCCGCCTTCCGCCATATACTCTCTCTATTTTAATGTTCCTAGCATATAAACCGAATCTAGTAACTAAAACAAATTATCTAAATTAAATAATATTAGATCTAGATTTATAAACATGTCTAATCGCAAATAAAACATGTTTTAAAAGCATATATAAAAATCGAAGCAATAATCTAAAAGTTAATGCGAATAAAGCGGTATAGAGACAGCTTTAGATAAGATGTTTAAAAGTTTTCTGTATCTACCGTAGCCACACTAGAAGATATACGTGTGGATTATATTATATACTAGCCCTATTTAGAAAGATAAAGGAGTAGCTAATATCCGGGCTTTAGAGGGAGTAAATATTTTTTCTTCTTAGAAACGTGACCATATAGTACCATATACATGTAAGCTGTATTAACAATAAATTTACACATCTTTTTTACTTTCAAGCTTATCGTCAAAATACTTAAATGTAGAATTTTGTTCCCGTTTTGAAACCCAACAATTACAATAGTAGATCGATTCTAAGGTCGCGCGTACATTCTTTCTTCTCCTAGTGTAAGAATTTGACTGGAATGTACATTTTCAGAATGACTTGATATAGCTAGATGCAAAATTATGAAGTCAAGATCAGGGTTAAGAATCGTTTGTGGAGGCCTGCTGAAGGTCAGAAAGCTCGTAGAGAGACCGGACAGGCAAGGAGTAGACCAGCGTGAAGCCTTTCTGCTAAATGAAATTCGTCATCTCTAAAAGTAACTAGGCAGTCATCCAACTAGTTCCGTGATGTTTTATGACCGATAGGAATCTTCCAGCTGCTCTCCGACACCGTCGTTCTTGTCACGTTTCCTTGTAGCGAGCGCTCGGCGTAGTGCCAGCAGCAGTAGGCGTACGGCTTCGGAGTAGCGGTGGTGGTAAGCAAGGCGCGCCGCCAGCCAGCCAGCGTGTGACACGAGGTGTCGTCGGTGGCGTTTTCGGTCCCATCGCGTAGGTTTGCAGCGCCGAGAGCAGCAGTGAGCCTGGTGGCCGCAGGATCTTGTCAAGTAGAAGCGCGAGCGGCTGCTCCACGCAGGGGGAATCAAGCATGGCAAGAGCTTGGCCGACGGCCTGGAAAGTCTCAACCAGCGAGCAAAATGATTTTTTCGAGAAAAGATTGGACGTACCTCATCGGAGTCGGCGACGCGGAAGATTTGAGTCCAGTGCTTCCATGTCCTCCGCTTTTCTCCCACGTCCACTGCCTCGAGTTTAGGCGGCCTCCTACGGCCCGAGTGGTGGCTGAAGTCAAGAAGCCAAACACGGCCACCATCGCCAACAATGATATTCTCCGGGTGAAGGTCGCCGTGGTGCAAGCCGGCGTCGTGTAGACGATCGATAATCGTACGTAGGCGACTGTGTAGATGCTTGCGTGTAGCTGCAGAAAGGCTAGGCAGAGCAGCGTGGAGAAACTCCAGCCGAGTAGCACAGGAGGCGCTGAGATGTAACCCGTAGTGGGGTGGGATGTTCGCTTGAACATCTTCCACATCCTTAAGATGCTTGTATGCATCCGCTTCGGGTCAGAAGAGATGGTAGTCGGAGTACTACGCTTCGTAGGGGTAATTACCCCAGTTTGGTACCTGCCTGTTCTTCCCTCTGTTTGCGCATGCCCGTCACAGCTGGTTACAATCGACGAGCGGTGTCTAGGGTTTCTCAATATCAAGTGGGATAACACTCTTATCGGCGTCATTCAAGAGTCGCTACTCGCGACTAGCATTATGCTGGGCCTACGGAAGCTCGGCCTACTACGGTGACCCCAAGACCACCGACCTACCCGACTAGGCCGCCGTGCCCACCATCGCGACGCTGCGCTTTGAGATTATTCTTTGCCGGCGCGACAACAGACCGCCGATTTACGAACCTACCGGAGATGACCCCTACCCGTCGGATTCTCCCTCGCCATGGCCACTTTCCCCATACAACCCACGCCCGACGACCCTGACCCCCGTGTCGCTCTATTCGCGCTACCAGTTCTTGCAGCACTCCGCCACGACCCGCTCAATAGATACCAACGGAATATGCACGTCTCATTGAGGATGCGCTGAATCACTAAGGGCAGAGTCTGCTGAACGGAAGAGAGGTAGCATAGCATCCGAATGAAGAAAAAGAACCATCCGAGGCCTTCTTCTGTGATTTGATGGCCTACCTACTTCAAGGCTGGCTACTCTCCATCCCATCAAACTGTGCTGTACCGTTGAGCCGAACCCCGAACTAAGCAGGAACTACAACCTTGATTTACTCGTCGAATACCGTAATTCCAAATAAGTTTATTCTATGTCCCACGTTGAGACGCATCAAAGAAATTTAACATGAAAAAGAAAAGGAGATAGAACTCTTTTTCAAGGGTCGGACATCGCCCCCGATGTAAAATACAGCAATTTAACCCCTGTATAACAGGAGTGACTGGAGCACAGAAGGGACCGGGTGGAGCGGCTACCTCGGTCTACTGCGGCATGAACGCCTGAATATATTGACGAGTAGCTTAATACCATGATAATAGCTGTACTCATCTCGTCTCTATTGCGCTGGTTAAAAATAGTAATAATTCTCGGAAAAGTGCTACTGCGCCAGCAAACCACATGTCTCCACCCCCGGTCCGTCTTATCCCTCGATCCACCATCTCCAAATACAATGCATATCGATCACAGCAGTGACCGTAGCATATCCACTGCTCGAGTTATTTCCTGCTCAGTAGTTCTTTGCAAAACGCGGCACTGCACCTTTAACTCCGAAACCACCTCACAGAAGGCGCGCAACCTCTTTTCCTTCGCCATCTCCCGCTCGTGCATAGCGTTTACTCCGGACTGCTCTTCAGTAAGCCTGCGAAGCGCTGTCTGAACGGCTGATTTCGTGTCTGCGCTGCTCCCGAGCGCGTCAAGAGATGCGAGAAGCTGCTCTGTCACCCGCTGCGCATCCTGCCACTTCTGCACATTTACACCAAGCCTGGCAACCTCAGAGGCAGCAGAGGCAAGGAGCTTTGTGCTCAGCGCTTCAGCCAGTCCGACATTGCCATCTAGATCATCCAGAACTGCCTTTTTGCGTCGAGTGTGCTCCACAGCGCCACAAAGGTCCGCATGAAGAAGAGCCTGCCCGCAACCGAAACTAAACAAGTCACTCTCAGAAACGTCGCGAGCAAGAGCGCACCGGAAAATCAGACGCCATATCCGGGCGTTAATTTTCCGCGGTATCGCTTCCTTCGCCGCGATGCAGACGCTCGTCACCACAACGAAGATGCCGCCGCAACCGTCAGCATCATCGTCTTGTTGCAGGGGTGCGTGTTGATCAACCTCAAAGCCCCACGCCCCACCGTCCCAATCGAGCCCCAGATATCGCACGATTGCCGTCGCAGCCTCGAAGTAGTCGGAACGGGACGAGGTCCGCGATTCGAGCAAAGAGTCGAACGCCGTAACGTGAGCGCTTGCCAGGTCGAAATGCAACAAGACCCAGTGCCGTGCATGCGGTACGTACAAAGGCACGAGAATGTGCTTGACTCCGGGGTGCGGTTTGTGTTGGCGACGCAAGGAAGCCCAGTCAGCCCACGACGAGCCGGTTGGATACGCAACGTCGATGACGCGCAGCTCGGGAGACCTGGCAAGCAATTCCAGCAAGGTCCAAATGGCTGCGTGTCCGACGCAGCCGCCATCTCGCAGCTGGTTCAAGACCTGGTCCAAAGAGCTGTGCGGGGCGTTGATGTCCTGGCGGATGCCGCTGAGCCTCGACGCTGCCGCCCTGATGGAGGCTGTTGGCGAATCGGGTGGGTCGTCGTCAAACGTCAAAGCTGCATTCGAGAGACCGGCAGAATATTTACGACCGGCTGAGCGACCCCCGCTAGACCGGATTGCCAGCTCCATGACGGGCGAGGAAAACGGAAAGCCATGCGCAAGCAGCTGAGAAGGCGGAGGAGTCTTGGGCGATCTCGGGGGGCTGAGTGAGTCGTTCGCACCAAAGGCAGCAGCTACGGGCTCAGGCGTAGATAGACCATCGACTTCATCCTCCACATCCTCCTCTTGGGTACCTTCATCTGCAGAATCGCTGGCTGCCTGTGCATAGTCGATAAAAAGGCCATTCTCCATGTCCGATTCGCTTTCTGATGATGTAGACTCGAAATCGTCGCTGATGAAGCCAGACACGGAATCTCCCACAAAGCCACCATCCTGGACAGTATCAAGCACATCGCCTTCGAGGTCTCCGTAGTTTTGCTCAAACGTCAGGGTCAATTCTTCGTCCTTGGAAGAATCGTCGCAGCTATCATTATCGAGGACGGGTGAGAGACGAACTCGCTTTCTGGAAGCCTGACAGTAGTTAGAACATGGGGCATAGCCAAGGGCGTTCGGATACGTACTAATGTTCTACGCTTCTTCCGTTTGTGACAAACCGTGACGCCAGGATGGAGGAACGACTTGGCCGCCACGACGTCTTTGGGGGTGAAGAGGCGAAGACGAGGAATGCGCGTGTTCTCCGTGGATGCTTTCCGCTCCAGGCTGGCACGGGTGATGGCGTGACGGGTTTGATGCCAGGAAGGGGGTGGTTCGGTTTGGGAGAGGTCGTCAAGGGCGCGTAGGAAAGACTCTGACAGCAGAGTTTCTTCACCGAATGCTCCTATGAGGTCGTCGATGCTGGCATTCCAAGGCGGCCCGCCGAGGCGCTTGACGGCAGCAGCAGCATTGCTGAAGCTCGTGAAGGCTGTGATGACGACGCGACGGCAGTGCGGCTTGAGTAGAGCGAAGATGGGGATTTTGTTCTCTTGGCAGCGTTTCTTCAGCTCTGAGAAGCGGGAAAGAAGGGCAGCCGATGCGACAGTGGCGCCGGCTTCGAAGGTCTCGATCTCGTTGTGGAGCTCCTGCAGATTCGACATGGTTGGCATCGAACTCAGCTGGGTTTGTCTGTGTATCGTCAAACGGTGTGCGGGCAAAGTTATATGTCTGGAAAGTACGCGACGTCGGTGGCCGACGGGGGAGTAGCGTCGTCATGTGAAGGACAAACACTCCGGCATCAATGCGTTATCCAAGATATGACGACATTCTTTATGAAGTCTTCATGTAATCTTCATGTAGTCTTCATAATCTTCATGTAGTCTTCATAATAGTTTTCATAATGGGCATGATGCGCGGCGGAAAGGATGCCGACGCAGCTTTCCGTAGCTGGCATTATTCTTTGTGCAGGAGACAAACGGCAACGGGAGGGCACCGTTCACGTACTTATCATCCACACCGCTGCTAGTGCGTGCGCTCGCCATGACTAGGGGGTGGCAAGGCGGGTTTCTCTGGCACGCTCATTGACTTGGACAAAGCACAGTCGCGGCAAGGAGGAATTCGCGCGCAGCGCCGATGCGTTGCTGCATTTGCGTGGAAGTCTGCGGCTGCCAGCCAGCCAAACGGCACTCTGGCTTGCAGAATTTTCTCGATCGTGAAAATGATGTCAGATGACGGCCGCTGAGCCTGCTGCCCGAGGCTGGCATCTTGGAGGCTGTCTCCGAAGCTTTTATTGCTCGTCGCATTGCGTACAGTCAACTCGTCGTGTCCTGCCGCGGCCGTATGGCGCTCAGCACACCGTACCGCCTGGTTCGCGTCTTCTACAAAAGTCGGCCGTCAGCTGAGTTGGACTGAAGTGGTAAACTTCGCACAGGGTCAGTTGTCTTTGTGTCATGGATGCTAAAGCTAACTCACCGCTACCATCCACCTCAGTTTGCATTTCTCTCGGGCCACCTCACTCTCCATAATCTCCGCGCACCAGCGGTAGCGGCGGTTGTGGCATCCCGGCCAGGGCCGAGCACTTCAAGCCGGGCCAAGCGTGGTATCGGCCGGTCGGCGATGGAAGTCGATGGTACTTTTTGGCGAGGGTCACCCCAAAGACAGCAGTTGCAGGTTTTAATCGTGCCGGTGACCACTCTTTTTGCCCTCAAGAGGGCCTGGACTGATGGCGTGGTGTAGTAGGTTAAGCCGACTCCCAACACACTTCACCACTGTGGTAGGCCGGCCTTGTTACCTGAGTCGTCTGATCAGCCTGTCGAGGAGGGCTTATCGAAAGCGCCTTGCGCGTCCTTCATAAGCATTGAGGTTTCCTGTTCTCTCTACAGCGCTTGTTCAATGTTGTGCGTTGCGCATGCCGTGAGTTCCAGGGCTGACCTCCTCTGTAGTGCCCCGCAGTGTTGTGGACTTAAAGGCTTCTTTCTCACCACAAGGTGCGATATTCCTCTCGTTACCAGTCGTTCCAATCCTTTTACCAAATATGAGAGTAGTTCGATTGAGCAATGTGTCCTCACGCTTGTGGAGTGTCTGCTGGGTTGGAGCTGATTGAGGCTTTCGCCGTGCAGAAGTTCAGGATTGGTGTCCAAGCTTGTGGCATCCCTCGTAGGATCTTGCCACCGATTTCCCTGTCTCGGATCATGCCGCTTGGAGCAGCCTGACCGTGTTTCCATTCCCCCTTGGTGTGGTGTTGGCGATTTTGACGCAGTGCGCCTCCAGTTCTGTCACCATAACTTCGGGGTCCCACGGTATTTCCTTAGAGTCCGCCTCTAGCGGTTCTCATAGGTCCTTGATGTCCTGTTCCACCGAAAAGCGGTGCCGAATTTTGTTTCTTAGGAGTTTGGTCCTTTGTGCCGGATCTGTGACCGTCATCCCTTCGTTCACTATAGGGGGCGCCCGAAACTTTTCGGTCGCCCTGTGAGGTTGTTGGCGCTTGGGAGCTGTCCTGCACTCGTCATTCTGCTAGGCGGCTGCTCTGCCCTTGGTCGTCATCTTGGTTCCACCTGCTTCTATGGCTGTCTGTAGGAGGCTAATTATCCCTCCTATCTATTGCTGTGGGGTTCCACCGCATTTGCTGCTTTTCTGACCGCATGCCTCAAGTCCGCGAGTCGGACGTTGTGCACTGCGACCTTGGTTTGCCCTTAGGCGCTTATCCTTGCATTTAGGATTGTAGTCCACAGCGTGTGTTAGTATGATTTCGTGTGCAATTCCTCGAGCACTTTAGTCTCTGTTGCTCATATTTTCGTGAACGTCAAGCCTTCTCGAAACTAGATCCTTGCCAGGCAGGCTCGGGTGTGGAAGAGCCACGTCTCGAATAGTAGACTAGGGCACGTCAGTGTCTCTTGAAAGCGAGGCAATCCAAATAAATGTAGACGCCAAGATAGACTGGGAGTTCCATTCCTAGAACTCTGTTCGGAAAGATGTCCTTGAGAGGAGTGCGTTATGGTGGCATTTTGGTGGGTTTTGTGTGGGAGACGCGACCGCGCGATTTTCGCGTTGCGGAAAAACCACGGAAACTTTTGCCTCAGACCACAGATCAGCATCCGACGCCTGATGGACTAAACCGAAAGGACGATATCAGCAATCCTTATCACTGGCATCTGGGTTCATTGTATCAAGTAGATATAATGCGATGATGCACTGCCATCAGTAAAATATGCCCCCCATCATTTTATTTAAATGCTGAGCAATTCTGTCTGACAACGACACGCCGGTCTATTCCCATAGTATCCGCCGAAAAGCACGACCGCGAGTGGTATGTATGTGAACGTCCCCTCTAACGATAGAGTGGTGTTGAAAACATAATGGATTGACGCTGGAAGGGGCACGCGACTAGTAGAGACTATGTATAGTTCAGAGGTGGGACTACGCCTAAATAGGCTATCTATTCTGGGTAAATACTTCGTGCGGCTCTTCGTACTTTAACAAAAATCACCACCAGCCTTACTTTTTTGTTTTTAAAAGGTTAAAAGTAAGTGGAAACATTAAAATAATAATATTAATTAAGTATATGTGTTGCGAATGCAGCAGTGTAGAGACAGTTTAACTAAGTCATTCATTCTTTTTCTATCTACAATAACTGCTGGAAGATATATGTGTGGGTCACGTTCTACACTAAACCTAGAGGGGAGGGCCTGGTGTCTTCTACGCGACTAAAGTGAGTCGCATGGTGGAAACGTTTGTCACCTGGCGGAAACGTTTCCTATACTGTACTAAGCCTGATTTGATTTCCTGCTTAAGCATGAAATAGATTTTGCCCAGTCCGACTTAAATACGGCAGGTCTACTTATATCGGGATGGCGAGGCATGGGCAGGCTTGTGGACTCGGTTTGTTATAGGAAGCGGGGAAAACAAAAAGGAGCCTGAAGGACAGGCTTGGATTATGCACGACGAGAAAGAAAGAAACAGAATATGCTGGATTTGTTAATCACCCAAATCCAATTGCCACATAGATTTCCACTGGGATGGATGACACTGGCGCCAGCAATCTCCTCCTTTGTAGAGGAGAAACCCCTGCCCTGCGGATCTCCGGGCTCCTATTCGATAAATCACACCGGACGTATATCCTCTCATGTCGTTTTTTCCTTCTATTTTATGTTCAGCCGTGTAAGTAGCCCTCGGATGATCCCAAGATACAGCAACAGATTTTGATATGCGATAATCATTAAGCCGCCGCATAGCCACACCCCAAATGCTCCCTCTCCAAGGACAGAGGCCTATACCATGCGGAACGTGGCCGGAATCCATCGTCACGAGCCTCGTGCGAGTTACGAGCGACTCACGAGTACAGGACTGTAAGGCAGTGCGTTTGAATGTGGGTGGAAGCTGTCCAGGCACCAACTATGAACGGCACCTGGACGTCCTCAACATCAGACCACATGTTACCCTCCGCTTCACAGAACACCTAGGTTCGGCCGTCTACCTCGTCCAGCACACCTCCGAGCACTACGCATGTCATTCTAAACTTCCACTCTTTCAATTACCGTGCGAGTAGACGCTTCGATAAGAATGCGAGTTCGAGATTCCCCTGTCCCGTCGAGCTTCATTTTTTTTTTCCTTCCCACACCGTGAGCTTCATAGCACCCTAGTCGGAATACGTTACAGATGCGAACCCTGCCAACAGCAGCGATTCGTGGCCGTCATCATCAAATGCGCCCACGAGCGAAGAGGTTCTGGACACAAAGGTCGACTTTTAAGATGTGGATTTAATCGTCTAACTTTAGTGTGGTTCCAAGGAGGAGTAGCTCGAGAGCCACTCGAGTTTTCAAAACTATGAGCTTTTAAGAGAGGATACCATCAGGTCTCTACGCGAAGCCCCCGGTCGTATTCGCACCAAGTCTTGGGCGAACGAAGAGGAGTACGGCGACGCCCGTTGAATTTACTTTGTGCAGCTGTAGCCTGGCCACTCGGCTTCGGTTCTCTCTTACTCGCGCGCGTAAGCGAATCTACTGGAGAAATAGTCTGAGAGCGCTGCCACAAGCGTCCTCCTCGAGTCCCCTGGCCCTTGGAACCTTCCGGCTTCTCTACATCTCCATCGCCTTCGCTCTGCAGCACGAAGAGACCAAGACACCCCCGGGGTCACTAATCGCTCCAACTTTAGAGGACGACAATATCCGGTCTTGGTGCACCATGTCAATCGTCGCTACTAGGCCGTCACCCAACTTTACCCTTAGTCGACTTTCTTCCCACACCCTCAAACTCTTTGAGTTCCTCACATCTCGTGTTTTCTCGTACTGGCATCTCCGTCGGCCAGTCTAAGCCAGACTCGGTCCGAAACGCCGACTCAGAGCGACAGCTTTTCACACCATCCCTCATGGATAGACCAATGCCGGAAACAGCAGACGAGCGAGAGCACAGGAGAGCAGACCAGAAATCACAAGGGCGCTGGAGTGCCCCCACGCCCATCACCGAAAGGCCTACGAAGAGGTACATAAAATACAGAAGTCACGCCCATCCCGTTGAAGTTGGATTATGGTCGAAGATGGATCCAGCTTTCGAAGGCAATCGTCATATGCTCCGGGCGTTAGAAAAGCCGGTGAGAGAATTGTTGCCTCTGTCGGAGCACCTTGTCAACCTTGAGAGTTGAGACCACCGCCGGTGCTCCAGACTATATTACAAGGCAGCCGCATCTCGACTTTACCTCTATCTTCGAGGTAGAGAGGAACCAGCTGATAAACGTCATTAACCCCCGGCCGAATGGTCTCAAACAAGACGGCTGGAGAGGGTCGTCTTGTAAAACGATCTTGCTCTGTTTGGTAAAACGTCTTGGCAAAACAGAACCCTGTTGATGAGACTTAAGCCCGTGCTCTACAGCGCATCATCACTACGAGGTGCCGCATTATCTAGAAACCCTAGAAACCCCTCCGCTCTGTGCGGCGAAGAATAAAATGCTGGGAAAGATTGTGTCGAGTTCCTTCGCCGGTGCCAGGCCGGAGTCGCGCAGGTGGTTTGCTCTTGGTCACATCAAGACCTCCACCTTTTTTCTTTGCGTACACCCCGAGTTTGCTTGCTCCCGGGTCATTCTGGTCTGTTGCATCCGCCTGTCGTGGCCTTTAGCTGCCACGCACTCCCAACTGCTGCAATTTATGGCCGCAGCATCGTCGTGTGGCACGAGGTCCGCGACCCCGGAGGCTGTCGGAACCACCATCTCCGCGCGTTGGCTTTCAAAGTACGCTGACGGTGCCCTAGAGGTGCGCCGCGCGGTAACAACGTTGCGGTCGAATTGGGTCGTTCTATATGTCTATGGTGTCGAAGTGATGGAGAGGACCCTGCGTCCCTCCGGTAGGAACGCTGTGGAATTCCTCCTTGCTTTTACAGGACCTTTTGCTTCTTGCCAAGGCATTTAAAATTCATACTTTTGGAACTGTGCTTGAGGGTCTTGCGGGCCGGCGGCAGGATACCGGTGGGATGCTTTCGTACGTGATGTGCTCGAATTTCCGATCACCCTTCAGTGCTTGATAAGCCATCCCTTATCACATGACTCGACGCGTCTCTCATCGGGTGGCAGTGTTTTCAGGGTCCTCTCGCTCACTGGCATGTAGACGCGTCGAGCGGGGTGATTACTTCCTTCAACTCGACCTCTCGTCCCAAATGGGTATCCCGGGCGTGTTTTTATGGTCTTCACGGGCCCGACGCGTGCGCACGTACCCGACCTACCGCTGCTTGTCGTTCACGAGCCGTGAGTCATTTGGGTATGCTCGATGTGGCGATGGTGTGGTGGTTGTTAGGCAGGGTCTTAGGAAGTGGCGCGTGGGCGAGGACCCTGCGGGCCGCCAGCGGTGCACAACCTTCGCGTCCGCTTCTCCTCTTCTTCACCACGCCCACACCCCCAATCTCGCTGCCTCGCTCCTGCACTGCCCCGGGCTCCCTCGGTAGCTTTAGCATACACAGTTTCACGGGTATCTCAGTTTCTTCCCGCTTTCAAGTGCTTGCGGCTAACACTGGCTTTCAGAATCTCAGAACCCACCATTCTCTTCCCGCTCTACCATCGCCCGACGATGGTTATGACGAGTGCGATGAGCAGCCCTCCGGTCGTGCACTTATCCCTCGAACCCGCTCCTCGCCCGATAATCGCCGCCACCTCGCCCCGCAAGCGCTGGAGGTACATAAAAACAACGAACTTTGCCTCCGCTTCGCAGTTTCTTCTCCATTCCCGCGAACTTGTCCTCAATATTACCTTCAATTATAATCAGCAATTGTCAGATGCTATCTACCATCTTCATTCCCAGGTAGTTTGACAGAATCCCGCCGGTGATGCTCATATTGCTAACACTGTTTCCAGGCTCAATTCTTTCACCCGTCCCCTTTCACCGCTGCCCGTCGTGCCGCCGCACGCGCCATCAGAGGGCGACGCTTCAGAGCTCGACGAATTTGACGGCACGCGCTCGTTTGATGACTTTGGCGGCTTCGGGCCTGTCAGCCTGGCCCCGGCGTACCGTCCCAGCGCCTCCCTTTGGCCTGGCAAGCGGCGTCGCGTTGACACAGAGCAAGACACTACTAATGGCGAAGAGTAGTTCTGGGGAAGCGGCGGCACGGCCGGCACGCCTCAAAGGGCGTTCAAGGCGCTGTCGGTTTGAGTTTCTCAACTCCCGCGCCTACCGACGCCGTCCGCTGGTTTGACGAAGCTTGCGCGTCCCACCGTGGCGGGTGGCAAGTCTGGCGGCGCGTCGGCAGCTACTTTCAGGCTGACCACCGCCCGGGTCGCGAGTCTTCCAGCTCTTCCGACGATTCTTATCCTCTTGCTGCGGCCTCCCAGGATTTCGCCAACCCCTCGCCGAGCCCTTCTCAGGTCTCCGCTGTGAGCGGCGCCCCGTCGCGCCGTGCATGCGGTCGTGATCGTGGTGGCGACCGCGGTGGTGGCCGCCATGCCACACCCGTCACATAGCGGTGTCAGTCTCACACTCGGCCTGCCCGGCACTAAGTCCTCACCCATGCCACGCATCTGTGTCGTAGCTGCACCGCCGCGCTATGGCGCGGGTCGCTCCTGCCTTGTGCAGGTGAATGGTCCGCGTGCTGAGGATCAAGGGAGAGGCGAAGAAGAGGAAAGATTAGTTAGTTACTACACAGGAGAGTCCTTGCTGATATATATACAAGTAAAAGCTTGGTCACATGATCAAGTCACGTGATTTGATACTCAACACCACCGCGCCTTCCGTTTGCCTGGTCCGCCTCCCGCCCGGCGTCGACTCCGCTTCATCATCCTCTTCCCCACACCATCACGCCCACAATTAGGTACCATGTCGACGTTTCGCCGAAGGTCGATCACGGAAGTACTAAATGCAGGGTCAACTACAGCGACTCCGCCGATCGCGAACCTCCAAATAGTGTCACCGGTCCACCACGGCTGTCACCCTGAACCTCTGATCGGCCGGGGAGATGGCGTATTACGATACCCGAGAGCCGGGCCGATCCTGAATGAGTCGTTCCTTGTAAACGAGGGGTGGTTCGTGAGTGCCCACATCCGCGTCGATGGACGCGCGCTCGCTTTACTGACCGCGGTAGGGGATCCACACCTTCGCGTTTCGTTATTGGCGGGTCCAAGAGAGCGAGTTTCATGTCTTCTTCCAGTACACTCCTGAAGCTTCCCCGGACGACGTAATCACCCCCAAGTCGTGGCTCGCTCAGCCCGAGCGGTTCGAGCTGCTGGACGACGAGAGCGAAGGCGGACGCTGCGTCCGCATCTACGCGTTTTTCACGCCTCGCCCTCGCTCGCAGCCAGCTACGCTGCAGACGATCGACTGCAACATACCTCCTGCATGGTGGATGTCCAGGATTTGGCAGAGACCACCCAGCTTGTACGGAAATGGCCGCGGATACCCCGGCTCTGGATCAGTATGGGTCGCCAGAACCGGAGCCAGGCCGCCGTGGCTGCCGGCACACACTCTGCCCCCGATGAGCAGCGTCTGGCCGGATTCAGGTCCTCCGTTCCCCTTCGGCAAGCTCCCAATTGAAATCCTAGAGCTGGTCTGCGAGGCACTCTTCAGCGCCATCTTCGAGGGCCTGGAGCGCTCATCTGACAAATTAGACTGGCCGCCAGACAGGTACCTCCGCCGCACGCCCGCAATCCTGCTCGTCTCCAAGGCCGTGAGTGACATGGCTCTGACTGTCCTGTACCGTCAACCCCTCTGCCTTTCCAACGGGCCCCGACGCGATTGCGCGACCGCTGTTGTATCCAGCATCACGCACATTGTCAGCCCGACACTCTTGGGGAACCTACGTTTTGTAGAGCTGTCGCACGCCGGCCCCGTCCGTTCCACGTCGCTCCGCAACTTTCTAATCATGGCTATAGCCGTCGTCCGAATCTGGACGGAACACCGGATGGCTGACATGAGAAGGGCAGAGGCCCCGTTCTCGGGTGGAAGGGAAAAGACTGTGCTCAGGAGGATGCTGAAAGTTGACTTCTCAATGGCCGGTGTGGATGACGGCGATCGCTGGAAGCGCGTACGTCGAAATGCAGACGAGCTCGCGGTAGCCTGTGCGGAGTTGACTAAGAGGGTGGTCGAACCGGTGAAAGTTGAGGTTGGACCGAACGCGATCAAGTGGCATCCACACTTGTGGGTCAAGGGCTTGATCCATAGCAGCGATGTCGACGACGATTTCGTCAGTATTTTCGGCTAGACGTCTTTGCTGAGTATCAGACTATGTAGCAGGGTCAATGGTTGAGTTTGCGGGTCTCGGGAGTGGGCCAGCCAGGCGCCCCGTCGGCTGGTCCAACGCTGTCTAGCACGCGCGACGCCTAGGAGCGCGCCTAATCCGAGACATTGGCACGTCCGAACACTTGAGATGTCATAGTGGTTGTATGTAAGCCGAGGACGGCCCATTAAAACCGCCTTCAAAACCCCGGCGCAAATCATATATCATTTATCAACTTTATGAACACTCAATGATAGCGTTTGAGAAGTACGCCGGCTTCTCACCCACACGGTAACTCGACCACCGACGCCGCGGCACCAAATCAGTCCGCCACCCTCAACCTCTCCAGCAATCTTTGGAGGGTATCATTCATCCGGCCGAAACGCTCGCTCGATCCCTGATCCACGGTGTCAACCTTCGGCCGTCAATCGAGCATTCTCATGCTTCACGCCCCGGAGCTCCGCCTGAACTTGGTCAAACTCCGCTCTTGACACCTCCACGGACCCAATCTTTGGAGCCGTCGCTGTCGACGAGCTTATCCGCGCGGAGAGGCCCTTGGCATGCGAACATATCTTCTTTCTCCATCTGCATCATGCACATCGGCTACTGTGATCCTCTCCGTCTTTGTAGACTTCACACATGAAGTTCTGCCTCGCGCAGCCCATCGCATGGGGTCCGCCATCTCGCCGCATTTCCTCGGTGATCCTGCCGCAGTGATGAGTTCTCCCTCCAACCTCTTCCGTGCGCCACTCTTGCCATCACCTGCAGCGTTAGGCTCTTTTTTCCCCACTGCTGTCCCGTCATATATACCAGGGCAAGTCCAGGTCTGTCGGACGGCCCGTAGCTCGGTCAGCTTCTTCTTGCGCGGCGAAGAGAAAACTTCCGGAGGTAGAGCGGCGTTGGCGAGCCGTTCCTCGGGGCGGTCAGGGAGGGTGTGTGCTCGAAAAGCCGGCGAGAGAAATCTGCTTGCCCTGCTGTGGCTGGGCTGGCCGAGTTGAACACGACGGTCGAGCAGCTGGAGTTCCGTCGAACGGCGGCTGTACTGTGCCCAATGAGCCCATCGTAAACCGCGCGCGTTGCGGCCCAGGTGTCCTCCACCACAGTTTGCACTTGGCTGTGGACGTCTCCACGCCCGGGCTGGCTCTTTTTAAAGTTGCTCTCATGCGGGTCGATGCGGAGCGCTGTAAAGGTAGTGTGATGTCGCGGGGCGAGGTGAGTGATAGCTTACGGTGTCAGAAGCCAACTCGCCGTCGGCCATCGTTCCCAGCGTGTCAGCATCGAGGCGCGGTCCGCGACGTCCAAATCGCACGCGCTGCTCCTTCATTCGTGATGGTTTCGTCTCCACGTGTCGCGGCGCGGCTGCCCGCGGATCTGCCGCTTCGTCTCGGTCGGGCTCCTGCTGCGACGCACGCGGGACGTTTGGACGGCGAGCCGGGGGCGCCATCTTCCCGGACAGATCAGCGGCGACGGCGGGATGTGCCCGGCGGCTCTTGTCAGGCGGATGATCGGGCGCGAGCGGCCGAGATAATCACGCCGGGTGCGACATAGAATGGCAACGCGACATCACGTGACGGGTGTCCTCTGGCGCGCTTGAGGGTCGTCTAGGTGTGTGAAAGATTGGCTGTCGCTACCTAGCTGCGCAGCCTGCTCGTCTGTCGGCTCTGCACAGCTCAGGCAAAGGGCACGGCGCGCTCGGGCTGCCGGGCCTCGCTTGGGCAGCTCGCGCTGCTCAGTCCGGGGCGCCTGGGGCGGTCGCGCCGGCCCTGGGTGAGTCGGTCGACGCCGCGCTGGAGGACGACAAGCCCGGTCGTGGATTGCAAGTGTTGTGGCTCAAAGCCTGCCGTCGCAACGGGCAGAAACAGTTGTTTGGGGCGCACCGGCGGCTGCGGCTGCGGCTGCGAACGACGTAATGTGCAGACACTTGCGCCCGCCGCGGCGTCGGACAACTCGTCGCGAAGATTAAAGCTGCTGCGAGCGGCCGCGATTTGACTACAAGACGGTACGGTTGATAGTCTTGGGTGAAAATTGATCATTTCATGGACTGGATTTGAAGACATGGAAGAGCTGGCGTCGTGATGCCAGATGATACCCCCTCCTTGGCCCGTGTCATGCATGATGCCTTGCATAAACAGTCAAGGCGCCGCAGATGCGACGTCCCCCATATTGCCAGTTGTGCTTTCGCATGACTGAGATCACCGCCGGAAGGCTTCGTCTCGAGGCTCACACAGATGGGTGCCAGGCGGAGAGGGGAGTAGGCTATGTGGTTGACGGATTGCGATTGCATAACACCGGCGATGGAGCACTCGATGCTGAGGGCAGACGAGAGCGTACGTCTAAGAGAGGCCGAAGGTATGTACAACCGCGATGGCGTACAACCGCGATGGCGTAGTCGACCATCTTGCTCTCGAGGCCACTGCCCAGGTTGTGCTGAGGAACGAGACTGTGAGAAATACCCCGAAACGCTATCCCCAAAACCCCACTATGCACTGCGTCGTTCCAAGCAGCCTTAGAGTACTGCGCAGACACCTCGTATTCCTCGGACCTCTAGAGTAAGTCGCACATGTCATGATATTCACGGCGTACGTCACGGAATCGTAGTCTTATAGTCCGAGGAAGCTGGGCAACGTCGGGCTCCTGATTATCAGCGAGGAGAAATAGAGGCACGCAAGGCGGCAGTGCATACCTTGAGCACAGCCGGCACCACGCCATCGCATTGCTTGACCTCCAAAGGTGCGTCGAGTAGCTCGTCGCATGGGATAGCAAGGGCTTGAAACGTGGAATAAGTGTATCATAGAGATGATGTGGTGGATTAAGCTCACGGTGTCCACTGCTTTGGGGAAACAGAAAACTTGTTCAATTGATAGAAACAGTTTGGGGTATCTACCGGCTGGGAGAGGAGACTGTACAGAAGTATAGTAGGCTCATCATTTCCAACCTGCCAGTGTGCGCCGAAAAACCCAACAATCCCAACCTGCAACGCCGCCAATAATGCAATTCAGCAAGGCACCCTTGTCCCTACTGGCGGTGAGCCGTGAAAACACCGATGGTGCGCTCGAAAAGCAGCTTCTTCTGGGCGAGGGTGCCCGCGGGCGTGACATCCAAGTCGAGCAGAAGCGCGTTGACTTGCTGTACGTTGAGGCGGTTGATAGCCGTCAGGTTGCGTGGAAAGTTCTCGATGAGCTCGTGTGTATGGACCGAGTACAGCGGGGCAAGGTCCTCATCCTGCTTCATGGGTGTGGCGGCGTTGGCCAAGCGGGCCTGGTTATTCTTCTCCCTGCAGTGGTGCGAGAGTTAGTAGATGGGAGGGTTTAGCTTAGGGTTTATCTCTTACAGCGTTGCCTGCTTCTGCTCAAGTCGGTCGAAACGGCGGTTCATGTCGTTGCGTATGTCGGCAATGTCGTTGCGCATGTCGGTGAGGCGGTGGTTCATATCGTTGCGCATGTCGGTGATGGCTTGCAGGATCATAGCACCTTCGTTTAGGTCAGGCATGTTCGGGAGGGACGAGAGCTCCGTGCGAAGGCCGTCCCAATGGGTCAACATGTTGTCCCAGTTGGGTTGGCGAGGAAGCTGTGCGTCGGGGTTGGCGGCCATGATGATTTGTGGCTAGCGATGTGATGGGGTAGCTTGGAAGACGCGACGTGGGGGTACGCGCCGGCAAGAAATACCTACGCCGCGGCGGAAAGAAAGCCCAGCCGGTCGCGTGGGGTAACCGGAAGCCACCATGTTCCACCCCGTTGGCGTCCACCCCCGATCGGCCGGCCAGCAACCCTTATGCCCCAGCTCTTCCTTAGAAAAAGAATATATGTAAGTAGTTGAAGCTATCGTCCGGACGTATATATAGAATTAAAAATTTGACATTCTCGTCCGGACGATTGCTTTAACTACCCATGATGTGAGCAAAAAACAAAATCCACACTAGCTACCGGCTGCAAGAGGGGACTGTAGTAGGTTTACTAATAGTTGTTGGCCTGCCGAATACTATATTACTTTGTTAGTATAGAGCGAAAGAGAGTTACCGATGAGAAAGACCTTACTAAATCTCTAAGACTATCGCGTTATTTCTCGACGTATATAGTATAAAATCTATGTAAAAATTTATTAGAGCTTCTTTAGAGGCGATATCTTTTCTATGAAGTTATAATTTAATAAATCCGACAGAGTTCGTATACCCATCAAGGGGAGTTAAAAAGATTGCATGGTAATTGTATTCAGCTAACTAGCCGGTCTTTTATAGACCTGGTTGACTGATTGCTAGCATGTTTGGTAGGAATCTACTGGAAGTCACCTGTGCCCGGCTTGTTTTTCTAGTAAAGGGGTGTGATAGCTCCACGATACGATTGGGCCGGCCAAATAGTTGTTGTGGGTCGGCCAAACGGGGGTGGTTGCTGCTGGGGGGAACAACAGCAACGCGGCCACAGCACGCCATCACGTGCGACCGCTCGCGCCGTGCGCATCCGCTCATCAAGCGCCGCCATTTCCGCCCATCATGACAGCGGCGGCAAAGCCATCATCCCGAGCGAAATATACGTCCGTCAATTGCCCCCAACCGCCGTGACATTCGCTAACAGTTTTCCACAGGCCGAATTTGCCCGCGTCACCCGGCCCTACCACCGCCTTCGGCCACACCACTACCTCTGTCCCATGCGCGCCGGAGTCCAGCAATCTATCCATGGCCTTCTCCGACGCCAGTCTGTCATGCTCCAATCCGTGATATAAATCTCTGCGACACCGCCCTATCGCAATAAGCGTCGTGGCACCTGCTCTTCGCGGCCATGGATCCCGATAGCTCTCGTAAGTCACCGCTCCTCAATGCTATTGTCCGAAGCGTTTGCTCATTACAATGTCTCAGTGATTGTATGGCAAGCTCAACATCGGGGAAACTCCCAGGCACATGCAAGGTTTTAGCATCTCTCCGCAAACTGGCGGCTTGGGCGGAGCACGACTTCAAAGATTGGTTCGTTGCCGGCATGCTCTATGGCACGACCGACATCGTTGGATGTAGCTGGCTGACGCTTGGTTACCTGGCGGCAAATAGACTTTGGAAGTTTACCTCGGCCCTAAAGGACCCCTGCTTAGTGCTTACATCCCTCTACAAAACCCCACCACTCCTCTTCCCCCAACCCATCATCTCCCTCACCTCTCTTTGCGATGTCGTCAACGAGTAAAACTCCCGCAGCCGAACCCATGACCAAAGGCCACATCGCGGCCTTCTACAGCACCAACAATGCCGAGCAAAAACGGCTCCACGCGCAGCACACCATCGGCGCCGCCGCCTTCGACAACCAGCTGCTCGTCTTCCCCGGCGCGCAGGACGTCCTCGCCCGGCCCAACCTGCGCATCCTCGACAACGCGGGCGCGGATGGCTTCTCGTTGATGGAGCTGAGGCGCCAGCTGAAGCATCCCGAAAGCGCGGAGCTCGTGTCGGCGGACATAGCGCCGTATCCCGGGGAAACGGCGGAGGGGGAGGTGGGGGTGGGGGTGGGTGAGGGCGTGAGGCTGGTGAAGCAGGATTTCATGGAGGAGTGGCCGTGCGAGTGGGAGGGGCGGTTCGACCTGGTGCTGCAGCGCACCTGTACGTCGTCTTCCAGAGTTTCTTTTCCCATTCCATCACCGTGCAGCTGCTAACACTTCCCCTCCAGGCCTGTCCTTCCACCCCACCTGGGCCTCCGCCGTCGCCGCGACCCGCCGCCTGCTCCGCCTGCTGCGGCCAGGCGGCTGGATCCAGCTCGTCGACGGCGCGCCGCCGTACGGCCCCGTCGACCCCGCCGCCGACCCCCCGCACGCGCGCTTCTTCAAGTCGATCGGCCGCGCGCCGTCGCCCGCCGACGCCGCCAACGGCATCGACCCGCCCATCCCGCACCGCCTTCCGCAATTGCTCGCAGAAGCCGCTGCCGCCGCCGAGGAGGAGGGCGTGCATTTGGAGGACGTGGGCGAGCGGAGGGCGCGCTCGAAGTGGGGCGCGGCGGCGAAGGGCAAGGAGATGCAGGACTTGGGCGTCGAGACGGTTGAGGGGATTGTAAAGAACGTGGAGGCGTTGTGGGAGCGTTATCCGCAGATAAGGCGGGTTGGACCCGACGAGTGGACGACGTTGAGCGCGGACGTGATGAAACAGGTCAGGGAGGAGGGATTTGAGATTGATACGGCGGCGGTTTGGGGGAGGCGGAGTTTGTAGATGGTCTGCAAGTGCGAGTCGGGCGTGGGGCTGACGGACCACACCGCATCTGCCTTCTACTGCTCTAAAAGCAACAGTACACGGGCCTGCCCCTTCTCCGCGGGGACGGCTTGTGTAGCTCATAGGCTACCCGTTCTCATGGACGGATAGGCGAATACCACGCCTCTGCGAAACATGACATGTTGCAATGCAGGCTCATGTGCGCCCAGGCCGCTTCCAAGCTACCCTACGACAATCTCATATTTGTGCCCGGTGCTGAGTTCGACGAGGCTTGCGACTCATTCTCTCTTGTCATGTTCGACCAGCGCCGCAATAAGACTGTTGGGCATAAGATCCATCGCTAATCTCTAGGATCTTGGTGTCGCGGTCGCGGTCGTAATGGCGGTCGGGCATCTGCCGTCGGTGATGCTTCGGCGACAAGCAGTTCAAGTACGGCAGGCGCACCGGCCAGTGACGCTGAACCTCCGAAGCTGCACAGCCGAGACTTGGAAGACAATACGAGATGGAGAAGACAATATCGATTCGTATTGAAAAAGGCTCCCTATTAAGAAAGTCCAAAATCCTCCAACAAGACCACATCCAATGCTTTGTCGGGTGCCAAGCTCAATGTCTGCGGCGCAACCGAGTGCTCCTGCGGAGCTTGGTAGCTGCGGCGGCCTTCTGCCTTGGGGTTGTTGTGTAAGGCAGGGCGCACGGCAAAAATGTTGCTCAGGCAGGCTCCACCGTTAGTATCGTGCCAATGCATTCGATGAGTGGCTTACAGTTCTTCCCGAAGCGCAGCGGTTTTGCGGAACTGCTCGCGGGTGATCGGGTCGAGTTCGGCACCAACTCCGTCCTTGTACCTGTCGAGGGCGGCGCTCAGCTTGGGCCTTACTGGTGTGAATCGCAGTGGCGAGCTTGCCCCTTGTCGGGGCCCATCTGACCGACCTTGTTGCCCGTGCTTTTAAGGTTGCTGCCACCGGTGGCGCGCAGCTGGCTGGTCAGCTCGGCGGACGGGTCGGCGATGGCCTTCAAGACGTCCCACTTGGTCGGGGGGCTTATGGCGAACCATCGGCTGGTGTTTGTGTGCTGATGGCTTTGCTTGGGTGGTGATGGTGAGGAAGTGGGAATAAGAATGGGAGCAGCTTCAATTGCCGCCTAAATTGCGCTTCAGCCGATGACGCAGTCGACTCCAGCTGTTAATCAACTTCGGCTACCTACTTTATCTCTGCGTCGCTCGTAGGTCGTTATTCATTTTTTCTGCACCTCTACAACCTGGACTAAGCCCCAGCCTCGATCGCCGTCGACGTGGCCCAACTCCGTCAATCCCTCGAGCAAGTCAAAATCATACCTATTGTTAATGGCACTGGAGGCTTTCTGCAAGCTATAGCCAATATTAGTGAAGATTTTAGTAGTCAGATCAACACCTCCACACGACAGTGGGTCAAGTCGAGGCCGAGCGGGAGGCGGACAACCAGTAGCTGAACGGGACGTTATTGCCGAGGTTGTAAGTTGGGCTAAATGCCGGGACGGCAACGAACTGCAAAACAAGCTCATCCCCTGGAGTTAGCGTGTCATATCTGCGTTTATGGTGGCCTGGGAGCGAAAGAAGAACTACGAGCGACAAATCTTCTGCGTAAAATTCTGTTCTCAGGCGCTTATGAACCAACGTTAAGCTCCACCTGGCGATAACCCTGATCAGGACCCGGACGTTCGTAAACTGCTCAACCGAGTTGGACGTGACGCGAGCATCACTGCCTTGTTAAGTCAGCATGGACAGGGGGACGCTCAAGTTCTTGCTAGCCTTGCTGCCGGATCTTCTCAGGGAGACGGTCAGAACAAGAATGACGGCGATGGTGGTGTTTTTCTGCTAATCAGCTACACCTACTGGGCCGGGCAGAGTTCAGGTTTCCCAATCTGGACAAAGAAGTCTTTTTATTTTATCATTGGGTTGGAGCGATTCAGGCGTGTCTTTTTTCTTTTACTCGGCTCTCGTTGCTTTCTCTTCAGCCTTGGGGATTGCAATAGCCAAGCCGGCTACGATCGCTTCCTCGAATATTGCAATCAGAACCGCGATCGCCTCCGCGATCGTTTGCGCAGATTGCTGGCAGGATCCTACCTACCTACCCGCCTGCCACCTGAACAAGAAACTGAGTGACTTAACTTCTAGCGGCTGGGCTTTCTACACTTTATTTTCTTTTCCCATTTGGTACAAAGTGATACTTATGAATACGATTGTAGATGGAAGCTAATAGTAGCAACTACGGGATGGTTGCTTGGGTAGGGGGGGAAGACGTATGAAGGGTGGGAGGAGTGGCAACCACTAGTGATTGAAGAAACAAGGGAGAAGAAGACGGAATGATTCGTTCTATGTGTAATTTCATCCTTCTATTTCTCTATTCTTTTTAATTTGGCGCTGGGGTTCTTCAACTTCCGTAGGGGCAGAAATGGTGTTATTGTTTCTTCAACGAGACTTTTACCCGTTAACTAAATGAATAACGAGTCCTTCTAATATAAGGTAAATACGAAAATCGACCTATATTTGTTGCGAAATTATTAAAAGTGACCTTTTTATCTAAATCTACCGTCTTTAACGCGTTGCAAATTAACCACAATACTAAATATAGGTTTTGTATTAATGATTTTAGTAACAGTTGAGTCTAGAGAAATCTACTATAGTGGAAAAAAATATACACGTTTTTATAAAAGAATGTTGCCTGTACGAACTAAAAATACTTAGGGTCGTATTTAGTAGATGTACGACAAACATGGGCCATTTTTCGTAATTGCCCCCAGTATTATTGACTACTTTCTTCACGTAGGCTCTCAGACGGCAAGCTCAGTCAAGCGCAGTGTAAGACCCATGCGCCACAAAGCGCTCCCGCATCTCGTCTAGCATGTCTACTAGATGCTTGACAACGCCTTCATCAGCAGCAGCTAAGAAGGCTCGCTGTACCACAAGCATCTGGGCGATGTTGATGAATTTTACAAAGTTAGAGCTCGACAGTTGCATCTCCCGTGGCTCAGTCCCGCACCTGCGACCTCGAGCTCAAGCAATCCCCCGCGCTCGTCGGCGGGCTCATTACGCCGCCCAGCACGCACGACGCGTCAGCCCTCTCCGCCGACTTCTTCAGCGAGGTGTGCGGACTTTTCCTGGGCGAAGTCGACGGCAGCGCGACGCTCGACTCGCTGCTCAGAATCGAGCTCACGGTCGGTCTGAAGCAGACGCTTAGCGTCGAGCTGGCTGAGAGCTGCTTCGCGGACCTCAGCATCGGCGAGCTGCACCGCGCGCCATTTTCGTTAAGCTGGCTCCCACGCCGCCATCCACGCCGTCGTATTGGCCCTCGAATTCGCTTCCGGCATCGATTCGGCCGTCACGTCCCTCGAACAGCTTGCCACGCACTACGTTCGCGAAGCAGATATGGGCAGTTCTAGTTTCTGATAGTGCCTGCGTATTTCGGAGATACATGTCTAAATTTTCTACGCTTGACATTCCATCCACCGGCTCGGTGCCCTAGCAAGCGGCCGCTCTACCTGGTCGCTCAAGCTGCGGCATGACAGCGTACGCGGGGTTGGTGGTGTAGAAACGGACGTACGTTAGAGCATTCTAAGGAGTAAGGTGGGGGGCTGCGTGACGGTAGCCACATCCGAAACGGCGATGGTGTTTACTTCCAGGTGCAGCCCCCTCAGTCAGCACCACAAAGTACGCTTTCTTCACTTTCTGGTCCGATAGCCGGGTTGTGACCGGAACTTGGAAGTTGATGGCAAACGGTACTCGTCGCGACGGCGCAAAAGATAAGCTGCTGGTACGACACTTAGTGGCACGGTAGTGGCATGGAGAAGAATGAGGAGACGGAGCGGAACCTTAATTTAGCGCAGCGCCACATGTGTGCGTTAGTGCCATGCTTAATTTCACCTCCGAACATGCTACGCACGCTGCCCGCGCGCCCAAGGAAAACGGCCTCACTTTTTGTTCACCCGTGCCCATCACTTGAATATTTGCATTCATGTGCTGAGAAAGACTCGCTTGGGCATGTGCTCTGTTGGTATCTGATGAACTGATGAGAAAATATATAGGTAAAGACATCCCTCGCTGCCGCACCCGGCGTCAGCATGCAACGAGGTACGCGCCGTCAGCAGAAACCAACCGCCCATGTCAGACCCGCCGGTGTAACGTGGGCGTTTGCCCGCGACACCACATCTCAGCGCGGCCGGCGCGATCTTCGCCGGTCCCCCCTTCATCATCACCGCCCTCTCACTGCTGCTGCCGTGCCTTTACCCCCGCGTTCTCCTCATGCGGTTTCCGCTGCGCCTTCATCGCCATGTCTTCTCCACCGCGCCTTCACGCTGTCTCCGCTGCGCCTCCTCCTCCTCCACCACGTCTTCGCCGTGTTTCTTCAGCTCCCATGGCACGTTCTAATCAGGAGCCGCCGTGAACCACACAACAGAACCATATAGGACATCTAGACATTCTACTTTAGCCTACCGATTGGGGCCACGTCTAAACCATACGCCTCACCAGACTTTTGCCTTTGTTCGTCATTCTTTGACCAGCAACCAGGCTAACCATATCTTCGCAGGCCTTTGAGACTCGTACGCAATGAGAGATGGGTTTTGATAACAACCTTCCCCTTGATACAAGCGACTGTGGGGTTTGATTTCGTTCTTTAATATTCTTCTCCAACAGGTTCGGCGCTTCTAGAATTTAACTTCTACTGGACTTGGAATACCGAGACTGGGAGCCTGGGCGTTGAACTTAACCTCTCCTGGACCTGAAGTCCTAGATCTGGAGGGCGGAAAAGATTTCGGAGGTACGGATTCGGGACTGGGCAGATCGCTAAAACGAGACTGCATAAGGCAGGTTTGGGGGTATATCGGTTGTAGAAACCGTTGAAGCGCGCAAGGCAAGAAGAATTAAAGGTCAGTACGGAGGCAGAAAAGTCCCGTCCGCTTGATCGCAAGCGCAAGATGCGGGTCAGGTGAAGTCGCACACGGGCCTTGGCGGGAATGGCGACGACAATGAACTCCTCCGTGACGCGTACCCACCGATCCCGTCCTACCATGCGGCTACGCCGCCGCCCCACACATTCCAGAAAGGATGGGCCAGACGATCTCGGGGAGACGAAGACTTGTGTGCTATGTGCGGGAAGTTGGAGCTTGTCACCCATACGTTCGCCTCGTTACGGGGTTCGACGAACGCATTAGCCTTTTTCCCTTGTAGCGTTACCGTTAGCGCCGCCAATTCGATAATCTCGCCGAACGGATGGGTAAAGGCGAGGAAATTTCATCTTACTACTCAGCTGTTAGCTAAGAGTGGCCCTAGCCCACTACACGCCTTCGTGTAGGCCCTCTTAAGGGCAAAAAAGATACTGGAATGTGCGATTACTCAGATATGGTCAGTTAACAAACCATGTCGGGACTAATGTTAGTGACATCAGCCCCCCTCCCTTTATTTTTTAATCGAAGAACTTTTTCTCCTCTTTTGCTAATATGTCTATGACTATACACAGGGTTTACCACCGAAGCCCCGGAGTACCACTTCCGTAAGACTAAGTCCCAGGATGGCGGCCACGGCGGCTCTTCCCCGCGTAAGACCGGCGCTGCCATGCTTAAGCCATATTAGATGGGTACCGCCGCCGCTCGTTCGATCCGGTACGGTGTAGAGGGCGGCGGCACGGGGCTGGCGCCTTTTTCTTCCTCCTCATCCGCAGCAATCTCGTTCTTCTCTAGAATTGGCCTCTTCCACCCTTGGCTTTGTTTAGTCCTCTTGCCTCCAGTCTCTCTTGGGCGCATGTCGGGTAGTGGACGTAAGCCTTCGCGGTTAGGTCTTATTATTGCAGATATCGCAGTCCATATTGTCGAGGCGAGAGAGTATTTCGCGGTTGGTGGGGGAGTGAAGGTCGGGTAGGGCAATATTCAAAAGCATTTGCTGTTCATGGCTCCAGACGGCACGCCGTTATTCCCCATCGACGTGTTGTGGCGCAGGGTACGTGCGGCTTGGGTTGCGATTTCTTTGTGGTCTCTTGTGCCGGCCTGGACACTAGGGTCCTCGGGTGCTGTTCCTGAACACGGGAGTGTGGGGACTGCGCGAGGATTTTCTCTTGTTGATGTGGACGGGTCGGAGGACCGGGTAGAGAGGCTGGATTCGGCCGCCGGCCTGTCGTTATCTTCTGTCGATGTGCTGCCGAGTACCGAGTACTACAGCACGCCAAATGCACCGACGCGGTCATGAAGGGTAATGATGATCGGCTATAAAACATGTTTGCGCCGCCTGTAGGTATCGGACACCCGCCTCGAGCTGCTGTCCCGTTTGCGCTGCTTTTAGCAGTTGCACCACCCACCAAATCGGCCCAAGCAGCAGCATCTCAGAAATCTAGGTATGAAATGAACTGCATCCCGGCAAGGGGTGGTGCGTTACGACTCGCATTGCCCGACTGCGGAGGGGGACAGCGGCGTCTGCGTCCGGACTTTCGACACCGCTCGGTTTATTGGGCTATGATGAAAAATCGTCTTCGAACTGCAATTCGAACGACCGCAGCACCGGCAAAATCTCGAGATTCAGCGAAGATACAGCTGGCATTTTCCAAAGCTCCGAATTCGCAAACAACGTTGCTTTTGCGTACATAGTTCCGACGCGAGTTTCGACTTTTAGCCGGGGAGCAACGCAAAGAACTCGAGTACCGTACTTTCTGTAAAGTCTAAACATTACAAAGCTCTTGGTCGTATTTTAGCTCCTCGATTGGTGGCAGAAATCTCCACCGCCTCATGTTGCATGGGTGATCCCTACCGCCAAGTAGCCCAATTTCACGTCGAGCCTCCGTTCATATCTCAACGTCCATGAAACATGGGTATCTACGTTTTTTTTTTCAAGAGCTCTCTATATCTTTCTCTTAAGCAATATAATGCATCGCCATACGACTGCCACGTATTATACTGTGTTAATGGAAGCTCGAAAATGTTGTCCGTACAAACAAAAGGCGTTGTGGCGCAGACCGCTCTAAGCGAGCAACTTGATGTCAAAACACAACAACGAGCGCTTCTAAGTATCAACACAGCGTGACGCACAGTAGTCATATCGTGATGCAGCTTTCTGAAACTAGACGAGAAGACATAAGAAGACGTCAAAAAAATTTACAAGAGCAGCACTGTAGATTTCGTGGAGAAAAGGTGTGGTTTTGAGAAGGGCGCGTCACGCTGTCACTCGCGCCCCCTCCTCCGTCCGGGCGGCGATTCTCGATCACGATCCGCTAAGCTGAATTCAACTCTGACCCCAAAAACAATAACAAGCTTACCTGCCTAGGTTGTTGTAGACGCCCAGGTCTTTTATTTTCCATCCAACTCCACGCACTCCCGGCTATCGATAGTGTGTCCCCATCTGATATCTTTATAGTGGGAGCCGTCGCCGAGTGTCATTGCCATGGCCGTACTGCAGCAGATCCAGAGCATGCCGGTCTCCTCGTATCATGACGGGCGAGAGTGACTGACCTCGTGGGGTTCGAGATGGCGCAGCGGGCAGCCGCCGCCAGAACGGCAACGCCCAGCACAGTGTAACGAGGAGGCCGAGCGCGTTTAGGGTCGCCTCGCAGTGAAGGCAAAACAACGTCAGCACTTAGGCAGCGATGCCGGCGGCGATGGGAGGCGGCGGCCGGTGGATGGCCCTGACCTGGCCCCCCTAGATTTTTAAGGCAGTAGTACCAGGGAGGCTCAATCACTGCTGCACAACTGTTGCCACCAATACTACCGCAACACGCGTCAGTATTCTCCGCTGTCTCTGTCTTGCTCTCCGATATTACCCAGTTACCATCGCCGCCACTGCTACGGTTCCGGCGCAGTCGTCAGAGAGCTCGTCGTTAAGCGCGATACTGAACCGTATCAAGTCCATACGGCGGCCCTCACGAACTTTGGTCGGAGCGCATGGCCATGCGGAGGAGAGACAAAGGAAAGGAGCCTAACGTGCGGGCTGGCTGCTAGACCAGGCTGAAGTGGCAATTCGGGGACCCGGGCCGACGTTGTTGTTGTCGTCAGTTGGCGCTCAGGTAATGCCCTGTGCATGTTAAATCTCCTCCAGCACCTGCTTGAGAACGCCGCCCTCTCTCTCTCTCTCTCTCTCTCTATCTCTCTCTACTACAAGAGCACCCCCTCAAGGAGCAGTGCACGAGATTGCCGGGATGTTCAGAGCGCGGCTGTCTGCTTCCACCCCACCCCCCTCCTTACCTTGAAGAGCGGGCTGCGGCGAGCGTCCTCTACAGCGTCTGGGCCTGATGTCTCGGGTTCGAGAATTCTGCGGGGACGGGGCACCACCACCACCGGCAAGGCAGGCAGGCGGGGCGGCGACTGGCGTGTAGAAACTAGTCGCGGACCACCTCCGCCGCTGGAGAGGGGAGCCCCATCATCGCCACCCACCCAGCCTGCCAAGACCAAGCCGACGAATGATATCACCAGAAGCGATGGCGCTGATCTTCGCCGTGGCGGGGCGGGAGAAGGAGGAGGAGATGGAAAGGCGGGGCTACTGGCTCGAGGAGAGGACCAACGATGAGCGGAACGGGAACAAGAACAAAAATAACGAGGAGATGATGGGTAGGTCTCGGCAGCACTTTGGAGGGCGTAGGCTAGTATCGATCGTTGCTCGTCTGGAGGAACCTCGGCTAACTCGTTGATAATAGATAGTTGGTCAGCCGGGTGAACTTGGTTTAGCATTCGCTTGAGGGAAGCGCGGCTGCGCGGCGAGTGTTGTGCGAGGAGCTGTTCGGCCATGTCTGCGTGTGGTGGTGGAAAAAGGCCGAGCGAATGTAATATAAATAAAGAACAAACAAAGCAGAAAGTTTGCCAAGGCTTGGCCATTTCTTTGGTCAATTCTTTCAAATTCCGGAAAGATGGTGCGCCTTGGGGAAAGCAGCCGGGCATCGGTCGGTTTTGAGATGGCATTGTCACGTCTTGTTGTCCGACGTCGCTCGGCGACCAAGCCTGAGAGCTGGGAGATGGCGGCCAACGAAGCCGAAACTCCGAGCCGACGATCAATGCCCCGCACACGGCAATCTGCTACCGCCAAGCTGAGACGGCCAAGGATGCGGCTTTCGCGCGCTCGGCGGTCTGACTGGCGACGCACGAGCCATCATCGCCGTCAAGTAAGACATCTTGGGCAGAGTGCTATGCGGCTTGCTGGTGTGGCAGGGTGCGCGATTGGTGAGGGCGGCAAAAACGGTGTGGAGTGGGTGAGCTGGCTCGGAAGGCGCGTTGCTGACCTGACTTTCACCAACCGTACGCCGCTAATCTATTCCAGGTCGTAGCGTCTTGGCGCACTCTACGCCTTCCTCGTGTTTCCCGCGAACCCTCACCCTAGAGCATACGCGCATCTCATCGCCCAACTTGACGACTGCTCTCATCATCTTCCGCTGCGCCTGTAGCGCGCCCGACGGTTCCTCGGTAAAAGCCGCAGGTCGCTGCTTGTACACCTGGCTGACAAGCATAACCGCTGACCCATGTCACAGCAACAGAGCAACGCAAGTCTGCGCTCGAACACTGTACCATGTCAAACGGCGACGCTTGTTCCTACCCGCTAGATGGAAGGGAGCTCTCAACTATCGGCGACGGCGAACTCGGTGGACAAGTCGCGACGACGAACAGCGCAAAATCATCCTCAGGCAAGTAAAAGACGCCGTCGTCGCCCTCAGGACCTTGACAAGGGAGACGCCCGGCTGCACCGAGTGCATTCCACTTTCCATAGACTCTCCGGGAGATGGATCAGCTCCAGCAGCCAACACATTTCGCCCTCACGCTCGACAAATAACATGCCCCATTGATGTGCGATGAGGTACCCTAGGCCACGAGCGGAGAAATCAGTCCCGTTATTCTGCAAGAAACCATCGTTACCGTCTGCGGCATGTATCGTCACGTTTCTCTCCATCTAACCACGTCACTTGGGAAGTCGCGCCGTAGGTAGCAGGGGTGGAATCGGGCGCTACATGGCGGTTCATTGTCAGATGACTCATCGCTTCACATGACACTTTCGCTTGCATCGATGACGTTTTCGAATATGATACTTGGCTATTAATAGTAACTCATGCTCAACGAGGAAAACCCAGTCCAGGCGCTCCTCTCCCTATCAACGCTCCGTCGTCCGCATCTCCTTTTTCACCACCCCCCCAAAGCCCAGCTCAGGCCCAACACGCCGGCAAACACGAGGGCGGCACCCGAGATGGAGCTATGGAGAACCATTTTGGCGGCAACACCAGCGTCATCGGCAGCAAAGTCGGCAGTCCCCGCATCACCATCATCATGGTCACCGCCATCGTCGTCGTTGCTGTCGTCATCGGCGGCGGAGGCGACGCTGGGAAGCTTCGAAGTCATCGACTCGGCCTGATGCAGATCAGCAGCGGCGTCTCGCGACGCCTCGGGCTGATCTGCCGTCAGGGTTAATTCGGCGGCGCCGGCGGCGCGGTGGTTGGCGTCGTCATCGTCCTGCGCCTCGGCCTGGGGGATAGCGGCGTCGACCAGGCTAGTCGTCGCGGCGAGGACGTCGTTGGCGTCGCCACTACCAAGAGGGTTGTCGTGGAGGAGGTCGCTGGTGGCGGTAGTGACGGTCAGCATCCGGCAGTTGGCCAGCGCGAGCCGGAAAGCGAGCCGCTCCTTCTCGGCGCGGACGCGGCCGACTTCGTCTGCCAGCCTGTCGGCCCTGCCGCTGCTGGCTTCCACTTCGAGCTTAGATGCGACGGCATCCTCGCGTAGCTGGGTCGCGGTGCTTGCGGCGGTGGTGAGGTCGAGAACCAGACGAGCGTTCGTCTGTGCTAGCTGCTCGCACGCGTCGCAGCGCATCGCGTTCTCTGCGCGGAGCGCGCTGAGCTCGCCGGCATGCTGGTCCCTGAGCTTCTTCTCAGCCTCAGCATGTTCCTCCTTCAGCCTCTCCTCCGCCGCGGCATGCTGCGCCCGGTGCCTCCGCTCGTCCAGCCCGTGCCTCTTCTTCTGCCGCTGGTTCAGCGCGGCCATGTCCCCGTTCGCGCGGCACACCTCCAGCACCAGCGTCCGCAGCCCCTGGCCGTCCTCCCGGGCCTGCCCGAGCTCTTTGACCAGCTGGTCGCACTGCTCGTTCGTCGCCGCCAGCTCCTGTTCTAGCTCGTGGCGCTGAGCGCTGACGGCGTCGGTTTCGTTGGCGAGCGATTGGTTGGCGGCGTTGGCGTCGGCGAGATCGGCCGAGAGGGCCTCGAAGCTGGGGCGGCAGTGCGTGCAGGGAACAACCGCCGCACTGCTGCTGCTGCTGTCGTCGTCGTTGTCGTTGTTGCCCTCGGCGGCCTGCTCCTCGTGGTAGAAGCAGTAGCGCACCTTCTGGCGCACCCACCTCTTCCGGCTGATTTCGTTTCTGCAGGGCTTGCCGGTGGTGCAGACTCCCTGGCAGAAGAAGTATGGGTCCTCGGCGGAGCTGGTGGCAGGGATCACGGTCGGGTTCTGGAAGGACATGGTGTGCTGTATTAAAAGTTCTGGAGATTGGGGCGATGTTCTGAGGTTGGATAGGTGCGCGGTGGCAGAAATCGATGTGTTGCGTCGGAAGTGTCGTTCGGGTTGGATCGAAGGGGTTTTATATAGCTGAGTCCCGGTGACTGTGTCTGGACAGAGAAATTTTTCTCTCTGAATTACTCACATTGTGTTATATATCGCACGCCTGAGTGGGCTGTGTTAGTAGGCGTTGTTTCCCATACAGTGTAAATGGGGACTTACCAGTCACCTGGCGAGGCCAGGGCACGGACTGAATCACCAGCACCTGCCGCTGAAGGAAGTGGAGGCAGGACGTGGGAAGCGGCAAGACATAAGTGGAGGCGAGAGAAGGGGAGGATGGCAGAGCCCCCAATGCTTTCGACCATGTGCGTCCTGAGTCGTCAGCTTCTGCTCGAGCTCAGCAATGGCAGTAGCATGTTCCTCCGCCAACATCTTGAGAGCGTAAATCTAAAAGAATTAAGGATGTATATATAGTAGTCGACAACCAAACGAACACTCATGTAATAAAAATAAAAGTATGGAGTAGACATTCAGTAACCACCGTTTTTATGTAGATTTATATATATAGCGTCCCTGAACTAGAAAAGATAAGAAGGGCGGGCTTACTATTTGTTATGTTTAGAATACCCCAGACAAGCCGTTTCAAACTTTTATGATGTTTGCCGGTTTTTACTGGGTTAGGAAAAAAAGGACTAGAGAGTAAAACTTCTTAATAATTTGTTTGATTCTACTTTCGCTGTTCTCATATGTTCTATTCACGCTAACCAGCGCAAAAAAGCAAGTACAACAAAGTCAAAAAGCAGTTTCTGTCGGTTTGGTCCTATTTTTAGATCCTGAAAGCTGACATTCCCTAGCAAACAATGGAAGCTGTGCATCGCCTGTCCCTTTGTCTTGTTTGAAAACCTGAACATGGTTCAGAACGACGCTTAGTGCATGGCCTTCCGGGACATGCGCGGAGGCTGGGGAATGGATAGTTCGCGAGCTTCTAATTCTTAATAGTGCAGGAGAGAAGAGAGGAGGCCATGCACGCTTTGCAAAAAAAAAAAAACATATGCACGAGTAGGACGATCGACGACACTAGCAGTTTCTAGTTCTCCTGACGAGCCCGCAAGACAACAAAACGACATGGGAAACGAGTTGGTAGGTATACTTCCCAAGCTGAGTCATCTTCCAGTAAGTGAGAGCCTGCGTAAGGGCCATCGTTGACTTGGTACACGTGGAGTAGAAGGTCCAACGCTACGTCTTTGTCGACACTCCCTAACTCTTCCAGAAGGCTCTGAGCAAATTCGAAATCCGGATCATCTGGGTGCTTGTGATGCAGCGACGCAATTCCAAACTGTTTTGGGTAAAAGCCGGCCCACTCCCAGTCCAGTAACCACAGCTGGCCATGACGGTCTAGCGTCAGAGCAATGTCCATGTGACACATGACCAGCGTGTCGAACTTGCTGCTCAGACTGCCACCACTGCACAACTTCAACTTCCGGTCGAGCCATTTTTCCATTCCCCGAACACTTCGGAAGCTTTTGTTGGCTCCGTAGATGGAAAACAAGCGGCCGACTGGAGTTCCCGATCCTGCAGGGCCAATACATTGCCAGGCCAACAGGCAATTTACGCCGCCTGCTCCAGCGTCCGGCAGCCCGCTGCGCGCTTCCAACGCCATGTAAAGTCTCGAGACAGTCAACAGTTTGGATGAGAAGTCCTTCCACGACTTCTAAAACTGCTTTTCGCCTTGACTCGGTCCACCTTATATAAGCAATCGCGCGATTGATGCTAAATCATGTAGCCAATCGCGCGCGCCCAAAAGGACGGACGATTGGCCACCCTGGTGTAGATCCCCTTCCCTTCTCTCCCACGCCTGTTGGACATGGTTGTGGAACAACTCCTCATCCCAGCTGTGAATTTGAATAGCAAAGGCGGCAACGTGCTTCTCAAGGATGAGTAGCATTTCATGAGGCGACTGGGGCTGCGTCGAATTGTCGGCGTTGGCCAACCGCAACGGGCAGGGATGATTGGCGTCGACGTCGGCAGGGCGCGTGGCGGTATAGCCAATTAGAATGCGCGAATCTGCGAGGTGAGCTTCTATGGACCGCATCATGGCCTGGAAGAAGATGACTCCGGCCTCGACGCGCTCAAGCCTGTCCATGTTGAGGCGGTGGGGCAAGAGGTCGAAGAAGGGCCAGGTGGGGGGGTCTTGGCCGTCCAGATACCAGCCGAGGACGCCCATTAAGGCGCTAGGCGAGCGGTACAAGCGGTTTGGTAGCGACGCGCCCCACTCCTGCATCGACGTATTGTAGCGCTGGTGGATGTTATCGATAATTACTCTAGCCATGTCCTTGCGTATAACTAATTCTTTACGCATGAATTCCTCGACCGGCTTAAATTCACGCTTAGTAGCGTTAATCATCTCTCTCGCCTGGAGCGGCTTCTTCAGTAGGCCTTTGCTAATGCTTATAATAAAGGCCTGGCAGTTGCATACTATTTTCCATAGGATACGGTCGCGTATTAGCTGGGGGTCGGGCGTGATGTCGTCGCCGTCGTCGTCGTCCGGTACGGTACGCAAGCCAGGTATTGGGTTTGAACGCCGCGGCTGGGGTCCCCAGATCTCCACGACTTCGTTAGATGGCATATTAAGCACCAACGATAGGTCACTGGCTGTACTGTTGACTCTTTCGGACGCTTCAGTTATGGCCCATCCCATTTCCATGTCCATTCCTACCACCTCGCCCAATAGCTCCCACACGTATTTTCTAGTTGCGTCCAGCTGGTCGTAAAAGCGGTCCGCCGTCTGGTTTCGCGCCTCGGCCGGGCCCCATAAATTGCTGTATTCCGCGGTCACGTCCTGCAGGGAAAAGCGCAACCGTATATACTGCTTGAACAGACCCTTCAGCCCCAGCCCCTTCAGCCCACCCGTGTACGGCGTCGCAATATCCATCGCCAGCGACTCTTCGCGCTGCCGCAGCGTCTCGTTCAGCACCGCGTTGTAGTCGTAGGCTGCTGGTATCGGCGGCAGTGGCGGCGGCTCCAGGAACCGCCCCATCACCCAGTCTTTCATCGTCGCCAAATCTGCCATGACCACGCCGACGACTAGTATTACCAGAAACCATAGCGCTACTCTTCGCTGCGGCACGGCGGGAGGAGGAGATGGAAAGGCGGGGCAAGTGGATCGACGATGAGCGGAACCGCAATATAAACAACGAGGAGCCTTGGCCGACTCGTCGATGATGGACGGTCGGTCGGTCAGGTCGACTTGGTCTCGCATTCGCCTGATGGAAGCGCGCCTGCGCGGCGAGTGTTGTTGTTCGGCCATGTCTGCGTGTGGTGGAAATGGTGGAAAAGGTGGAAACGGTTGAGGGAATTCAATATAAAGAAAGAACAAACAAAGAGTATAAGAAAGTTCGTGTTAGTCCATAGAACATAGAGATCCGGTTCGTGGGGAGGTGACTGCCGATTGCGGCGCTCTCGACCAGATAAAGCGAGGCGGCGCGGACAAAGACGCTGTACGCTCTATACCCGTACCGCGAACCTAAGACGGCCAAGGATTCGGCTTGGAACTGAGAGTTTCTGGAGCGCGCGCTCTCGGCAGTCTGGCTGGCGACGCAGGAGCTATCGTCGCCGAGCATGCGGTCGAAGGCATGTACAAACAGGTTGGACGAGTGGTACCCAAGCGGACCAAACAGTATATCTTCACTACAACCTCCCGAATTAATAACAACGTAGAAGTTTAATCAAGTTAGTATATTTCTTATCTCGTAGATTTATATCTACTTCTTATGATAAAAAATAATACTTTTATAGCGGTAATACCAACTTATTTAGCTAAAATCTTTCTTAAAATTAACTTTTTTAAAATACAATTATGCGTTTATATAAACTTAAATTTGATTACTTTTTTATTTTTATAATAGTAGAGAGACTTATAAATATTAGTTAGAATTTAAATAATTAATTTCTATATAGAAATATTAATATTTTACAAATAAATTTTTAAAGATATGCTGTTTGGTAATTACCCCTACTTCTAGTGTCTTGATTGTACAACCAAATTGCTTTCCTTAATACTCGGGGCTGTGTGATGCTGAGTTGATTCCATCAGGTCTTTTTCCTGTGAAGGGTCGCTGTGTTAATTAAGCGACGGTGAATGGTCGCAAGTAAGGTTCGAGCGCCACCCGCGGGCACTGTTCTAGTCCCACCCTGCGAGAAGAGACGCGCCGGGGAACTTGACATGCCTGGGCGAGCGGCACAAACACGCCGATTTTCCATGACGACATGCCCACCGCTGCCGCAGGCCGAGGTCCACCGGCTACCCCGAAGGCACCTCTGGACGTGATCGTCAGCAGAGAGCCGGGCAGGCGGCATCCCCTTCCCATCATGAAGTGCCGTCGACGCTCTCCTCCTCCTCAACGGCGGGCGGATGCGCTGCCGAGGGAAACCCGTCCGCATTGGCGGCTGTCGTCGGACGTGTGGCCCCTAGGAAACAGCGTCGCGACCCTCGTCGTCCTCGAGCTGGACTTCAACGGTTCCCTTGTTCCGGGCTGCTACGCTCTCATGCTGTAGCTACAGCCTGAGGGCAATCTGCCACCCTTCTCGCTGCATTGAGATTCACTGGTGGCCCTGGAAAGAATCCTCTCGCATCTCGAGAGAATGAACTATCGGTTGGAGGCTATGGTGCTGCCACGTCACGTGCGTGAGCGGCGTGAGTTTCTGGTACAGAGTATCACTTCATGGTGCGACGCCTTGGCTATGCTAAATGTAGTGTAACGAGCTGCCTTGTTGACACAATGAACTGCCTGTGATATCGTTAGCATGAGTGCTTGTTAAAGAACAAAGGCAAAGTCCGGTGAGGTGCATGATTCGGAAGTTGTGCCGATCGGCAGGCCGAAGAGCAAGCCGTGATGTCCTAGAAGGCTCTGTCAGGCAGCCCCAGTTAGGATATGACATAGACGTCGAAGCACCGGAAGACGAATTCTCTTTCGAGAGAGCTGTGCTGTCCAGTGTAACACTCGGGCCTGGAACTCCCTTACGGTGCTGATTTTGGCAGATTGGCCAACAACCCATCGGAAGGGGCACGTAAGTGAGCACAGTAAGGCGGGATGTAAGCGGTAGACGTGGCGGTGGTGATCTTAAACAGGAAGTGGCGAAGCGCGACCGGGGAGATATTGGGGAGTGGTGTGTTGAAAACGGAGTGGATTAGCCGTCAAAGGGGCATTCCATTTCGTGCTTCTACGCCTCCTCAGAATCATGCTCCCGAGCGTGCAGCCGTCATTTGGGGTGATAAAATCAACCAAGAAAATGGCCGGCCCTTGTTTCGCAACGAGATCTTTACAAGCGTTGCTGTGCTGCTACAAAACGGCTACTTTTATAAAGTTAAAGATTTAATTTATTTTTTATATTTATTATAGTAGCGGGACTTGAAAAGTATCTAAAATATATAAAAGAATTCTTTTTCGCACATAAAAATGTGAAGACTTTGTAAATAAATTTCAGTCAAGGTCCTGTTTAGATTCCGAGGTTCTAATTGGTATTTTCCTCTTTATAGACTGACCACGCCTGAATTATTGCTATTGAATTCATTACAGTACATCTTTTACCCTCGGGGCGGCCTGTACGAAGGCGTGGTGCGGTGGGTTAGGGGACTACTTCTAATAAAGGCACTTTTGTTAATATTACCTGGACTAACTTTCGGCGTAGATTTTGATTCGTAAGTGACTCTCTAGCAAACACAGTACTTTACGCAATGACTAATTGCACATGGTTCCTGAGGAAATCCATAATCTCACTTACAGGCACTAGGAAGTTGACAGGAGGGAATTTTCGCTCCGCTTCAGATACAAGTTCTCAATCGACGACACAACGGGTGAGTCATGGGTTACTCATCCGGAGAGGTTCGAGTCCTTGCAGGACCGCTTGGACTACGGCCGGTGTGTTCGCATCTACGCTTTCTTCGTGCCCATCGCCAAAAGGCTAAGGCGTGCACATTTCGCTGAAAGAGACATTTCTACAGCTTCCGGTAGAGCTCCGCTACAGAATATACGACTTCCTCTTCGCTTTCGAACCATTTAAGAGAGCGCTCGGAAGGGAAAAGTGGCCAGCCAATCGGTACCTCCGTCAAACGCCCGCCATTCTCTTGGTGTGCACCCAGGATACGCGAGAAGCCCGGGTAGTGCTCAAAGAGAATCCTCTACGCTTAGGCAAGGGTCTTAGATACGGCGGTCCAATATTTGCACAAAGTACTACGCACCTGATGAGTCCTGCGCTAATATATAACCTTCATTTCATTCACCTGCGGCACGTATATGCGCCAGGGACTTCTATCCTTCCTGGACATGGCCGTGGATGTTGTAGGGCTGTGGCTTAATCACTTTTGGGAGATGGACATCAAAGGCCGCTGTGAGTAACTGCGAAATATTCTGACGATTTACTGGGAGATCACTCCGGGTAGCATCCACCTTGACGTACTGTTTTCCAGGAAGTGTCAGAAATTAGAGCTGGGGAGCAACAGGCTGCAAGAATCAGCCGTAGGATGTTTAAAGATCGAACTTGGGGATCGCATGAGGGTGGCATGAGCAATTTGAAGATAGTCTGATTACCTACGCTTGTCCAAGGTCCTTCGTAGATCAATCAATCTGGGAAGGAGCTGTGGCAAGCACGGTAAATTTAGAGGGAATAGGCAAGACAATCTGTTAAACAGTGCAAAGTGATTGAATTGTACACTACTAAAGAGCAGAATAACAGTAGAAACTACCTGTTTATATACACTGTGCTATGTACACGTGCCTCAAAGTATCGTGAGTAAGTCACGCTTGGTGGTGAGATGAACAGGGTTTCTACCTTAGTGTTGAGAAAGGAACACGAGATATACGGCAAATAAACACGGAGGAAAAAGTAAAGAACAGTCTGGCACAATTCTTGCTATCTTTCCAGTTCTCTTATTTCGTTTCCCTTCGTATTCCACGTTTTCAAACAATTTCTTATCTCCGTCGTGCTATTTCGGATTTGGGATGGGATCAGGCAAAACACTCGCTTTTGTTACATCGGAGCGTGTAATCTCAGCAACCAAGTCCCGCAAATTGCCATGATAAGGTCAAACTCCGGAGACGGTGAACTTGGGTACACGAAGGGATAACCGCTGTACGGTCGCTGCTTCAAGGGCGTTGCCCCGTCTGTTCAGAGGGGGACAGGCCATCTTCGATGGGCCCGACATGGTTCCCTTGTCTACTTCCTCACCACCTGCTCACTCTAGCTCACCTCGTCGATTTCCTCATCGCCACTTCCCCCAGTTGGCTTCCTCTCCCCCTCGCTCCCTCTTGTCCCCCAATGTAGTGGTTTGTTAAGGAGGCCGGCCAATTTCTGTTGTAGGAGGTCCAGCTTTCGGGGAGATGGACGCCAGTTACGAGAAATGTGCGTGCGCCGCATACCAAACACCCAACACACAAGTTTACCAATGGGAAAGTTACTGAGATTGACCTATATTTGTGTCGAAAACCGTCGTTGCGATCCCACTGGCCCAAATGCAACCCTTCTACTAAAACGTACTAAAATCCACCTTCTTTAAAGCGTTACAGAACTTTAGCGAAATAGATATTTTAACTTTTTTTTTATCTTAATAGTATATGGATATCTAATAAGTACTTTTAACGCGGAAATGTTACTTTTATAATTAAAGGGTCGCTTTTAGTAATTACCTCTTTGCCAATTGTCCCAGTACCGATCGACCACGAACGTCAAGGAGAACACGCTTGATGCTCGCCTATATGTAGCGGCAGAGCAGCAGCGCCTCAAACTGCTTCTTTAACTTTCAAGTCTTCTCCTCAGCGATTCGTTCTAAATCTTCCACTCTTAGAGGAACTTCAACCAGCACCTCTTTCTTCCTACACAACGCAATACCGCGTACAGCTACTCGAGATTCTAGCCAAAGGAATTAAGGGTTTTCGATTTTTCGAGGGTCGAATTCGGAGGTGTGTCCAAGAACGATGATTCACCTCTGTTGCACAGGAGCAAACACACCATTGTTACACGCGAGCGGATACATACAGGAGCAAAGAACTTTTCTTTTTCCTACCGCACAATTGCACCACCTTGCCTACAAAATTGTGTCGCTATTGGACCCTTTGCTTCACCTGACGATCCAAATGGCTTCTCGTGGTACGCAGTCCATCGGTCTCATTGGTATTTGCTAATTGAAGTAGATGAGAACTTTCGCACACTGGTTGATGTCTTCAGAGACATTTTTGACGAGGTTTTCCAGGCAAACGAGGGCTTCTATGCACAATTCAGTTCAAACACCCCTCGCGAGCTTCTGGCTAGCCTCTCCGCATGCTATGAAAGCAGTATTCGAGAGCTCTCTGGCATATCCAAGAGACCGTCCTCACAAGAGGCCATAGCTAGCTATCAGAGCGCTCTGTCAGATATGGAAGGGGTTCTGTGTAGGCTACGCGACCGACTGCACAGTCGTAAAGGTGACCTCTTCCCCGAAGCAAGACCTCTGTATAACGTAATTGACCTGTGTACGTAGAGTTCCACGATCCGAGCCTCCCATCGAACCAATTTTCAACCAACTTCCCTGCTGTTCCGACCCGTTTCAGTGCATCGTCTTCCCTGCAGTGCACAGACAACCCCACACACGGGCCGGTGACGATGGACCACGACGACGGCGTAGAGGACATCACGTCCTCGGTCCAGAATGGGAGCTCTCGAATCTTCCCTTCCAACCTGCAGGATGGCAAGGATACGCAGGAGCATTCCGGGGATGTTAGTAGGCCGGACTCCCAGGATAATGATGCAGATTGCATGGATCTCGACAAGCCACCAGATCCCAGGCAGGACGGAACAACGGTTGGTCAAGGCGATCGAGAAGCTAATGCATCGACCCCAATCCCAAGACGAGATGATCCGGAACCCGTTGACCCTACAGATGTCATGTACACTCTCAAACCCGGAGATGGTGGGGTCAACTTTGTGCCTGCCCTCGCACACACGTTGTCCAAGCCCAACAGCTGGAAACGGAGCGGATACATCAAAACATCAGTCGCCTTGGATTTCGTGGAGGGAGCTATATTCAAGACCAAGACACAAGTAGTGCTTAAGCGTGGCCATGGGAAAAAGTTCGCCAACGTCTCGTATTCTGAGGCCGCCAAGAAGGTCACCATAGACGGCATGACCAACGTTGAGAAGCATGAGGGTCAGAATCAGATGCTCCAAGGGCATCCTGGAGGCGATACAGACGGCTTGACTGCGGATCAAACCTCTTCTCCCTTCCCTGAACTCGATTTCGACTGGCGCTCCAAGACGAAACAGAATGACGATTACCGCCACCTCTTCGTCGAAGCCATCGAGAATGAGGAGCAGCAGTTCTATCTGGTCGGAGACAATGCCTACGTCGGCAGTTCCAGGGAGCCGTACGTCCATTGTGGGCAAGACTTCTTCGAGAGCCAAGAAGAGAAAGTTGTTGGAATCCACACTCCTTACTTCTACATCAGCGCTGGCAAAAACGCCGTCACGACCTTGCACGTCGAAGACGGATGGTTGCCTTCTGTTAACGTTGTGCACTACGGCGCGCCCAAGATATGGCTCATCGTAGAGCCGGCCCACCGGCAGGCTCTCGAAAACAAAATCAAAGAGATGCTGGGGCTCAAGAAAACAAACTGTGATCAGTTCGTACGACACGAGGAACTGTTCCTCTCGCCTGATCTGCTCGACGAGTGGGATATCCACTACTCCATCGTACCTTGCGCCGCAGGCGAACTGATCTTCGTCGCACCCGAAGCCTACCACCAGGTCATCAACGCCGGAGCGAATTTCGCCGAGGCGATCAATCTCATCCTGCCGGACGAGCAAGGCGCGCCGGACCAGTACAGAATCTGCCGCCCGTCGTGCTCCGGGGGTAAACATAACCCCGTCCGTCTTGACCAGCTTCGCATTCTGAAAAAGCGTTCGGCACGAAGAGGCCGATCTGCAGGCGATCCTACGACTACCCCTTCCCCAGATACGATCAAGCAGCCAGGCGCAAAACCAGATGGGAAGAAGAGAAGCAATTCTGTAACTTCTGCGGGAAAGCCACCCAAGAAACCGAAGGGAAACGGAGATGGCAAGAAACCACGTAGGAACGCGACCGAGCCGAGCGCTGAGACTGTCTTGTCAAATTTCCAAGAAGTCTCATCGATCACACTGCAGAAGCCCGCGGGCAAAGAACCCGCGAAGCAAAGACGGGCCGCGTCCCTCAAGCATCCAGCTCCACAGCCGACGGCTGCGATAGATGCGGGAGAATCGGCCACGAAACGCTTCCGCGAGCAGTACGAGAGGAATGCATTGGCAGACCGGAGATCGTTGGAAGCCCGCTTGAAGAAATGCTTCCACCGCGCCAGGCTGCACAAGGCCTACTTGGATGCTGCACAGGCGGTTGATGCGCAACGGGGGAAAGAGGCCGGGGATATCGCGCGGACGCGTGGTGGCGGATCCCACGTTCGCCACCATGCCAAAAAGGAGCTTTTCGAAGATGTGAAGCGGGAATTGGGCGACAAGGCGCCGAGGAGGGAGTCGTTCGACGCGACAATGGAGGAAGCGTCCAAATGCTACAAGATCGAGCAAGCGTGTGGCGGCTGGGCGATCTGGGTTTTTCTGCAGCTCGCCCTGCGCTGGCATTCGAGCCCTGTGCTGGAGGACAATGTGCGGTGGACATTGAACCAGATTAACAGAAATAACGGAGCGCTCGAGAAAAAGCTCCAGGCCCTCCTGGCGACTGGTGAACGAGCAAAGTTCAAGGAGGGCATCGCTGCAATTTCCCGCGGGAACGGTAAGGGTGCGGAGGATGCAGATGACCGTGCTCAAAGTCTTCTCGAGACCGCCCCGAGCACCTCTCAGACTGACATGGGGTTATTCTCATTTCTAGAAGATGTCTCTGGGACGAGTAATACTGGAGCGATTGGCGAAACTGAGTAATCTACGGGAAATGTGTGATGGAATGCAGGTTTAACGATGAATGCGTCCCTCAAGCTGTCTCTGTGGCGGAGCTCAGCAGTGGAATTCTCAAGGCTTTGCACCATACTCACAGCCTGACTCAGGGTGAGATGCAGTCTCCGGCTGGCTTAAAATGTCCCCTACTTCTAGTCGCGTTCAGACCGTAGACCCTTTCCCGATAACGAATAATGACATTATCTTTCAACGTAAATTGAAGCAAGGTTCATCAGAAACTAGAAAGCACTTCATGAATAGTTTTGTTTAATATAAATGCTACAGTGACAGCAGCTCGAGAGTGCATAACAAGCACCAATCATATTGCTTAACACTAATCTTGTTCTAGTATATTCACTTGTCATGAAACAAAAACGGGAAATATACCCCTCTTCTTCTAGGACCATTCATTTCGAACTTCATATATCTGTCCAAAAAATAATTTATTCGTTTATCTCTTCTGCCCAAATTCTCCCTCCTCACCTCCCAGCCCACCGCTTCTGGCACTTCTCGAAGCTTATCTATTGGCTGTGAATGAGCTAATATTATCAAACAGGAGTGCACTCAGCCCAGTGGAGGTGGGCTGGGAAGTGAGGAGGGATCACCAGGGTGGATGAGATAAAGGGGCAGCAGTGCGTGAATCAACCATGGTGGATTCATTTCCACGAGGACGCCCGACATCAATGGCCGCTTTCGAAAATGCGGGCCGCGGTAGACTGCGGCAAGTCGTTAATGGTCATCGCGACAATTGCCTCAGCCAAACAATTTAGGGCTGCATCACTTGATTTGCTCTGTTGGCTCTTTCCCAAGAACAATCTCTAGTCCGGATGCAAAGGCGACCATCTCAATCCCAGGCGGACCAGCAAGCGGGACGAGGACCGCTGTCCCTCCAGGGTGCTCCGCCGTCTCGTCGACGCGAAGATGAAAGGTGCGATATTTTTTAATTGCAGACTCCCTGCAAATGCTGCAGGATCCCAAGGTATACTTGGCGGAATCTTGTGGCATTGAAATTTATGATGCAGAGTGTGTCAAATTACGGCTAATTATAAAACTTCTCTAGCAGCAGACTCTTTTTCTTGCAGACTGTGAACGGGTATAAAGTATTTTCTGTCTCTGTTTACCAGATCCGCCCTTAGTACTCAGTGTCCAATGCTGCATTTTAGGCCAACGCGCCTTCCAAAGTCCTTAGGTCCTGACAGACGTAACGTCATTTTAGAGAATACCGCTAGTAAAATCACCTATCTCTGTAAAACGGCATATCTGGTTGGTTCAGATCGGGATGTACAGGGCGAAATTTACTTAAGTCGGAAGTATTCAGGGTAAATAGACTAAAACGGAAATTTGCACAAATGGAGCGTCGCGCGTGTGACGGTTTGTATACATAATCCTCTCGCTCAAGCGACCATAAGAGGGGAAATCCATAAGTTCAAACAAAATTCTAGCCTCTTCGTCTCATGTCTATCTTGTAACCCCGTTTGGATCTTTGCGGTGGATCGAGCTCCAGGAATTAAACAACCGCCGAATCCATTTATCGTCCGAGTCCTCGCTTGATTTCTCGGATGCATTGTTGGATCTCTCTCTCTGCCAGCCTATTACAGATAATTTAGCGTTTGACCTTTACTAGCCTTCACTTACTAGAATAGAAATATCCTTACCTCGTTCATCCAGCAAGCTCACTGCTTTTTCCAAATACGAAACGCCATGGCCATCCAGGCCACCCAGTTTCCGGATAGCGGCCATGTTTTCTTTCTGAAATGGGAGAAAGGCGCGAAGGACATAGCGGAAATGGTAAAGCAGATTTTCTGCTGAATTTTCCCATTCGTCGATCATCGATCTTGTAATAAAACTGACTCTTTGCTCTGTGGCCTTTCTCAGAGAACTCGTCGGTCAGCAACAGCGTAAATGTCTTGAACTTGGCGCTTACGGTTTGTTCCTGGCACTTCATAAATCGTACCGCCTCGCCGCGAATGAATTTCAGGTGCCACATGATGACAAAATACGCCAGGAAAATCTCGTACCAAGGCTTAGGGTTCTTCCCAAAAATAGCCTTCCTCAAGTCCTTAAGTAGACGCTGCTCGTCACGTTCCATCATCTTTAGGAACACAACGTCCAATTGATGAGATAGCGCTGGTGGGATTGGCCTTGTACCGAAGCCGTCTACAGCGTTGTCGACCTCTCGTGTACCCAAAGTCTCGGTACCGACTATACTCCCCCAGCCTTCAGAAAAGACTGCTGTGGAGCGGATACGGAGCGCCAACTTGATCATATCGCTTGTTGGCGCGTATCTAAAAGCTTCGTTCAACGTTGCTTGTGCGAGTGGGTCTGCAATACTCTGCCCAATCTTTTCTTCGACAGCTGTACGATTTTGTTCTACCATCTCCTCGACAATCTTTGTCAGTTTTTTCTCATCTGCACAGGCGAAACGGGGCAAGTCAATAGTAGTAACCTTTCCGGCTACTTGCCAAGTCTCTGCTGTTATGTCGCCATCTGATAGAATAAACTCATGGCAGGGAACTTTGAAGCCTTGAATCGGTCGCGAGATATTGCCAGGAAGAATCCAGCACATTTCGACAGTCTTTGACCCTGTCTTTAAATTGGTCCAAAAGTATTTTCGGAAAGAGACTCTTTGCTGGCCGAATTTGGCATTTCCTTTGCGTGATATTCTTAGCCAAAGAAGCGATAATAACGCAAGTCTGTTGGGCAGACAGAAGCGTAGAGAGAGAATACGAAACTTACCGTGGCGCACTAGGATAGCATCAAGTATTTCTTGTCGTGAACATGGTTGGAAGAAGGGACGGTGAATTGTTTCGTCACGGCAGCATCTCTGGCAGGGATTGCCCTCATCACACTGTCACACTGTGAGTTAGCGCATTCCTGGATGCTAATTTTCCGAATCATATACCTTGAACTTATACATGCGGCATCTGACGCAGGCTCCAATTTTCCTTACTCGTTTTGAGGCTTCGCGGGGTCCTTCGGCCTTCTCCTTTTTTCTGTTTGCTGCGGATACTTTAGAGTCCCAGTCTCTGCTGATCGGCACTTGGGAGGAAGGTGCACCTTCTTCATGCACTATTGAGGACAATGGTACGCGCAGAACATCACCATCATCCGTGATGTTGGTATCCGGTAAAGCATCTGGGATGTTCAGGAAACCACTCCAAAAGCCCGGACTGCCCGGGATATCATCAGCAACCGTTGAAGAGGCGTGCGCAATGTCGGCATGCGTGGTACGCTCGACATCAGTATCGGCACCTCCAGTGTAGGAATCCGTTGTACTCTCAACATCACTTTCGGTATCAAATGCCGCTCGCAATGCTGCAAGAGAAATTTCCTCTAGGTGACGTGCAATATGTGTGGCGAACTCGAAGCGGCCTGTCTGCATCTCCTCAAAGCAGAGCGGGCATTGCTGTTGTTCATCATCAGAGTCTGATGCGTGCACGATGACGATGTGGTTCCAGAACATTGGGCGATTGCCAAAGGTCGAAGAAGCGCAGCCCGGAACCAGACATGTATACGGCAGAAGATCACCGTATATGTGCTCCCTGTAAAAGCCATGTCAGTGCGTACGGCACAACGGTACGAAAGAGAGAAGATACTTACTTCCACCCCCGTCTTTCGGTGAATCTAACCTTACAGCCACATGCAACGCACACGAACGGCAAACCTTGCTTTCCCTCCTCTGGTATGGGTGGCACACGAACGTCCGCACCGCGCGCAACGCTCGATGTAGTGGACAAAGCCGAGGGAACAAAGGGAGCCTTTGATGGTACTGAAGTACTAATACCCGAATCCTTGAATGTCGATGGTGCTGAAGAACCAATACCCGAATCCTTGAATGTCGACGGTGCTACGGGGATCTCTACTGCAGCCTCGGGATTTGCTTCAATCTTCTCTTCGGTCTCTTTGCCAGAGAGGGGCAATGCATCATCACCGTCCTCATCTTCCGTGGTAGCTGATTCTCGCTGGGCGCGGAGCCGTTGGTATCTAGTCCAATTCAGTCTTCCGAGCATCTCAGTGAGATTTGTGTCTGCATAAGGGAAACGGTCTCGAATCAAGCGGCAGTATGCGTCAGATCCAGGCATACCGGCCGAGACGTTCCCAGTGGCTTCACCGAAAGCTGATAAAGCCCTTGCGGATCTGAAATGCACTGGGGGGTGCTCTAACGATGGAGTAATGTCAATGAGGCACTGGATGTCGGTCTTCAGGTCCTGGATAGCCTCTTTGCAAAGTTCCTCTATGTGTAGAGGCGGATTGTCCGAGATACCTACAGCAGCCTGCGCAGCATTCTGATTTATCTCTTCTCCATTGCGGCCGCTTTCTGAACCATCATCTGAGACGTTGTCATCGGACGAATCCGAGTCATCGGTTGGGAAACGTGAGGAGAGTGATGCATTCTCAGGACATTCAAGAACTAGATTTTATTAAACGGTTTGTAACTTAGAAAGGGGCATCCTACACACATTGCAATGTGCTTTCAATTGAAGCAAAGAGGCGGACGACTGTCTGGCGCAAACGTTCAGAGCCGAGTAGTATGGTTTCAAGATTGCCTTTTGCAACATCGAACCCGTCGGTCCAGAGGATGAACGCCTTGTATTCGTAAACTATGGCGCCTCGGTATTCTGAGTTGTCGACTTGCAGAAGCTTGCGGAAAAGGCTATCGCACGATTTGAATAGTCGTACAGTTTCAAGGCCCGATGTGTTCTCCGGCTGGGGTGGTGGATCCAGGTGATCGCCGAGTATCGGCTCGACATTGCCTCGACATGCAGATTCAGATGGTTCCATGGGGGTATAGATGTGAATGAAAAGTTATTGTGAGGGATATGGGAGAGTTAAGGGAATGCAGCTGCGAGAACAGAGAGGATGAAGGTGTCGTGTTCGCAAGGCTGAGTCGGAGCGGGGAAAGTGCATAGCCCCACGGTTCTATGCACGTTTCAATTGGATGCCTGCAATCATCACCCCCACAGCCCCGCCAGCTAGCGAGGCTGTGTATCTGCGGCTGAAATTCGAATATACGAGCCGTAGGCAGCCCTTCACAGCCTTCCTGTATCGTCAAAATGTCAGGCCTCGAAGTCGCCGGCCTTGCGGTCGGCGTGGTCCTCCCGATCGTTGTGGAAGCTATCAAGGCGTACTCATCGACACGCAAAAAGATCAAGACGTACCGCGGGTACTCGAAAGAGCTGCATCGGCTCTACCGACGACTTGACGTCCAGCGGCAAAACTTCCTCAATGAGTGCCAGCTTATCCTTCGCGAGGTGGTCGACGACCCAGAGGACATGGTCGACAATGTCAACCATTATGCGTGGCGCGATCGTCAGCTTGACCAAAGGTTAGAAGAAAGACTTCTAAAGAACTGCGAGAGTTGTGTATGGGTCGTCGAGAACATTCAAGAGCGGTTGGCATCCATCGACGAAGAGCTGGGATGTTTTGATGTTCTGCGTGCAGAGAAACTTCAGGTACGCTTGACGCGTTTGCACACTGAGTGTAATTAACTTGTGGAATGCAGAACGAGAGAATGAAAACCACCATTAGTCGAGTGCGCAAGCAGGTTCGCATTGCCTTCCGTAAGGCTGAACTCGAAAACCAGCTTCAAGCTCTCAAGGACTTGAATGCAGACCTCATGCAAATCCGCTCCTACCTCAGCGAATTCAAGGCACAACAAAGGGAGGCTTTAGGCACTGTAATGGTGCAGAGACAAGTCCCAAGACAGTACACCGGCATACAAGACGCTGCCCGCACGTTACACGAGGCCCTAATGAGGTACTGGCATTGCGAAACGCGTACGCATATCGAACACACGCTGCTTTTATGCCTTCAAGCCGAGCTCGAAAAGAACAACAGCGTGCGTTTAGATGTGGCGATCTGTTTCCAGCAGTCTGTCTCTACGGTTCAAAGGTGCCAAACACCCCAATCCTTAAGGAATCTTTTCATACTAATTTTGCCAATAGCTGCTATTCTTCTATGCAAGCGCCCTTTTGGCTCCAAATACAATCGAGTATGGCTAGCGCTCCCGGAGCATCCACCGTCAAAGAAATGGAAGCCCTGCGCCAACTGACAATTGAGGTCTGCGGTCAAGAAGATCAACACCTAAACCCTCCGACTAAACGGGGAGCTCCATCGCAATGCCCACCCGTGGGTCGAACACCACATCCAAGGAAGCGAAGCGTCAGATTCAGTGACGAGACCGCCGATCCAGTGCAGCCTACGCAACAGACTCTTCCGATAAGCGAGGCTGCCGGCTCAAAGCTCACGAACCTTGGTTTAGAGAACGACATCTGCCGGCACCTGCAAGAAAACGTTTGTGAACCTAGGGACGGCTCCGAGCACTGCGATCACTGCCTGGGTTACCTTGAGCTACCGCAGCAATCCAAGCACCTATTTTACTGTCCAGGTACACCGAGGATCCCCAGCCAGCCGGCCACGCAGCCGCGCCGGGCGAGCAGCATGTCTGTCGCGGATGTTCTGCAGTGCCTACCGGCCGAACAGTTCGAGCTGGATCAGCAGCTGCAGCTCGCGCACCGCCTAGCTGTCGCCACTCTCCAGTTCAACGCCACTCCGTGGCTTTGTGATTCGTGGCGAACGGAGGACGTGTTTGTTCTAGCCAGCAACCAGCCCAATATGTCGACATCCGCCTTGCAAACACTTCACTTCCAAGCCAGCTGTCCGACAAATATTGACGAACACGAAACGCCACCAAAGCCAAATTCGCCTACCAGCCCAACAGAATCCCCGCTCGAACTCCTCTACGGCATCCGCAACGCCCCGCTCTTCAGCCTGGGCGTCGCGCTCCTTGAAGTTAGCCAGCAGCGGCCACTCCATCTCCGCGGCGTGAACCCGGAAAACGAAGTCATCGCAGTCAGGAGGCTGGCCCGGGGGTCCATGCGGCTGGGTCCGCGGTACAAGGAGATTGTTCGAAGATGCCTTGAATGCGACTTTGGGTATGGCAATGATCTTGGGAAGTCGGACCTGCAAAGCGCTGTCTACGGACAAGTAGTATGCCAGCTAGAGGAGATGATGAAAAAGATATGTTTGGACTAGGTTGGGTATGACGGCCTCTTGTAGATTCCCTTCTAAGCGCTGAGTATCTACTGGTATTCTTTTACCTCTTCCGATCTTTTTATTCGACCTCAAGGTACCCCTCGGATCATTTGGAGGTTGAACCTTCTCCAACGAGGGGACTTGCTCTCGTCCTTTTATAGTCAGTGAAATTCGACGGCTTCTGTGCAATCCAGTCTCGTAGGCTTTCCCATACCATCCCGCTACTGTGCAACTTGTACATGATTTTTCTGTCCCCTTGCTCGTCTCCGACGTGACCAACCACGACGACCGCGGCAGCTGTCCTCTCTAGCGATGGCTAAGTCTCAACTGAGTAGGACTCGCGTTAAACTGCGTGTCCAAGCGTCAGCATTGCACACATCCACTGCGCAAAGTCTATAGCTACGTGGCTGTCGGGTAACATCCATGATGTGAGGCTGCACTACGATAAGCAGGCATGCTCTACCCTACTCATGTTTTATCGTTACACAACATCCAGAAGGCTCCGGGGAGTTGACTACCGTGGCTGATTATTCGTCGTTAACTAAGCCGACTTTCACCGTTGAAAAAAGAAAGAGGAAATCACTGAGCAACGGGACGGTAGCGCCCGTGGCCCAGGCTCTAGAATGTCGGTTCTACCGTACCGTAAAACCCTCGCCTCGCACAACTTCTTGATATGCTACGAATTGGCGTTACCACTCCAGCAGGATTCTGAAATTCCTCCGTCATCTGTCAGCTGTGTTCTATATCAGAACATCACGTTCAGGATATCGTTGCTTCTTATCAGACAACTATACGAAGAAAACTTTTAATGTAGACACCCTCGTTCTAGTGACTAAAAAAACTTTAGGGATGAAAGAAAATGAAAGAAACTCTTTTTTATATATTACCAATTTAAAGGCCTGGCGGCGCTAAGCCTACCATCTCGGTTGTAGTCTTTATTATACTTTGGGTTCGATTAATCAGATACAAGATTACTGTGAAAGTTGCCCCGTTCTTAAGAAATCTCTTAAACTATTTTTTTTTTAATGTCGGCAATCGTCTTCCCCCTACAGTCCGATGCCACGGTGTTGCAGATGAGCTAAGCCGACAGGAAGATGTCGCTCGCTTTTTCTATAATTTCTAGTTCTACAATCGAAATGGTTAATATGGCGGAAAGCCTACTATAAATGTATACAAACATTTCGTGTCCTTTATTTTCCTCCCCGGTAAGAACTCGTAGGCTTCCGAGATTTAACACTATTAAGGTGAAAAGTATAACTTTACTTTTAAAGGTCTATAGCTAAATTTAGATAAATATCTAATAAAAAACTCCTTTTAGCGTTATGTTATTTTCTTTTTAATCTTATCTGACGTATTAATAAAGATCTCGAATTTGTGTTTCTTTCCGGTTAAGATTCAGGTTGGTCGATGAGAATTTTCTCGAATGGTCTCTTCGAAAGAGTTCTTCTAAGTACTAGCGCTTTGTATACTATTTGTTAAGTTTTAATCGTGTACACATCTAAAAGAACACTTTTTAAGGTTCAATTCTTAAAAGAAAAAAGAAAAACCCCGAAAAGTCTAAGATGCATTTTCTACAGACCGGTACTATAATAATAAATAAGAAGAGATTCTAAAGAAATTTCTACGTATTATCTCTTCTCCACGTCCTTAAGAGCTATAGGATAAATATCTAACTATATATTAAATTCTCCGCTAAGATAACTTCTTAGACCGGATTATATCCGATAGTTTAACCGTGGCGAAAAAATTACTAAAGTTCGTATATTCTCTAATCTTTTTATTCTGCGAGAGGGCTTAGAGTCGACTGGATTCAGGTTAAACAGTTAAGATTCCGTATATACTGGTGAATCTGTCTAACAAGTCATCTGCTAACATCAGATCCTTCCCATATGGTTCCTTTCCATCCACTCCACCCACACGTCTACAATATTCTTGCCTAACTCCAGATGGCAGCAACTCCATCCGGTGTGGTGCACGAAAACATTCTTGCAGTAGCGGTACGGCATGTTTCGGTCGAATTGCTGGAGGGTAGCATGTAATAGCTTCTCAACTCGAAGCGAATAGTTTATTTTGACCTTTAAGTTATCTGGCTAGCACTCGAACTTTCTCGACGAATTCAGAGCCGTCGGACACCGCAAGACGCCGATATGAAAGAGCCCTAAAAGGTTCTCATTCAGCTTTATGATGGAGACCCGGCCATCTCGATCTTTTGCACTTCCGCAGGCTCCAATATCGTCCCCTTCGAGCCGCACTCACGCACTCTTGCCAAGAGTTTGCACTGCTTGGGTTTCTCTACGTTTCACCTGGTCATCACTTTCTCGCTCTTTGTACAAACTGGGACCTAACTTGTAAGAACAACTCTTTGCAGTTTTTCCAGCATTTAGCGCTCTACCTTAGCTCAAGTTGCGTGCCAGAAAGTGCGTTGAAACTAATAGACCTTGGCGTATTAGAAGAATCCGTGGGACTTTTAGGCTCATTTTTGCGCGCGCAACATCCTTAATCAGTCCATGTACGGTAATACCAGTGGGTAAGGTAGACGCAAATGACTTCATTACTGGGAGCTTTTCCTTTTGTCATAGTTAATAGTCTTACTGATGGTAGAAAGGTCAAAGATTGAGAAGTAGCACTGATTATAATGCGTATCATTGGGTTTAGTTACATTGCCTTCATACTTGCCTAAGCATCCTACACAGCGATCAGAACTGAAAGAACTGGAAACAGTGCAGCTTCCCGAAGAGCACAGGTCTTAGAGTGCGAAACGGGGAGCAGGGGCGACAGCGAAACAGCCCCATACAGCATCATTTACGGGCGTAGATTCCGTGACCCGAGTCGGCTTTTTTGCCCCGTGACAGCACCTGTTCCCTTCTTCAATATATTTGACTCTCATCTCGTTGGAGATGTACTTGAGTGTCATGCATGTCCTGGACCAATCACCATCTACGCTGGCATTTCGCAATAAACGAGGTCTCTGCAGTATATATGGTTTGATTTGAGCTGTATACGAAAAGCATGCAAAGAACGATCGTGGGAAAGACTTATTTGTAGTGGCGATTGTCTGTTTTTCCAATGAGGTTTGCAGGTCTCGAAAGGGATAGCTAAAGGGGCGTGACGTGGCTACGCCTCATCGTACATATATACTTGCCGGTCGCAGTAAACCAGTGACAGCCTCGCACGTCGATGGGAATGACAGCGGAGGGAATTGAACTTTTCGTCGAGGCAATATTTGACTTTGATGACTGCATCTGAGGATCTCCTAAAGTCTTTACCTCTTCGGGATGTAAAAGGCCGGTATACCAACTGACCAGGCACGCCACATTAAACCTCAAAGTCAACGATTTAGTTCATCCAGTGCTCTTGTGACCTCACAGAGATCTACGTCGATCAGCGTGGCGTTGTCGGCAGGAACAATCGACTAGTCGGCAGAACCAAAATTATGAAGAATGGGAGCCATTTCCGTAGGCGTTGAGAAGGTGACTACTCCAAGAGCAGACATGATTGCCGCCGACATGAGAGGTATCTGGATCAAATTAGAGACATTGATGACACAGGCAGGACTCAATTTCAACTTTATTGAGCGAGGTATGACGGCTCTTGTTGCGATTGGGGTACAGGATACCGTGGCTCTTTGATGCGTTGCATCGCGCTTGCCGGGATCAACGACAAGCTTCAGGTCAGATGGCGTTGGACATCATATGTGTACGATTTCGTCCGCACGGTGACGGAAGAGTCAGACGGCTCAACTAATCTTTCCTTCGCCTACCATACCGATACGGACTAACATCCTGCTTTTGTAGGCTTACTCGTGAGGAGCCGCTATTGCTGTCTTTTTGCCACAAGTCGAATAACTTTAAATCTCCTTCTGGACATTTCCACGGCTCTTGATACATATGAATACCGTAGACTAAACAGTTTATTCTTGACGGTAGAAATGGAAGGGACTGTAGCTGTTGGTTCCGGACTATTTGTGATTATTCCCGTATGGTGGAGAGGATCCACGACAAATTCCTCCTCTACTTAGAGTACATGTGGTTGGGTTTAAAGACGTTTTCCTTAGAATCTACCATGGATTCTGTCTCAAAATAGATGCTTTTCCTCAACATAAACGACAGGGAGCGTATAGAAAACATAGAGAGCGCGAATAATTGTAGTTGAAGAAACATATTGAACTTGGGATCTCTGACGTTTTTTTTTTCAAGATGGTACCGACATTAATATTTTATTTTATTAAATGTTAGGGTTAGAAAGAATGGATTAAATCTTGTCTGGTTCTTTAATAGCCGTTCAACCAATGATTTTGTACACATTAGATTGGATAATAACTGAGAATATGACGGATCTAATACGAGGCAGAGTAGATTACCGAAGTATGGTTGGAATGGACCGAGTAAGGAAGCTCAATAAGTGACTCAGGAAGCGATAAATGAGTGGTAATGGGCGAGAGATGCGATCCTCGTCAATCGGGCCGCTCGTAGATGCTCTTATATAACGTCTACTTGATATCCTTGCCGTAGCAACGCAGTGCAACGATTATTCAATGTCGGGAACGTTCTCCGCAGGATGAACAGTCTTTCTGTCCACCAAAAGTCTCTTATACGGGGACGGCTGTGCCACTGGTACTCGATTCTTAATTGTTCTTTAGATATGATGTAAGAGCGCCTCAAGCTCCCCGAGAAGTGCCATTGCTGACGGTGAAATGCTCTTAGATACCTCCAGGTTGATTTCCAATATAATGGCCCGTCGGTCGGATCCATGGTTTGTCAAGTAGAGTTGGCACTTGGCCTTTCGGCTCGTAAGCAGCTCAGTCACCATTGTTGCAGTCGATAGTGGATCGAGAGTTCCAATCGTGATTTTCGTAGGTGATGGTCTCTAGCTGCAGGAGCAACTATAGTTCGTGCCGATGTATGGACCTGAGTAGCTGCTTAGGCTCTCCCTACTTTACATCCGTAGCCCCTTGATCCCCTCCCCCAAAGCTAGTCGGGGCGACTGATGTAGACGGAAAATATCAGGGCCGGTAATCCATGCGAATAAGGACCATCGCCACGTACGATGAATGAACTTAAGCAGTTCATCTCTGGACACCAATTTTTAGCCAGAGCATTTCCAAAAATCTATGTGTGACATGTTCCCCCGTTCGTTGAACTTTTTGGGTTATTGTTTTTCACTGGCCGTTAGAGGTGACCCTCATCTTACAATCCTCTCCAAGAAACTAGATATGGCTCTTAAATAACCATAACGTCGAACCATGCCGCATAGGTGTCATTAAGAGGCTCTATTAGGTCTTTTTTCGCTTTCAGACGTTGGGATAAAGACTCCGTGGTGATTTCTCTGGGTCAGACTCCTGTGTCTTCAAAAAACAGCCACCCCTTCTTGCACCGACTTGCCAGCGAGCAAGATTTTAAAGTGCCAGACCTACGCAGCGCACGCGATCCATCCTCCCCGAAATACCAGTTCTGCCGCCCGAAGGAGAGCCAGATGGCGAGGCCACGTGCGGGTTCTTTGCCCACTCCGTAGCTTTTCCATCCCACAAGCAGCGCACACAAATGCCAACGAAGGGCGCTGGGGTAGCGTCGATAGATTACGGCGGATGAAGCTCGTGAAACTCCTAAAATGAGCCCCTGCCGGTGGTGCGGTTGGTGTAACGAGTCTTGACCAGAACATCACCGTGCGAGCGGTGTGAGTCGTCGAGAATGACGCCGCGCTGCCGCGGTCACCCCAGTCAGCCACGGCGAAGTAAGGACTGGGCAGCGAGGTTGCTTGCTGTGTTGTGCAGAGCTAACTTCTTCCACCTTACGGCGCGCACAGCCAGCTCGCGCAGCGCTGCTGACCATCTGGAAACAGTGCCGTGTGCACGTCGTACACTCTTATTGCATCGTTCACCTGCTGGCAGCTGCCGGCAACTGCTGTCGCGGGCGATGCGCTTAAAGCCACCCTTTCTTCTTCTTCTGCCTCCGCTTCCTCTCCATCATCAGCATCATCCACCCGCCGCAACCCAAAGCTCCCAGCTTTGAAATCTGCTACCTCAAGCCAAGCTTATCGTCTAATACATCCTCCAACCCCTTAACAAGCCGCTGCAACCGCGTCAATCGCATCAGCCCAAGGTGAGTAGAGTCCCAGGCCTCGAACACTGGACCTTCTGGCTACTTTGTGCAGAGCTGACCCTTGGCTTAGATCCTCTATTGCCGGCCCCATCTCAAACTACCGCAATATGGACTCTACATACATTCCCCAGGAAACGGAAGACTGAATGATTTCCTCTTCTCTTTGCAGACCGAAGACAATCTTATTATCCGGCCAAATACTCTTAAGCTCTTACATGTTTCGCATTGAAGTTCTAAGAACTATGTCTTTATTTTCATTCATTTTGTTTAACGTCCCTCCTGAGATGCAATGGCTTAACAAAGTATGCTGAGGGGACAGCCAGAGGGTGAGTCATGCCGGAACAACCGACGCTTGGGGAATGTCTTCAAAGAAAGACATGTTATATATAGAGAGAAATGCAACCGTACGAGGAGTGTCGCTACCGTGTATCTAGGCCTTCTACTCTACAATAGGAGTGTGGCGTGAGAACACTGGACCGATAGCAATAAACGGCGTACGTGCAACTCCGTCCATTGCGCTTTTCGCTACGGCGTCCGCCTCCCCAATACGATCCACAGGGTCGTGAAAGAAATGGACCGAGACACCCACATGTTTGAGCGTTTCGATACGATCCTTAAGCGGCTGGGAGAAGTCTTCTCCAGCCGTGTATTTCCCATTTGTGGATCTACGTGGTTGCGCCGCCTATAAAGTACGCGGAGTCTGTGTTGATGACGACTTGATTGAGGCTTGTATATCCTGTTTCCTCTGCGGAATCTATTAAAGTGCTTGGCGGCTTCCAGCGCCTTGATGCCTCCCATCATCCCGGCGCGCTGGCTTGCTACGGGCGTTGATGCATCCCCGAAAAGCACATTAGTTTCGTTGGAGGGGTAGTCCTGGGAGAAGAAGATGGCGCATGCGGCGGTAGTACCGGCCCAGCCGTTGTCTTGGCACGCACCGTCGGCCTAGTCGTAGTGCACGGATGGGACGGGACAGCCCAACTAGCTGGACGCGTTGGGACGCGGTGCGGGGATATGAGTGTAATCTTGCTGAGCGGCGCCGAAGGCGGCGTGCGGATACACTGGGCTGGGCAATTTCTCGTCATTGAAAACACGACTGGTAGCATCGCCTATGCATGCCGCAGTGTGATGAATGCGCCGGTAAAGGCATTACGAGTACTTGAGGTGAACGACCAGAGGAGGTAGAATTAAGCTACACTCTTGGTACGCTAGCGCAGCCGAGAGAGGCGCTGATGAAATACAGAGGGTTCCATGTCCGACCGCTAGTGCGAAGAATGACAGGCTTAGTAACAGGGATGACTGCGCTCATGTGGATGGTGTAATTGGTCGAATTCATCGACGTCTGCCGCTTTTAGCGATCGACAAGCGTCCGATACACAGAAAAACGAATACACGCTAGCCGTCGGACACTCTGTACTCCCACCCACTTGCCACTTCCCGGCTGTTTGCGTTCGTTTCTCCGCTTTTCTTCTACCTTAACCACCACTTTAGATTTTTTTTTTAATGAGAAATAATTAAATTACACGAAGATGCATGTATTTTGGTAATGAATCTCGTTTTCGCGATCTAAATTTTTGTTGTGGTTGACTTTTTACGATTTTGCAGCTGCAAGAGGCTACCTGGGGAAACGCGTATTGGAGGCAGTTGTGCCGTGCTTGCCGCGATGTCTCCTCCGTTGGCGCGAGGCGGGAACGCAACTAATAAAGATCTTCCGAATTTCCGACCCGACAAGCGTACCGTATCACGTCTGTAGAGAATGCCCTCTGTATCTAGTTGATTGCCGTCTCAGACCAATTTTTGCACACACCCACCGCAGAATTTCACGAAACTCGCCATCTTGGCGATAGGGACCACCCTTGCAATTTTTGGCGGTGTATGGTTCTGCCGCCAATGGAAGAGTGCAGATACGAGAGCACTCTTGTATTACAGGAACTTTACCGAAACATTGCAACTTGATTGGATAGTGACCCCGGCCGCACGCTGCACGCCGCAAAGCTGCTGCTCCGTTCGGTGGCTGGGACGGACTATCAATCCATCATCATCAGCTTTCGTCAATTGAAGAGTTGAACTCAATCGGTTTGCTGTATGATGTACGGAGACTTGTTGCGTATCGGGTTTAGGTGGAGCGCGTGGTTTTCTGCCAAGACGGAACGCAGATTAAGCGAGGTTAGACTGCCACGTCATTTTCGTCTTCGCTCAGGCTGCCGTCCCTCTGCCACCGGTAATGCCCGGATCGCACATTATGAACACGAAATGCTGGTTGGCTTTTTCCATTATACGCGCTAAGACGCCACTCTTCAGAACTCCATTCGACCTACTTGGCGTGCTTTTGTGGACGACTCTCTCCAGCCATCACGATGGACTCGAATGTAAAAGCTGAGCGTTTGCTCGTGTTCATTGTGTATCGTGCCATCTTTAGGGATGGCCTCGCTCGAATACGCAAGCCAGGCAAAATCAAGGCCATTGTTCAGGAGCATTGGCCATCCTGCGAAATTTCAGTGGGCGGCTATGGCATGAGCAGGGTTGTTGACGTTCTTGGAGACCTTTTAAGAGATAGAGTGTTTGAGTCAGAGGTACAGGCGCGTGACGAATTTCCAGAGCTCTTCCGTAACTTCGTCCCGGATGGCCGGCATCACATCACGCCTGGCGATGGCGTGCGAACGATAGAAACGCAGTTACCTTCAGATCACGCCGATCAGACAGGAAAGTGGACCACCGTTCAGCATGACGGGAGCTCGAAGAGTGGTATGTTTCTAGACCATCTCGTACACATGCGAAAACCGTCTCTAACACCTATTCTCTTTTTGGAAGACGACGAGACTGAGCAGCTGTCACGGCCGTGTCCACTGCCTAAATCCATCCAGCACCGCATCCTGACGAACACGCAATCGCTACTTGAAACAAGCTGCTTTGACTTCGCTGCCCGATGGCTACCTGCAGTACTCCATGAAAATGGCTGGGACTGTGCGGTTGCGTGCGAACTACAACGATGGATCCGTGTCCTGAAACGTCACGTTGCACAATTACCGAACCACGCTTTCTGCACTACCAACACTCGATCGCTCGAGGACATAGCAAGGTCTATTCCACACCTCCGTCATACTGCTGTCCATCGCCTATCTCTTACAACGAACGAACTTCTACAATTGCTCATGTCCGCGGTTGAACTGACGGTAATCTTGCATGACGAAGTCCGTGCAGAGAAACTAAGGAAGCTATACGACGAAGTTAAGACTCAGATCGATTGGATTGATCAGAGTAAGAAGAGAATAAGAGACACTGTTAGCCCCCAGCTCCGCCGAATCCAGGGCATGAGAGCAGGTCTTACCAACAGAGAAAGACATCTTCTTTCGGAAACGAAACAGAAGGAGAAGCATGCTGACGATATGGCCATTGAGAAGCTGAATGATCTTATTGCAAAGCTGTTCTTAGGAGAAAGTCTGGCCTATCAAGGAGACAATATCAAGATAGCTTCAGGATTGAGCACCGGTTAGAATCAGAGTCTGGGTGACGAAACGCGGGCGAGGAGAGTGCCCCTCCTCCTTGGATCCAGAGCATTTATGATCTACAAGCAGCGTGGGAACGGTCTCCCCGTGCTGGTCTAATATTCCGTGTGCCTGTAGAAGAGGTAGCAGGGCATTATTTTGTTGTTATCAAAATAGCTCGTCAGTGCGGTGTGACGGAGAACCTGCAACAGTGCAAAGAGCGAGTTGGAGAGAACCTGTCAAAGGCAGCGCCCTGCATGCTCGGAATCGAAGTGGGGATACGTCCTTTGTAATACCGCTGGACGTGGGCATACAGCACAGGCTGGCGTGATGTAAAGACGATTGCGGAACATGAGCCCAACCGTTACATAGCTGATCCATGTAATACTTTGACTGAAGCTTTCTCTTTGCGTTGGTTATATTCAAGAACCGTCTCAATTCTAAGGCTCTTGCGCTCACCAACCATCAAAGAAAGAAAGATATCAATGAAACAAAATTATTGACAGTCGCTTATGCTCTATATACAAACTGTTTGGCAGCAAAAAGACCGTGCAAATCTTTTCTCATCTTCTGTATGAAACGAGGAACCATACCAAGTCCTAAAAATTTCCGGATGCTCCGTTTAAGCCGCATTAAGTTCGAAACCTGGCCGTATAATGTGGGAATCCCGTCTATCAGTGAGTTGTTTAGCTCCATATTTACACTCAGCGATGAGACTTGGTTAATATAGCGTGGGTTTTATTCATTTTTGCTGAGCAAGCAGCCTGTATATGCCGACGGGTAACGTGTCTAGGAAGTGGAAATGTTTCTAGGCAGTGGAAACGTTACCCGCCAGTGGAAACGCTACCCTGCAGTGGAAATGCTACCCAGCAGTGGAAACGTTACCCGGCAGTGGAAATATTTCAATTCATTAATCTCCGGATATTTGTAACCACTTCGCCTTCCTGAATAGGACTAGTATAGCACGTAGCCCACGTAGTGTGGTCACGGTAAGTAGAAGAAAATTAAACGTCTCGTTTAAAGCTGTCTACACACCGCTACATTCGCAACTTTTTTTTTTTTCAAAAAAACAACCCCAGACAAGTCGACATTATAGCATTTAGCTACCGACGGTGGTGACTCCGTTACAGGAAACCTCTGATGAAGTTTGGTGCAATTATTAGACCGGATTCAACGTGGCCCGCCGTTGGGGTCTGACCTGCTGCTAAGGCAGTGGCGGCGCCAGGAAAAGGTCAAATTTGAATTTTCCTGGGGCTATACCTGCCGCTAAAGCTGCGATAGGATTTGCAGCAATAATACAGGTCAATGGAGAATCACGACAGCGTCACACAAATCCGAGAAGAACTGTAGTGCTTGTATACATGTCTCTATTTAGATTTATATTGCGCCACCTTCCACCACTGCGGTAGAACGCATTGGAATTGAGCATATGATTTAAAGGCAAAGTCCTGTGCGATCACATCGCATTCGCACCTTTTGGTTGGGATCTTGTTTGTTAATAATGCTGTATTCTTCATTCACAATGACGCTTCATCCCAGACGTCGAATTGCGCAGATAGCGATCCGCGGCGGCAGAGAAAGGGTCGAAAAAGTAGATTCATTCCTCAGACTGTCCATGGAAGCATCGGCTTATAATACTTACACCGGCTCTCTATTGTCGTATTTACTGTGAAGCGCCTCCAAACTGTGATGCAGCAATCTCTCAACCACTCGATCGCAACTTCGTGGAAACTGACGGCAATCTGGACGCTCCCAGATCTATCCTCTTCACTTAGAGGATGTTATAGTATTACATTCGAAGTCGAACGACTAAGCTCAAATACACCTCTATCCGCTCGTTTGGCGTTTTCTAAGCAAGCGGCTATTATGTACTCACGATGCCAAACGACTGATCTGGCAATGTTGATTGAGCGGGCCAAAAAAAATAACCTGCTTACCAGTCAGTGCTTGTCGTGCCGCATGCATTTTTGAGGACCATAATGTCTATCCTCAAATAGCACCCGCATGGTGTTTTCCCTCGTCGGACCAGAGTTTGCTTGGTCAATTCTGCAGTGCCCTGAGGCGAACATGCAGAATTGAAGAGACTTCTCAACAAATTATCTGATTATGATAGACAACATTTTAAAAGGTCGCAACGCGAAACAGTGCGTACAATCACGAACTTGGTTATAGAATTTATCATAATAAAGATACGGAAGGGCTGTACCGTAAGACACCAAATACACGCTTTACATCATACCTAGACTTGCACTTGTGCCAAAGAAAAGCGCATGTATGAGGACGCAAGGAGATTTATTTAGAAGACAGTCGAATGGAGCAGAAAGCAATCGGGCAAGCCCGTAACAAACTGCTTAAATTTATACGTACCTTTTTCACTTTTCAAAAATAGATTAAACGGCCCTCGTACTTCAATAGCAACCCACCGTCGTACGAACACCCCTTTTCCTTTCGGCCACGTCCAAATCACGCTCCATATTACACGGCGAATGCTTGAAGATAACGGATGGCAAGGGGGATCCAGCCCGAACAGGATATCAAAGCCTGCATGACGAAGCGCGTTTGAGCATCTCCGAGGACTGAGGGGAGAGAACGTTCTGGATATGTGAAGTCAGTACTTTTTTTCCGCTTGCCACAGCCTGTTATCGTTGGGTTGTACAACGTTAACTAACTGATCCGAGCTACATACTGCGAGAGGAGCTGCGGGGTAAGTTCCGCATCGGTTGCCGTGCAACGTGCCTCATTCTTGTTTTGGGTGCTACCGATCGCCAGCGCGACTGCATGTTAGCTGCTGAAAGCAGTAATTGCGGGCTTGCACGGCCTATCGCATTATCCGCATAAGCACAGTCAGGCTTTATTTTCATCGGCTGCAGAACTACGTCCCTGCTATCTATTGATCCTAGCGGCTCGGGCCGCAGAGGAAGCTAGCTGGGCGGTAGTAGATGTGAGCGGTTGCCATTCTGTCGCACTAGAGCGTTACGTACACTAGTATGCGTATGGCTATCGGAAAGATGATGTACGAGCGGGTGTTGTTACCTTTTCCAGCCACCACTTAGCATTAATCCCTACCTACCCTTTTGGCATGGCTGATTCTTGTGCAAGTTCGGTCTCAAGTGCCATAGTAGTTATCTAAAACATACGAGGGGCCGCCCCCAACAAAGGTTGCTCTTTGTGTTAATAACTCTCTTTACTTGATGGAGCTATTGGCATGATGCCTAAGCCCCAACGGCAAGATTTTCGGTGTGGTTAATAGGAATACCAGCAAGCTCGGCCTCAGTGATACTACGAGGAACACCTCTACAGAAGCTTTCGGGTTTATAGTATTTCCGGTAGGATTGCACTCCGATCCTCGCCGGGTGATTTAACGGAAGTATGCATGATGCATGGGATCATTCTGGCGGATGGCGCAGCACGATATACTACTACCCTTCTGGATGAATAGGGACTCGCACAACGCGCAGCGCTGGTGTAATAGCTAGAGGTTGCAATCAGCGACTTCCATGTTGATGACACGCAGTTGCTGCATGGTTCTTCCTTTAAGTAGGCATATAACCGCGAAAATAGAAGTGAGCTTTGTGGTGCGTTTGTAGCACCGCGCACGGCAACGATTCCCTAGTTGGTTTGATTCTGCGAGCGATAAACAATGTGGGACGATGACTACCGCAACATCTAAGCTCTATGAATGACACACAATGCGAACAGTGTGCGGCATCTCCAATGGAGTCGTGGGTATATAACGGCACACCCCCAGGGCTTTCAAAGCTGCAAGATACACTACTATCCATTCCTCCTTCATTGAACACCCTACCCTCCACACGACCAAGCACACAATCATCATGGAAATCAATTGGTACTTCAACTGGACCAACGACAAGTCCAATATCGTCACGCCAATTGTCAACCGACAGGGAATCTACGCTGGAAATGTGGGCCAGGTCGCGCTGATCCCCCGTGACGGCACCGTCGCCGTCCATAACGACCTCCCCGGACTCAGCACTGATGAAGTGCGGCTGGCAGCCCCAGACGATGCGTCGTTGCTAGTTGCAGGTCTCCATGGCCACGTCGTGGCATTGGATCCCGTCTCGCTCAAGGAGCGATGGCGGACCAACAGCCTGCCCGATTCAGGCGGTGAGGTCGTGTCGGTGCTCTGCGCTGCGGGTCGAATTTACGCAGGCTGCAACGGCTACGTTTTCCGCTTCGATCCGTCAGGCCCGCAGATTAAGGAGCAGCACTACCTTGACCAAGGAAGCCACGAAGTGCGTTTGGCGATGAACCATTCGGAGTCGATCCTCTTTGCTGGCTACGATGGCGTAGTGTTTGCTTTGGATCCAGAGACGTTGAAGGAGAAATGGCACAAGGAGATGACTGAAGCTGGCCGGAGCGTTGTGTCCATCGTCAGCGGGAAGGACGTCGTCAGCGGGAAGAACTTCGTGTACGCGGGCTGCCGGGGGTATGTTTACATGTTTGACGAACCGGACGGGAACCAAAAGACCTGGAACTCTTTGCCCGGCGATGACAGCAATCAGGTTCGCCTGCAGTTGGATGACAAAGAGCCTCGCATTTATGTCGGTACCAATGGTCACGGCATATGCTTAACTTCCACTGATCTGGAAAAGATCTACGACAGGAGTCTACCAGGAAGCTAGTAGAGCATCACTAATGTTGCATTCGGCGGGGGCAGGGCCTTCTTTGCCAACAATGGCTACGTCTTCGAGCTTCATTCCGATGGAAATGTCGGGCTAAAGAACGAGCTGAAGGGTTACGGTGGGGGAGAAACTCGTTTGGCCCTGGACGGCAAACAGCTCATTGTTGGGCTCAATGGATATGTCATTTCACTCAACATATCCTCGGATACTGATGCTTCTGCCAAGCTCTAGGCTTGAGTATGGTGCCTCGAAGTGGTGGGAGGATGACAAGAAGAAGTCTCACAGTCGTTATAGTTGGGGGTGGATTAGAGAATCATCTCTGCAAAACAGCTTCGAGTGTCTCTCCTATGGGTGCGGCAATGTGTGGTCAAGAGATTCGAAGAGCTGAGGATTGCAGGTGGTTACGTTGAACGATATTGCTGCTGATTGGTTACTTTTCTTTTTTCCTTTTCCACATTCGCTATTTTACTGAATTGTACTCGCGAATTTCTTTACGTCCGAAGACAGTCATTACCAGTAACTACATACAACTGAGTAAAATCTAAACTCTATACATTCTTACTTAAGACTTGGTCGAGATAAAAGTGCTAGATCGTTAAAGAACTCGAAAGATATATAGCTGGTACAAGGAGTTCCGCGAACTCAGCGAATCTGGCCTCAATCCATCGCCACGATTGCTTGCAGCATCGCCGCCGGTGGCATCCCACTTACCTCGCCATGCTCCATCGCCCTCGCCCCTCTCGTCCAGCAGCTCACCCTCAAAATCTCCCCCCTATCCCTACTCTTCTATGTCTCCCGGCCTCCAGCCTCTCTCCGACTTCGGACGTCTGCCACCGCCCGCGTCCGAAACCAACCGCATCCGGCTCGCCTCCAAGCAGCCCGGTAGCGGCGGCGGCGGCGTTCGCTGGCACGAGCAGCACCGCCTACCTCATCGCCGCACTACGCCGCCGCCGCCGCCGCCACTGACTGCAACCAACCCCCCTCACCCCGCGCGCCGCAACCCGCTCAACCTCATCTTGCCCCGCGTACGAGGACCACCTGGTGCGTCGTATTGCGCTGCGTGCTCGAGGTGTGCTTCCGCAACGCGGACGGCGGGCGGCGGGCGGCGCTGAAGGCGTTTTTAAGGCGCCCCACGCCGCTCCGCGTGTTCGGCTTGGCCGTCAGACGGGGAGGCGAAGGAGCAAAATTACTAAACCTAATTATTTTTTTTTTGGCAAACGGATCAAACCCAACTTTAATTAAAATTTACCTACGAATAACTAATACCTACGTGGTATAAGATAATAATTCTTAATATATAAAAAATATAAGCGTTTCTACTATTATAAAAAATAAAAAGTACTTAAAATTTAATTTTTATAAACGCTTTATAATACTTAAAAAAAATTAATTTTTAAAAAAATTTTCTTAAACTAATATTCTCTTAGAAAATATTTTTATTTTTAATTATAATAGATAAATATAAGTATAACTACTGTTAAAAACTATAATAGATTAACCCTCTAAGGGGCTTAACGACTAGTAGAGACTATATATACTAGAGTAAAACTAGGCCTAATTAGGCTCTTCTTAATTAGGTAAATACTATGTACGGCCCTTCGATCTTCAACAACTACTACTATATATATTAAAAATACTTTTATTTTAATTTCGTTAACGTTATAAAGTGTTAAAGTAAGTAAATAAGTTATTTAAAAAAGAGTTAGGTTTGCGTCGCGATAGTCGGGTTTGGTCCGTTTCGCTGAAAACGTTGGGTTTGGTAATTTCCCCGGGCGGAGGCGGAGGCGCGACGGTGTCTGCTGCTTTTTTGTCGGCAAGGAGGCGCTTTTGAGGCTATACTCGCCTCCGCGCCGGGTGCACCGCGATCTGCTGGTGCAGCAGCCGGGAGGAGGAGGAGGAGAAGAAGAAGTCGTGCGGCGCGTGGTTGCGGATATCGAGGCGCTATACCGTGCTGATCCCGGCAGGAGCGGTGGCGGCGATAGTGGAGCAGCAGGGGCAGGAGCTGATCAGTCCTTCAAGCAGATTTTGGCCGGCGCGCCGGATCAGTGGTGACGGAGATGGTGGAACCCAGGTTGGACCATTTCTGGCATTTGGTGGGACGCGGTTCGTGTGTTCGGCCAGTGCGGCATTTGGGTTTATGATGGCGGCGCTGCTTGTGGGCACGCTGGTGGAGGCGCTAGAGCAGCCTGGCGTCTGGGTGGTCGAGGATGCGTATACCGGTGAGATGATGAGGGCGGCACAGCCGTTGAGCTCTAAGCGAGAGGCATATGGGGATTTAAGGATTATGCGGAAAAGGGTTTTGTGGATACCGGTGGAGGGTGGCTCTGTTTTTCTTTCTTTTTTCTTCGTTGTTAAGATCTGTTTCGAGGGAGACTGGGAATGATTTTGTGGGTCTTCGTGGTCTGCACTCGTTTTGCTGGAGTCATCGTGGGCTCCGCAGAAGGTGCCACACTTGGTTGCTGGTAGTGTGATTCACGCCATGTTATATAGTCTTCAACTACTCTATTTCCCGCGATGCTGCTGTGTAGGTGCTACATATGGCCGTGCTACCAGGTCGGAGCCATCCTTTGGCCCGTCATCACTTGCATCAGTTACATAATATCACGATAGACACTCTAGTCCTCCGCAACCTGTGGTTATATCGTAATTCCATTTGCTATTACCGTAATATGTGATGGTAACAGGGCAGAGCAGTCTTATGGCAGTCTAATACCTTTTTTACTCGGGAAATTCCGCACGAAAGAATAACGATACTTCTCCAGCTGCAGTTGTATTCGCGAGAGAGCCTTTATTCGATATGCATATCAATTAGAAAGCGCATAGTAATAAGTTTTATAGCCGCTTATTTTACTAAGAATACCGTAATTAAGGCACGCAAATCTAACGCATAGAAGAGGCGTTTTAAAAAGCCGCATGCAGGGTACTTCGTTATATAGCTTCTCTCAACCCTCCGAGATCTACAATAATGCCCTGTTGTCACCAAGGCTGGGAGCGCAGACGCTGAAATCGCAGAGAAGCGCGTCGGACAGACTATAGTAGTTAGCGGCGGTATAGCGCACGCGAGAAACTGACGGAGATTAATCAAACAACCCGAGTCAATCAAGGAAAGCCCCCAACCCCCCAAAGCCAAATATTCCATAAAGGGTGGCAGCCAGTAGTAGCACTACAGAAGCATCGGCGGTTCGGTTGTGGTACGTTCCAGTCCAAAGCCGGGGCGGCGGCACAGGTCGACGGACGCTACCATGCGCATTCTCATTGTAACGTAAGCGGGTGGAGGACGGAGCGTTCGGAGTAGAGCAATTTGCCCTGCATGTACATTCCAGGCTAAGCCAACCGCTTTCTATGCCGTCGTTTCCCTTTGTCTCATCCTTGCCCAACGTAGATGCTTTTCGCCCGCTGGGGCTGCGCGTATGCATGTGTCGACGACGCGAGTGGAGGTGACACTACTGGCAGGAGATTGAAGGTGAAATGAGCGGAGGTCGCAATTGCACGGCCTCAATCACCGCTGAGCCATATGGGAAGGGTTTCCCCTCCTCCAATCTGTGCGCAATCAGCCTCACTATTAGAGGGTGATAGATGCGCGCTATGACGCGCCCGGCATCGTCCAACTTGCCGTGGAAGATGACCTGGTGCGGCGGCTCAGATAGAAAGGCAGCAAGCGTGCGAGCACGAATGAGGGCATGTAGCGGTGGCGCGTTGGCGAAGATGGGTGAATGCCTAACAAGAAAGGCTGCAAGCGGCGTCCAAGCAATCATCGACGAGTCTTTATACGCACATACGCGTTTGGAATCACTGAGACGGTAGGCACCGTCGAGACATGTGTCACCGACAGATTCTACAATAACTTAGTACAGAGCTGTGGCAATATAAATCCTCGAACTTCTGTTTGCGATTCGGCATCTCAGAGGATTTTGTGGACCATGGCAAAGTCAATTTCCTAATTTGAGGCCTTTTCTGATGGCAACAGGTTTGATTTTAACATTGAAAGCCAAATACATGCAAGTCTGAAAACCCGAAATCTTGACCGGAGCCACAATACATCAATCCCTCTTATCTCGTACTTGGTTCACATTTGCTCCTCAATTCCGGTTAGCGCTCTCTCTGTTACTTTTACATATCTTCCCAATCCTTTCCTCACTTGTTCTCGTATCTCAATAACCGTGTGGGATCCTCCTCAAGTCCTCCCCGAGTTGCGGCTACGTGTCATCGTCCTCCGGTTCGGATTTTCCATCCAAACATTTGGCTTCTTCCCGCTCAAGCTTTCCCTTGATGTATGAACAATAGAAGTCCACCTCGCGCTGACTCGGGTATGATCGATCATGCGGAGCTACATCCGGGATCAGAAGCTTAGAAAGGCGTTCGGCATCCTCCATGGCTTTCTTCAGACAGTTGCAACGAGGGCCTTCGCAAGGAATACCACTCAATTCGCATCTCTCCTGGGGGCCGATGACAGCGAGCAGCTCCTCCGGGTGGTAGGTGCTGTCAAGTTCGGGGGCGGCCGGCGCCGCTGAGTTGTGGGGTGACAACACCCAGCAGAGGAGCAACGATGATAGTAGCACGAGGACCGCTGGCCACGCGAGGGTGGAGTAGGTAGCTGTAGGAGCGTTGGTGGTGGGCGTGGGAGAGCTGGATCCCTCATTTACGTCGGCGGAGCCTGTCGACGTCGGGCTGTTGTCGGGAGTGCCGGGCACTTCCTCTAGAATTGTCGGCATCGGGCGGTCGGTAGGACCGCTAGGCACTTCACCTGGACTTGTCGGCATCGGGCGGTCGGTAGGAGTGCCGGGCACTTGATCTAGACTTGTCGGCGTCGGGCGCTTGGTGGCAGCGCTGGGCATTTCATCTTGACTCGCCCGCATCGGGCGGTTGTTGGGCTTCCTTGATACGGCAAGTAGACTTGTCAATATCAGGCGCTTGGTGGGAGTGCTGGATACCGGCATCAGGCCGCTGGCTGTTGACATCATCGGGTGGCCAGTGTGGGTGCCGGAGACAGGACTATGGCCGACGGGACTTGTCGACATTGAGCTGTCGGAGTGAGTGCTGGACTCAGGCCTGTTGCTGGCGTGGTCCGTCTGTTCTGGGCGGTCGGTGTGCGTGCCTTGGTGTTGGGAGTTGGCGGGAATGCTGTCGTCGTAGCCTGACAGTCTCGGGAGTGTTCCACGTCCGGTACGCCCAGCACATGGACTAGTGTCGGGGCTTGGCGTACGACTGTATGTGGGAGGAGCCGTCTTTAGTAGGCGGTCGGCGTGCGTGTCGTAGTGTTGGGACCTGGCGGGAATATCGTCGTCGTAGCCTGACAGTCTCGGGAATCTTCCCCGTCTGGTACGCCCAGCACATGGGCTAGGGTCGGGGCTTGGAGAGGAATTGTATCTGGGAGGAGTACATGGGCTGGCGTCAGCCGGGTCGGGCGAAGAACTGTCGCTGGCGGGGGCCGCCTTTTCTGGGCAGTCAGTGTGGGTACTGGAGATAGGTCTATCGCCGGTAGGAGATATCGATCTTTGGCCATCAACACTACGGCTAGTGCCACTGCCATGCGGTGGGGTGATATGCGTTTTGAAGGGTGTTTTCTGTCTAGTACGCCCAGAGATCGGGCTAGTATTGGCGGGCGCCATGAGGGAAGGGCGATCTTGATAGCAAAGACTACTAGAAAGCGGTAAGTTGAATGAAGGGATGCGAAATGATGATGATGAGAAGATGCGGCGTGCGGTAGTAATATACCACTGCGAAACCAACCAAGACAAATTAAATTGGCAGATCAAAGAAAAGAGGCAAGCTAAACATACGGATCAAGCACTCGGGAAACCGTTAGCCTCCTAGCAAGTAACTGTCAGGAACATTCTAGTATAACGTTTTTCGTTTGTTGGCATCATAAATAATATGTATAAGGAGACAAACAATTCGCCTGAAGATCATGGAACATTCCTGAGCTACCAGCAACTGGGTCCCAATCTCGATATTCGCTGCCTAGAGGTTACCTACTGACTTAGTGGGGAGCGACTTGTCCCCGAGCCATGGCTGCAGTCCTCGGCTCGTGTTGTCGTCACTCTGACGAAGGCTGGGGCGCGAAACTGAACAGGTAAACGGGTGATGTATCAAGCTACCCGGAAAAAAAAGCATTGAATATCCACCTTGGTGATTGTTCCTGCCGACAGCGTCTCTTGGTCAACCCTCTCCCCACAGCCACTTCACATCGCCTCTTATTTGCGTCCACCATCGCCAGGCCCTGCTGGTCCTCTTGCTTTCTCTTGTTGCATATCTCAACATCAAATCCTACTGTATTTTCGTTTTTCTTTCTTCTTCTCCCTCCTCCCTCACTCTCTCTCCTGGCCTTTTTCTCTGCCTAGCGCGAGTTCAACTCCACCTTCTAATAGACAGCAAGCCACCGCCACCTCTCTGCTGGAGCCACGGAGGCTGGCGCGGCGCAGGCAACACGGCAAGCCAAGGCAAACAGGCTTAATACTACGTCAAGCATTACAAACTTTCTTTAAGAAGCAAGCTCGTAGAGGAGTGTATTACAAATTTTACAATTACCACAAACTAGAACATCAGGTAAGACTAAAGGCGACTGGGTTAAGAGGTGGTTCTAAGAAACAGCAAGGCAGATATACTAGTAGCGGCTGTTTCCCAGCCGGCACAGGTCGTAGTATTTCAAGTGCAGCGGCAGGGCGGCGAAGAGGGCAAGGATCATCAGGGAGATTAAGGCGATGGCGACGAAAGGGCGGCATAGATGTGGGCGTAGCAGCAGGCGCAGTCGCAGTGGGAGGAACATCTAAAGGAGCAAACATGTAGTTTTTTCTAATGCTGACACGAACACGAAAGCACATACTATAGAATTACGCAGCATAGTGTAGAAATGGGGCCCAAAGAAATGATTTGTCTGGAAATTCCTCGGCAACCAAAAGCACGACATGACGCAAAGCCCCCGCAATATTCCTATTCGATATTATCCCGCCATCATTCTTGGTACTGTGTTGGCTCAGGTACTCGTAGAAAGTCTTCGTAACTTGGACACAGATGTCATCGTCAACTGGCATTGCAGAGCCGATTACGTGCGCAAATCCAGCAACTTGGAAAGCGCTGGCCAGATGCAGGCTCTCATCTCGTGACGGCGTGAGATCAGCGGTGGAGCAAGCAGACCAATAAGCTACCCAGGCTTGTGTCCCAGCCTGCCGAGCCAGAAGAGACTCGACGGTCAGTCTGTCAAGCTCCGGACCCATATCCCCCTGTCTCTGAAGCATCAGGCAGCTTTGTAATGGGTTGGTGTCCGTTGATCCATGGCATGCGAAGTGGGCAATTTGAGACGTTTTTAAACCGATAAGGACTTCGTCCGCAGTGGGCTTCTCGAGAAGATCGACCTTGTATGCGCTTTTAACGGCTTCCTGGATGGCATCGCGCTCCCGGTTAACGCCGTCAAGCCTCGCGTGGCCAGGCGTTGAGGGCATCGTAACCACCATAATCGAAGGGTTGATGTTCTCGGCTTTGCTGGATCCTTTACTACCTGATGCTCGGGCTCTTGCATGCTTGAGTGCTTTGATGGTCGGAGTGTACGATGAGATCACTTGGCGGAGGCAACTGTCGGTCGAAACACGGTCGAAACTAGCAGCGGCAGCGTGGAATGGAAGATGTGCAGCAGCGCCGGCGCCAATCCACCAGACCCGAGGTGGCTCCTTGTCAGATGTGACAGACAGAATTCTTTTTTCTCTTATAGACTCGAGAATAGGATGGACGCATGTGTGCCAGAGCAGTTGCAAGGAGGGGAAGTCGAAATGTGTTGCTCCCTGCGGAATCGCGTTCCGCAAAGGCCCCGAGTCAAGTTTTTCTGACTGCGAAGATTTCGCAAGCTGAAATAGCATCACAATTGAAAGCTTCTCGCTGATCGTTGGTTCTTCTGGAGGTACTCCTGACTTTAAATCTTCTGCATGCCGTAGTAACTTCAAGAGTAGCTTTATCCTCGGAAGCTCAATTGAGTAAAAGCCAAACATTGAGATGATGATCGCGTCCTCACCATACCGAGAGACGATTACGATGACGATTGGCCCGTCCGAAGCAGCTTCCATCAATTTACTTATAGGTGGCCGGAGGAGGAAGCTGTGAAACCCGTCGATCTGACGGATCTCCTGTTCGCAGGACTCTAGCGCATCCTCGATATCGGTATTTTTAGAAGCATTTCGAGAAGCCATAGCGCGAAGTTCGTGATACTTCTGAGCCAGTGAGGGGCATTTTGCTTGCAATTCTGAGAGGTCGCTCCGTCTGTCGATGAGATATCCGAGAATCAAGCCACGGCCAAATTCAATCTGTCGAAGGGCCTCTTTACAGTTGCCAGCCTTTAGAGATATCGAACATGCTACTGACGGAATATTTACAGTCTCCTTCATAGCGTGTTGCTGATCATTGAGGCTCAACATCCGGTTGCAGACACGTGGCAGAAGGTCAACGGCAGTATTTGCGAGAATGCCGGCTTGTTTCCAACAATTCCTCTCGCAGAGGATTTCCATGGCTTTCCATGCACCCGAAGATCTTTCGCGAGGGTCTGAACGAGGAACCATACTCGCAGTTGTGAAATGCTCAAGCGCTTTATCGAGACATGTAGCGCTGTCCTCCAGCTCGCTTTTCTTTTTCAGCGCCAACCCGAGCCTGAGATGGGCCTTTACCAAACCGTTAGGATAATCTTCGGGCGCGGCCTCGATAGCTTTGCTCGCCGCTGAGATTGATTTGTCAAGGTCTGTTGCATCTTTTGACCAATCATAACGACCATATCGCACCTGCGCAAGATTGATCACACAGGGGATCCTTACACGCAGGGTGATTGAAGGGTCTTCGAGTTCCTCTTCCATTGTTGATAGGGCGGCATCTAGCTCGCTGATGTCCCTTGAGTTGTAATTTCTTTGCACTAAGCTGCCTGTAAGATTGCTCATGAGACTTGCACGGCAGTCGACATCTCCGGATGTCAATGCAAGCGCTTCCTTGTAGCATTCCATCGCAGCAACATTGTCTGGGGCGTTTTTTCTCTGTTCGTAACGGAGTTCCAGCATGATTGCAAGGTTTGAGAGCCCTACTGCGCGGTTGGGACAATCTTCTGGCAGCGCAGCAATGGCCTCCTCAGTCTTCAAGATTGCGGCATCCAGATCAGCCATGTGTCTCCTCAGCTTGTATCGAAACAAAAGCCCTAAACCGAGAGATCCAAGCATTGCGCTGCGTCCCGATTCACCCGCAGGCAAAGCGTCAATGGCATTTTGAGAATTCGATATTGCTGCTTTGAGGACAGTTTCGATGCCGTTACGCTCGTACAATTGGAACTGCGCAGAGGCAATCGAGTGCAGCCTATGTGCACGTGAAGCACCCTTGCCGTGCGTAAGACCGAGTGATCCTTCCATACTCGATAGTGCTTGCTGGATATCGGCGACGTTGTATGTCTTGTCGAATCGGCGTTCCAGCATCTTCTCAAGCTTTCCTTGAACCATCGCTTGATATTCTTGGTTCGGGTGGCCCACAGCTTCTGCTTCATCCATTTTGCTGATGGCTGGATTGAGGTCGTCTGGATCCCCTGACTCAATGTATAGACATTCCAGTGCGCCACCAAGGGCGCTCAATGCGAGCGCTCGGGTCGGCCCATTGTCTGGATTTGCATCAAGGGCTTGGTTCCCTGCGGTGATTACTATACCAATCTTGTCCGACCCTCCGACTTGGCGATATTGGGTGATTTATACATGTTGCACAACTGGGCTTGCCATCCTGGCCGCTCGGGGAGGAGATTGATAATTGTCTTGGCGTGAGATATCGCCGCATCAATGTCACGAGAGTGACATATTTGAGAGTATCGACTCCATTCTAATATCCAAGGTCGTTGTTTATCTACCAATCGATCGTACAGATTCTCCAGGGCCACGTGTGCTACTGCTGCCTCGACATCATCGAGATTTTGCGTATGTGTAAAACGGAGGTACAGTATCGTAGACAGCCGTTTATATAACAGTTTTAATCTTAGATCACCATTTAAAAGTAGCGTTTCCGCTTGCTTCTTCTTCTTTAGAAAAATTACTAAACCCAACTTTTTTTTACTAAACGGACTAAACCTAACATCTAAAATCTAAATCTAACTCTACGTATAAATAACTAATATCTACGTAGTATAATATAATAATTCTTATTATAATAGAAATATATATCTTTCTACTATTATAAAAATATTAAAGTACTTTAATTTTAACTTCTATTAATACTTTATAGTATGTAAAAAAAGTTAAGTTTTAAAAAGATTTTTTTAAAAAAAAAATAATATTCTAGTAAGAAAAATCTTTATTTTTAATTTTAATAAATAAATTTAAGTATAAATACTACTATATATATTAAATAATATTTATAAATTACGTTAAGATTATACAGCGTAAAAGAAAAAATACTTAATAAAAAAAAGTTAGATTTAGGCTTTAAGTGTTAGGTTTAGTCCGTTTGGCAAAAAAAAAAAAAGTTGGGTTTAGTGATTTCCCCTTCTTCTTTTCGAGTGCAACTTCTAGGTCCGCTAGTTCGCTGCTTTGATTGTATTTGACGCAGCTAAGTCTATGTTAAGGTTAAGTAACTTGAAAAGCTGAGAGTCGTCCTGTAAAATGTCAATTGCGCGCTTGACATAACCCGCGGCTGCATCCAGATCATCTTTGTTGCCCGTGAGTCCGGATCGTTCTATATACAACTACGCCGCATCCGCCTGCAGCACTGGTAGTTTCGTATACTTTGTAGATAAGATGGAAAAAGCCTCCTCAGCGCTTTCGATTGCGGCGTCTCGATCTCCGTCTGCTTTTGTGTTGTGAAACTAACGGATTATGATGGCTGCTCGTTTAGCAAACATTTCCGGTCTGTCGCTGTGATCATCGGGAGAGCTGCAATGGCATCGTTCATCTAACGAAGTGCCGCTTCAAGGTCGTGTTTATGTCCTTCCGGTCCTTAGCTTTGTTCGAATAGAATATCTGCGAGCTGAAAGAGCAGATGCAGGAGACGGTGATCTTCTGCAGGAGAAGTGATATCCTTTCGCCCGGGCTACCGAAGGCGTGTGTTTCCTAAATCCACCTTGATTAGCGGTTGCTGCTCTACTCCGATGTAGTACCTCACCATGATACTTGGGGTCAGTGGGTAGAAGCCCGAAGACTCTTTTCCAATTCAAGGCAAAAGCAGTAGGGAAAGAGAAGTATTATTCTGCTGGGGCAAACCCAAAGTAAGAAGTTGTAGGCGTTGAGTAATTGTCGATGAACCCCGATTTTTACAGAAACATGCATATTTTTTTATAAGGCAGTAAATCTAAAAGACGCACGCTTTCAGTAAAGCTCAAAACGACAACTCATAAATCAGTATCCAATGCAACTGTGTCATTTCAGCTCATCCCAGAAAGTATTACGTGGTAGATGCACATTGGTAGCTGATCAGTCGCTGCGTTCGCGTAAATGCAGTGTCAGCTCGGTATTGCCGAAGCCTAGAAAGCGATCGGTTATGAAAGATGCTAGTCACACTCTTACTCCATGCGCTTGACGTTAACACTGCCATCAAATCTCTGCCACCCGTCCATGCTTGTCTCCACTTCCGTCAGCTAAGGGTTGCGTGATTACCTACAGTCTTCAGCGAATTATATAGGTAGAAAAATCTTTCGCGGCCGGCATCTTCCCTCAATTATTTCTTTCGCTAAATCTTACCGCAGTAAGTGATAAGTCCAGCGCATGCTACATGGCTGGTTAAAGAGACGTTTCACTACCCGAAAAAGTTGTAAGACTAGAGAAATTGAGAGTTCCTTTAGAAAGACATATTCTCTTTTTTTTATTAGGCAACTGCGCGACTAGAGGTATGTATAGATGATATTATACGACGGCCCGAACCGGAGCCGGGCCCAGCGTGCCAGTACCATTACGGAAAGGCTAAGGCCTTACCATGATCAGCACGCTTCGCTTCTACCCCCGTACAGCGAGAGATTACTATCCTACGGAACACGCTCCTATTCACTAGTCGGCTACGATAGATCACATACTATAGATCATCATTGGACTGAGCGTCTTTTAAAGATCAGCACAGATCCCCAGATTCTCGGCTTCGGTGTAAGCGGTGATCTACGCCAACGCCTGGACTCGCAGCCTGCGGTCATAGCTCACGTCAGACGCATTACTCTTGGTGATGCATGTCAGACTAGCTGGCCATCAGTCGTGGCGAAATGGCGCGCCTTCTTGGCTACCTACACCATGCACGAGAAGCAGACACTGGCCATAGCTGACATCAGACGCATTACTCTTGGTGAGGGAACGCTGGCCTCTCGCGTGCTCTAACAGGCACAGCGGGCTACAGAAGCCTCGTGTTCCCTTTTACAGACCCTCAGATGGGCAACACATCAAGTTCAGCAGAGACCCCGCGTGATCGGCCCATCATCCCCATTAGATGCTTTGCAGATCATGCACGCATGCGGCCAACCGGGAGCTACATTAGCCAGTTTACTAGGAGCATCTTATAAGCTCGGCGTCGCCGATGTTCCAGCGCTCTTTATGCACATGCTGCGGGTCCTCTGGATCCGGAGTTGATTAAGGCGTTAGTAGGGTCACACGCAAACGCTCGTCTTTCGCGGGCTGCTCTTAGGAGCCTGGAATCCGAACGCCGGGAAATGTTGAATATTCTCGTTCTCAATGTGCACCATATGCATACATGTTATGTTCATCACTCCCTTGATATTACCATAGTAAGCAACGCAGCCAGCCATTGTTGCATATCCAGTCAAGATGGGCTTTCGGCCTACAGAAACGCCACCCCACAAAGATCCTTAAAGTTCAGGATATTCTGCTGCTAACGTAACTTTTAATGATTCCCATAACAATTCTTTACTCGGTTTTCTAAACTATCTCCAAGCGCTCTCCGCACATACTAATCGCACAATTTCTACTATTGCTGGCCAGGCTTTATCCACGGACTGTCGCAAATCCATTAGAAGAGCTCTCGTAATTGGGATCGACCACTACCACCGCACAGATGAACACAAAAACCTCCGACGGTGCGTGCGAGTTGCACAGGGGATGGAGAATTTCCTCCAAACTTACCTCGAAGTGAGCAAGGAGAACATTCACGTCCTGCACGGAGCAACACCACACACCCAGGACAACACCAGCTCTGAATCTGATGTACCTCTGAGACCAACCAGAGATGACATACTCCACGCAATTGACACGATCAAGAATGAGAGCCACGAGGGTGATTACGTCCACATTCACTACTCGGGTCACGGAACTAGATGCGAAACGGTTTATGCGAAGCTCTAAAGTGTGCAGATGGAAGCATAATTCGGGATGTGGAGCTTGGCGTTCTGCTAGAGCAGATGGTTCAGGAAAAGAAGCTTATTGTGTCCGTCACTCTCGACTGCTGTCATGCCGGCGGCGCCCTTAGAGATGGCGAGAAGAGCAAATTTGCCATCCGACAGCAAACGACCACGTCTATGCCGCACAACGTGGATTGGATCGGCCGCGATCTCTTCAACTCGTCGGCAAATAGCTCCCAAGAGCACGGAAACTGGTTCTAGAAAGTACGAGACTTCAAGCTCATTGCCGCATGCCAGCCGCACGAGATCGCCCGGAAGTTCACTGACGGCGAAGGTTACTGCCGTGGCATCTTAACCTTTTACCTGCTCGAGAGTATGAATCACTTGCGCACAATAGAATCTCTCGGAGCCACGTCGTACCAGACGCTCTTCCGCATGCTGTAAGCGCGATGCCACTCCAATAACTACAGCTCCGTGCAGAGTCCGGTCTTGTTCGGAGAGCGGAAGAGGTATGTCTTTGGCTTGGGTCTGGATCTGGTCGACAGCCCGGACACGACCATGGTGACCAGGGTGGATATGGAGACCGAAGAGGTTGTCTTGGGTCGTGGTTCTGTCGATAACGTTGCTGTGGGCGACAAATAGCAAATAATGCCATTTTTCGGCGCTGAGCACACAGTTGATGTGGAAGTTGTTGAGGTTGAGGCCTTCCAGTCCTACGCACGATATAAACCCGACCAAAGCAATCTTGTTGCAGAGTTCTAGCTTGCTAAGCCCCTTAGAAACGCTTACGTGCTTCAAGTTATTGTCTCTTCATCGAACGAAGACAGTATAGTTATTAATTATGTTAATGAAAAGTAGACGGAGTATGCAAACGACACTGTTCCCCTTAATTTCCAGGCAACAGAACCCAGAGACTTTTAGATACGCATTACTAGGGGCCCGAAGGGGGATAGAGACCCTATCTGGGAGATTTAAGATGGAAAGGAGAATGTTGTGCCGAATGTTCCACGCATTACTGCCACTTCTGATGCTACTAAGGGGCCAAAAAATGATGAAGGACTTGTGTGGAACACTCACACATCTCAAGAAATATTCCACGTTCGAAGCCTTAAAGCCTACGCTAAAAGACTTTTTTAATCGCTCTTGGGAGTTTAATGTCAACGCAAGCCAGACTCGGAGCACAAGGGACGACCGACGGAATCGTAAGGAAAGAGTAGCCACTGCCACGATCCAATTTAAGAACAACACAGGTCGGCGCGTGTTCATAGCCGTCTTCAACCTCGCTCCAGACTGGAGCGTGACTCAACTTATTCTGGATGTCTCCGAAGGATCGCTGCCTGTTGATCATGGTAGCAAGATCCCCACCTTCCATATCGATCTCATGGTTCCTAATCTCTTCAAAGATGGAAACAGACCGGAGATAATGAAGGATGCTTTTAAATTGATCGTTTTAGATGATTGTATTCCCTACAACCTCTCTCACTATCAACTCCCGCAAATCGGGGATAAAAGCTCTACCATCGGCCGCAACGCAGTTCCAAAGACCAGGCTAAGCACTTGGGATGTTGATTACAAGTCTGTAGAAATCCGGCTTCCAACGGAAAAATACGGACGTGGAATCGTAATTTCAAATCTTTAAGTAGTTGTCGAGTAGAACTAGAAGGTCCTCGTACGGCGGCTACAAGCAGCCGCGAGGAGAAGCGAGTCAGATAGCGAATAACACGTGATTTTCATACCCTTTTTGTTGTGCACCTGCCGTAAGTAAAGCAGCTACTAGAAAGAGCGTATAGCAGCTACTGTGATGGTGGAAGTCGGGTAGTACGTTATCAAGATCGAGTATATAAAGAGGTTGTATCTCTCTATCGCCCTTCACAAGGACCGGAGAGTCATAATTAAGCGACTAGCGTTCAATCTCAAGTCTAACAATCCACCCTTCTCTGGGGGAGCGAAACTCTCTTTTTTACCACCCGCAAGTGTGATTGTGTATGGAATCACTGGTTGGAAGAAGGCCAAGCACCCTGAACTGACCAAGACGTACAATTTCCACATGGTGGCTTGAAATCCTGTGTTGCGTTGCCATGGATGCGCCCAGAGACTTCTGCAAGCGCCACATTAACCCAAGCCGAGCACGTCACATCTCGCGCGCCTCTGCGGCTTCAGCGCTTCGTCCCCGTGTGCCCGCTAGAACGCTGCCGGAAGCTTTCCAGCATATGCTGGAAGCCTTCGAGGATCAGGCCACATATTCTCCGTCTTGCTTGTTGGCCGAGTATGGCAAAATCTGCGAGCGTTTTCCAACGCCGGGACATGCAGCTCCATAGACCAACACTGCCAACTGCGCGCTCGAATCTACCGAAACCCGTGTGGCATTCAAATCTCCGGCCGATTGCCGCTGGCACCTGTGAATCCCGTGTCTTTTATGACGGCATTGAGCGGCTTTCCCAACGCTTCGTCCTGGACTGTTTCCAGCTTTTCGCTTATACCATCAGACTTGAAAGCCATCAGTTGACTGCTGGACTGAACACAAGGCTTGGGTACCAATCCAGAGGCCCCGTCGGGGTGCAGGCGTCCCCATATCGCGCGCATGGTTTCTTACGAACATTAAGTCGGCTTAGAAGCGCTTGAAAGTCATGACCCTAATGCGTAGAAGGAAAACTTCGGCAGTACATATCTCTCTAATCCATCCGTTTCGGCAACTCAAAGGGGATATTTCCGAATCCACCTATTTTTAATATAAAAACCCTAAATCTCGCCCTATTTATATACACCTCTTTTTAAATTTTAGATATAAAAATACTACTATTCTTTAATAAATATACTTTTTTTAATATAAGAATATTTTTAATATATAGCTGCTATTATAAATTAAAAAGATTTTAAGTTTTACTTATATTACTGCCTTATTTTATCTAAAAAAAAAAATAACTTTTAAAGAGATTTTTATAAAAAAAACACTTCGGGTTTTTATTATAAAAATATATTTTTTTTAGTAATATAATATAAATATAAGTCTATATACTATTATATATGTAAAAAGTTTCTTATATTTTACTTTCGTTATAGTGTTGTCGCGGTTTAAAAAAAAGTCTTTTAAAAAGAGGTGGATTTAGTAATAATATCTTCTAACTTTAAATCTACGGAACTACACTACTAAGGCTAAATACACTGCAACCCTATAGACATACGGGGCGGCTGAGCTAATACCAACATACTAGGGTCACTGAAGCAGCGAAGATGAGGTCTAGAGTTTTCACGGGGACGGTTCTAGCAGATGCGACAATCAAGAGGGGGTTTGGCCCTTTCTTTCGGGGAGCTCAATATATCGCGTATTTACCTCCTCAGCTTCTCGTCTCAGCCTGCCGCAACGACGGCGGCAGACGGCACCCACTAGATCTCTGTAATAGCCAGTGCTCTTCCAAAGTTAGGAGACGTCCCAGCCCAGCCGCAACAGCAAACGCTCTCTTAATCCCATGTGGTGGAGGAACATCTCTGCAGCTCTCCTTCGGCCCGTCAGAAAAGGAAATGGATGATTTGGCTGGTGAGGACTTGGACGATGGCCCTGGAGTCCTAGTCGCGGCGGTGCGCACAGCGCTTTGCATGATCTCCAAGGTCGGACTTGGCTCAAAAATGGCGCAATTCGCGCTGGACAGCATCTCTGTGGTCGAGATGCAGGGGCATCAGTAGAGCACCGCAGCTACCGTTGAGATCTTTAACGTGCTACACCTCGGCGCGCACAAACTCTACGTTATCCTCCACTTGACACTTCTACTGAAACTGCTGCTAAGACAAGGGCTGTTCAACGGTGTCGTCCGAACAGATACCAGCACTGGGAGAGTGCGCGATGGTCGTTTTATTGCAACACCAAGCTACCAGAAGCAGTGGATGCCAGTCTTTGATGTGTCCAGGGAGTTGCAGCTCATTGATGACCGCATTGCTACGTTTAGTGTCCCACGAGCATGTCTTTGCACCTGGATCCTCGGGTACTACGTGTATGCAAAGTGACACAGCTCTCATCTGCGATCAGATGGTGGGACGGAAAGCGGACATTGCTGCTCGCAAAGCTGTTGCGCAGTGCGATGAAGAAGGCTCCATGATTTCTTGCCTCTCGACAAAGCGAGTGCCCAAGCCAACCTCCAGTGCCATGTGTGGATTGCAGATCGGTATATTTCGCACGTCACATGTTCGACAGAAAGTAATTGATGCTGCCAGAGAAGGTGGCTGAGCGCGCTGGAGCTGTGACGTCATGGGCAACGACTGTGCCCGCGCCATCCTTTATTGCCACGACAAGAGACGTGTGCCCGTGTCATTCCGGCAGATGTGCCATTCCAGCAGTTTCCCTGAAGATCTCGAGATGACGACCGTCGTCCCAGGTCGAGAGCTGGTGCGTCCGGAGCCTGGCCAAAAGACGAGCATCAAAGACTTTCTCGGACGCGTCAGCTGAAATGAATGAGCAATCGCATTTGAAGCCAGCCCGAGCTTCCAAAGAAGCATCCGCTTCGACAAGTGGGCAGGGACCTAACCAACACAACCCTCGGGAGGCCCACGAAGAAATCGGGGCAAAGCAAGCACGGCGCCCATGAAACGGCACGGAAGATGGCCATGGAAACAAGCACGGAAACATTCACAGGCCCAGACTTAAGAACGAGCCAAGGCAACCGAAGCTACGACTGTTATAGTACTAGGATAAAACTTCTCGCACTCGGCTGTTTTACATTAAAAACAGCCGAATTTATACTACGACATTATTATATAATATAAAAAGATAGAGAAAGCTATAAGTAAAAATACTTATCTATTTACTTTTTATTATTTTTATATTATTAGATAAAAAGAAATAAATTTATACTTTCTTATAAATTTTACGTATTAAATTATAAATTTTACTTTTCTTTAATTTTCTACTCTTAATAATTTAAGAATAAATATTTTATATTATCTACTACTTATATATTTTAACGTCTTATTATTTTCTCTCTTTAATTGTTATTTTATTTTTAAGAAAAAGAGTAGTGGTCTCGGTTGCGACCGTACGAGAACTTCTATTAGGTCACTGTATCACGCAGCAGCAGAGCCAAGAGTTCACACAATATGACTCTCGAGATACCTCTGAGGAAATCGGGCAAAGCAATGGAAGTGCTTGTAAAACGGCGGAAGGACGCCACAGCAACTAATTCCACAACTGTTATCGCGCAGCGGAAAACCAATAGCGCGTAGCAGTAATGCCGACGTCGATCTGCTTCTCGCTCCACCCTCCCATCGGCAAGGCCGACGTGGAAGCCATGCCTGCTCCTCATCTAACCGCGCTAGTGGTATGTTCACCATACATGCTATGCAATCGTCGTCGCGCGCGGTCCTTGATCGTCGGTTATTTTCTAATTTCGACGGCCCCCGCCTCTTAAGCACGGCATCGACCACGAAAGCGACATAAGAAATGTACATCCAGTGGACAAATAAACATACTTCAAACGGTACCTCGAAGCAGATACTTCAACCTCCATTACTTTAGCCACACCGTCAGAAACTGAGGTGTTCATTAGGCAATGATGGACAACCCCCGTCAATTTCAGCATCATCCAATCGAAAGAAGTCATATTCCAGAGAGGCTCTAAGATTTAGGACAGAAAGCCTGGGTGTAGGCATTGTTTTCCGCGTTCCGCAGTCAACCTTTCTTTTTTCTACTTCTTTCTCGACGCCCGGCCTGAACGTATCGAAACCATTGGTCGTTTGGTCCCTGAGATGGGAGACGGTGAATACAGTCAGTACCTTGGCCGCTAAGATTGCCGCGCAGAAGCTCTTCGTTGGACATAACCATTTCGCAGCACGGAAGAATATCTGGCGGAAGGATGAGAACTCGGCAGCCGGGGTCCAGCGAGACAAGAACACGTACGCCGAGGTGTTGCAACACATCTTGGATACAAGCGCGCCACTAATTCCGCAATTGATTCGTGAAATGTTCTGACGGTCATCAGCGAGCGGGTCACGGATCGTGACGCTCTCTACCATCCTTTGTCAAATGCTGACGCACCCGAGGATCCGCCAATTGGCCATCCCATGGAATCCGCCTTGATCGATAGTTTGGCGGCAATGTTTGCATGTCGATGGCGTTAATGGCATAGTGTTTATGTTTACAGAGCATTTCCGGCAGTTAAGATGGTCGTCCAATCACTGCCGTCCTGGGTGGAACGGACGAAGTTTTCGCCATGTTTACCGGTTCCCAGCGATTTGCTTCATAGTTTTTCAAGCTCAGTTTTCATGTGCTCTCATTTTCATGGTATGAGTACATAACACCACGCACACGCGAAGCATCATGCAGCCCATCGCTCACTGCGCCAAGGCGACGGTGCCCACCTTCCCCTTTGACAACCAGCAACGCTGACGTTAGGCATCTCGGATGGAAGGGCGTAATGGACAGGAATACCGCAGGAATCGAGGGTCTGAAGAAGTAGGCCGTTACCGAGCGTGCCAACTCCATTTCCATGGAGCTGTTCTGCATGAAGACCAGCCATTATCACCACCACCGGCCCGCCCCCATCGAGAAATATCGGCTACAGTAATCAGATTTACCACCCAGACGACGTCGAAGGGGGAAAAAAACGCGGGGTCACCCGCTGGATTACGCACAAAGGGCGGTTGCGGTCTCGATTCCCGCATCGTCGGGTCTATCGGCAGCGTACAGGAAACCGTATACGACTGCTGGATGTGCATCTTGCGCCGTGTTAGCGACTACCGCGCTACATCGGGCGTCATTTGAAGCGCGACTTTTCATCATTGCAAGGCCGCCTTTGACGAGGAAGTGTCCATATTCTCCCAAGTGGATGCGGAAGGCGGAGAGTCGTAACACCTCTACCTATACTGGTGCATTTTGTACGGCCCCATGCGTCGGGCCCACCAACAGCCCCGCATTTTGAAAGTCGTGTGGAAAGCGGTCAGGAATTTCCACTTGCAAGACACAGGTGTAGTGCCCGTACGGCTGCTTTCTCAACTTGGGACACGCACGGGGAATCCGCGCAGCGAACATGCTAGGAATTTAACGCCATGGCGACCTCGGTGAGCTAGAAGAGTGTCACTTCGACGCCACCTACGAAGAGCTTGGCCGTTCGAAACCGCAAGCATCACTGCTCACTCACAAGAGCCCAAATCGGCCCTCGTGCATCTCGTATTCCAGGCTTCGGCTGACCTGAAGCCCCGGCTCCAGCCTGTGCAGCGAATGCGCCAGGCGCGACGCAAGCCAATGTTGTTGCCGCGCCACTTGCCACGGGCACGCCAGTCGCCTGTCAGAGACCGTATTCAAGCTCGCAGGCGACGGAGTAAAACACTCCCAGGCATTGCAGCAGCTCGAGGACGTTGTTCAAAATCGTGCCCACAGCAGTACCGGACACCAGCTCCCATCGCCCACTACTCCGCCGTGCGAAAGGACCACGAAATTGTCCCCCTCAGCGGCGTCGCGAGAGCAATCATTCAAGCCTGCGACACCAAGCACCGCGAGCAAATCCAAGCGCGAGGGCAGCACCAGCACAGACTTCGAGGCGGACCTACAGCTTATGCGCAGTCTCCAATAAGTGGACAGTCGTAGCAGCAGGGCTCACCGTTCCAAACAACGCATAACGTTCAAGCAACATCTTTCAGCCGGTAATCTCGACGTTAACAAGACGAACAATCGGATTCACTATCGGTGACGAGGGACGAGCAGCCCATTTTCCAGCTACTCCACCCTCCGAGTGGCATCAGTATCCAGATTGTGTCGCCATGTCCGCCCGTACATTTTTTCTCTTCATTGCGTAGCTTGCCCAAACGACCATCATCTACTCAGGGCGCAGCATCAGAGTTACACATAAACATGACTATCCGTCGTCGAAAAGAATTTATCATTTCTCAAACCTCGAGCGGGCCTTCATCGATCTCGATCTACCGTAGGGGAGGGGGGCAGAGGGACGCTTCGCAGGGCCTGGATATAGCTCTCCAGGTGGTAGCGGGCCTTAATGGTGGCTTTGTGGCCTTTCTGTCTCAGGAGCCGAGTATTCTCTATCCTGTAGCGGTTATCCAAAAACCCAGGCTGCAGAACTGCCGTTCATCAGCACGTAGGTACCAGCAGCCAATCTCCTCCACTTAGCGTGGGCCATCACCGAGTGGAATAGTTAGCCAAATCCAAAGGCTCACATGGGTTCTAGAGCGATTGGCATGCTTGAGTCGCGGTGTAAATCGGGCGGGCGATGCCGAGCGTGCAGTATGAATGGAGGAGGCAAGGGATCTGCCGTCGGTGTTACATGCTCGCCCCACACTCGCATCGACCTTTCTCGACATGCACACAGACCGGCACTGGAGCTAGAGACAACCCCATAACCTCATCTTCCCTCCGCTCGGCCGCACTGCTCGAAAAGAACAGGACTGCAGACACACTCATCTTCGCAACACCACGTTCTCTCGCTCATATCTACGTAAGTGCCCGCTCGCCATGCAGAACATGGACAAAAGCGGACGATGCTGGCGTTGCTTAAGGCAACCAAATCGGCAGCCTGGTTGGCAGAATGATGCAAAATAAAGGCAGCGAGCTCGGGTTTATATTCCTAACGAGTGACTAGGGACTAAAGAGTGATAGAACATGGGTAAAAGGAAACTCATCATGCCATCCGCGCCTTCCCCTCAGCAATCCCGGCTTTCTATTCAGTGTAGCAGTATCCACCCTCGAGACCCTGCTTCTTGGCGGCCTTGAGAGTAAGGCACTCAACATTGCCACCGCGCTTGCAAGAATAATGATTGCCGCCGCCGCAGTTGTGGGCGCTGGCGTACCCGAATCCCTTCGTCTTGGAGCAGTCGCCCGCCTGGATGCCCTCCTTCCGGTTGGTGCAGAACTTGGTGTCGGACGCGCTGGCAGCGAGCCCCAGAACAGGGTCGGCGACGGGCGGAGTGGAGTCCGCGGCGGCGACGTCGGTGACAAAGGTGGACAGGCTACTGCTGCCGTTCGGCGTCGAGTCCCCAGAATCGGGCAAGGTCCGGCCACTTGCTAGACTGAGCATTGCAGACATAGCAAGCACCGCTGACAGCTTCAGATACATCTTTGGTGATGGCGCCGGTTTCGACGAGCTGGCAGATGCGTTCGACGAACTGTTCGACTTCGGGGCCGGAGCCTTCGAGCTGTGGGTGAGGAGCACTTGTTAGCTGCGGCCAGTGCCATGGAGAGGTGTGGACTTGCGTGGATGTAGGCGAAGTTGATGAGGGTCGGAGGATCAGTGTGTTCAAGCCGCGTGTAGACCAGCCAGTTGTTCCAACCGTCGTGGTCGCCTCGGAGCCAGCGGGTGAGTTCTTCGCGGACGTCGGTGTAGTGGCAGTCTGTCGTCTGTACTTGGATCAGCCGGGTGCCTTATATATGCACTTGAGTGAGCTGCCCGTACATAATGGGGATCATCAGTCCACTCCCCATACTGCTTTGTCTCGCTGGATGCCATATCGGGTTGCTTGTGCCGGGGTGTTGGTGAAAATGGGTCGAGGAATGTCGGAACGCTGGGGTCGGTATGCGAGTGGGGTGGCACGCTTATGAGCGTGAGGTCAAAGGTGTTACAAAGAGCTGAGGTGGCAGTTGCCTGTAGTGGCCCTGTTTCTTTCCGCGTATGGGTTGGGCATGCAGCGGTGAGACGGATGGGGAAATTGCCACTCGCGGTGACTTGTCCGGTGAGATTCCCCGAGCGCATGCCACCCCCCAGTGTCACAATGACGAGTGCGGGGAAGTTTGAATGCCGGCCCTAGACCCCTTGCATTTGTGTCCCAATCCGTGCACGTGTGTCCAAATCAGGACAACAATAGGCCGCTGTGTCTGCTCAGCTCGAAAGATCTGGTGCACCGCACGGTTTATATTACGTAAGCGAAGAACACCAAGTTATCGCCACGAGCTTCCATCAACGTAGTACAATGTGTAGTCTTTGAATCGCGATGTAACTTGGTAGAACTTATAAGAAAGGTATAAAGAGCTTCTGAAAATTTTTGCGTAAGTATAAGTGCGTGTTTGGCGGTGATATCCGGGCGGTGGGGGGTCATCACGAACCATGGGCCATAGTGGACATTCGATTCACGCAAACACACAAACCAGACCTGCGCTTAACCCGCCCTGAAGATGCTCGTGCCATTGTCCACTCTGCTTTCCTTGTCCTTGTCATCAGCTCGCCAGCCCCTCTTACCCTTTTCCCTTTTCCGATATTCCGCATGATCTTCCTGCCTGTCTGCCCGCCTAACCAGCCTTCTTTTCCTGATCAGGCATTTTTTCAGTCATCTTTCTTTGTAAGAGTACCTCGCCGACCTCCACCCCACCGGGTATGCCGTTCATTTTACACCCAAATTTTGGGAGATGGCGAATTTGTCAGGTGGTGTACGGGAAGTCGTGACCGCTGCGACCATACTGCAGTCGCTCGTCTGGCATCATAATGGTGCGCTGCCAGCTGCGCGCCCGGAAACAAAGTTCACACGTGGCTCAATCACTACCGGTTTCCGACGGTTCAGCTCTATGCGGCATTTACCTGCGCTCTTGTCGAAAAGGCTGGCAACGCCGCGGCCATCTACTCGGGGTACCTGCTCTCGCCGCCATGCGCGGCCGTCTACTCGGGGTACCTACTCTTGTCGCCATACGCCACCACAGCTGTCGTCTGCTGGCAACGCATGAGCACACCTCACTTCACGCGTTCCGCGCGCCTGGCATTAAGTTCCGACGATGGGGCCGTCGAAGTGGTTGAGTGGGGTCGCCTTGGTAGGTCGTTTTCGGCCGTGGTAGGAGGACTTCTAGATAGTTAGGCAACGCTATATCTCCTCCGCCCACCGCCGATAGATATATTTCGACTTGTTTTTCTACCGGCTAATTAACTCGTTACGGCGAATATAAGAGTTTAGAGTAAGTCCCACTTTTTAAATCTCTATTTAAGAATACTTTTAACGTTTACGTACGTAACTTAGAAGATTTATAATTATAATCTTATAAAGCGGCTTATTTAATCTTAGCTTTAAGACTATTAATTAATTACGTTTAATATAGTATAATATTATAACCTTCGTATATATAGTATATTATTTAATTATCTATATTTTAATTTTTATTTTTTAAATTATCTATTTATTTACTTAATTATTTATATTTTTAATTTTTTTAAAATATTTTTATAAATTTTTAATTTATTAAAATTTTAATTAAACTACTAAAAAGTATAGCTAAAATTACGTATTCTACTTAAATAAAAATAAAAAATATATATATATTTAAGTAGAAATTTAGCTATTTTTACTATAAGTTTTTCTTAAATTTTAGCTAAAATATACGAGATAAAATTTTTATAAAATATATTATAAAAGCGTCTAAATAAGCGCTATAAAACGATATAATTTTTATAAAAAAGTATAATACTTTTATAGAGATATCTTAAAAAAATTAAAATTTTTAAAAAATATAAATAATTAAGTAAATAGATAAATAATTTAAAAAATAAAAATTAAAATATAAATAATTAAGTAATTTATTACTATATATAACGTTAAAACTAGTATAAAAAATATAACTAAGCGTTTTATCTTAAATATATATATTTAATAAGTATAAATTTATTTAATAAATAGAATTTAATTTTTATTTACTTTTATTTTAAAGTCTTAATACTATAAGTAATTTAAAAAATAAAAGCGATAATTCTAAATAATAATAGTTAAATTATTAATTAAAAATAAAATAAAGTTTAAAAATTTATTTATACTAAATACTTTTTAAATATATTTAAAAGTTACTTATATTTAGTTATATAAAATATTTTAAAAAATTTAAAACTTAAAAAACTTTAGTAAGTAATATTTATATATTTTAAAAATAAATATAAAATTATATATATTTAATAGTTAATCGGTTTAAATAGTATATTTAAATCTAAATAATATATATTTAAAATTTTATTTTTAAAATATTAACGTTTCTATCTAAAAATTAATTTTTTTATAATAAATAATATTTTTAAACCTCTTTACTATTATAAAAAAATAAAAAATAATTAAATTTTAGTTATTATTAACGTTTTTTTACGTAAAAAAAAGTTAATTTTTAAAATCTTTTTAGCTAAATAAGTTAATATTTTTATTATAAAATCTTTTATTTTTTTATTAGAATTAGTAAATTTAAACTTTAATAATATTATAAATATTAAAAGATATTTATATATTTTATTATATTAAATATTTTACGTTATTATAAAATTTTAAATATATATTATTTAGATTTAAACGTATTATTTAAACTATAATATTACTAAATATATATAATTTTATATTTACTTTTATATTTTAACTTACTATAGCTAAAAGAGATTAATATAATATTATATTATAAATTAAAATAATTTAGTAATAAGTAAAAGCGCTTATAATCGTAAAGATTTAAAAAATAAAAATAAATAAAGAAGATATTACTAAATATATTTATTTTTAATATAAAAACTTTAAATATATCTATTT